>NC_134578.1:70275946-70579280 GCF_050947875.1 Dermacentor variabilis
GCCGCAATCCGAGAATCGAACTAGATGTGGCAGCTGCACGTTCTAATTTCCGCGGCGATTACAGGCTATCATTTATGAATGACATTTCTTTGTCACTTAACGCTAGTGACGGCGGGCGTGCTAACGCACTTATTTCCTACTTTTTTTTTCATGAAGAAAGCCTCGATTACTGATCAAGAGGGGAACAGCTAACGCATGCCTCAATTCGCATTAATGAAGTCATGCGAGTACAATCTTGTTACAGGTTTCAGTAATCAGATTAGCCGACTGAAGACGCTCGATTTCCTCACTCCGTTATTACGGGTGTGTGCTAAAGCCTTTTGCAGAAGGTAACACACGGGAAAAAAGTGCGTAAGTCAAAAGAAAAAATGAACACGCACGTTATTCCGTATGTACATAAGCTGTCCCACGTTATAAAGAAGGTCGCAGCCAGATACGATGTGCGCATTGTCTTTGCCGCCCCCTGCAAGTTGGCCAGAATTTGCCCTTTGGTGGCGAATAAGCTTCCGGCTGCATGCTCCAAGAAGCACGTCACACTCTACGCCGATTCTGTTAGCGATGTCGTGTACAATATTCCCTAAAGTGTGGCAAGGTGCATGTTGGGCCAACGGAACGATGCTTCAACGATCGAGCGAGAGAGCCCCGGTTGGCGGTCAACAGCCACATCGGCGGCCACTTGGCAGACCACTGCAAACGCTTTTGCCACTCCTAGACAAAAGGATCTTTCTAAGAAAGCAAGGAACGCCTGTAATGCATGCTTGCTTGTATGTACCCGCCATGATAATTCAGTACAGATCACTGGCCACCCGCCGTGGTTGCTCAGTGGCTATGGTGTTGGGCTGCTGAGCACGAGGTCGCGGGATCGAATCCCGGCCACGGCGGCCGCATTTCGATGGGGGCGAAATGCGAAAACACCCGTGTGCTTAGATTTAGGTGCACGTTAAAGAACCCCAGGTGGTCGAAATTTCCGGAGTCCTCCACTACGGCGTGCCTCATAATCAGAAAGTGGTTTTGGCACGTAAAACCCCAAATATTATTATTATTACAGATCACTGGCCGACGAGCAGTGTTAACTCCTATCACCCCTGCTTATCTCTCATGTGATTAATTTTCATTTAGGTTTCTTGCACAAGATTGCGTGGCTTCAGGAGAATAAACAGCTGGAAGTTGGCGCCCGTACGTGTCGTTTGTGTTACACTTCGTCGTCGTCTGCTTACCGCCGTAACCTTTGTTTTTAAGTCACGAACTAAGTAGCTCAGCAACAAGTTTTGTTAAATCATGGCAATCACTCGTCTCGTTTTCGACAAGCACGAGTACTGAAAGAAGGTTGGTGGAGAGGGCGAGGGGGAGGGGAGCATACTAAGCGCCATACGCTTGGCACCGTAAGTTCAGTCACACAAACTGCGTCACAACCGTCAAATGACCAAGCTGCTTTTCGCTAACTGCGTCACATCAGAGGGTGATCCCAGTGTGCCCAAAAAGTACCGAAATAAATTACAATAGTGATGGTGGGTTTGAGAAAGCGCCACAAACTTGTCCCATGCAGTTAGCTTCAACACAGCTAAACTAACTGCGTCACAGTGGCGGAGCTGTTTCTCGCTTACAGCGTCACAACGCTGGGTGCTGCGAACGTACCCCAAAAGTACCGCAGAAAGTAGAGAAATTAGAATAATGTTGGTGGTCATATAAAACGTCACAAGCATGTCCGAGATTTAGTACACGGAAAACTATCTGCACCACAACGGCCAAGCTGTTTTTCGCTAACTGCGTCACAGCGCTCGGTTCCGTAGAGCAAGCCTACATTGCTCGAAATGCAGCACAGACTGTCAAGCGAGGTTTCTCACCTTGCCATTGTCCAGTAGCGCAGCGGTGCCGTGTCCAAGTGCAGAAGGAACGCAGAAATACGCCGAGAGCCCGAGAAACCAGCGCTACGTCCAAAAAAATAAAACACACATGGGTTGCCAACAGGCGAACCCTCACATGAGCATCGGGCCTCGCTCGCTTCGGCGGCGTGTCTGGCGCATGGCGAATTCATTCGGCGCCTTTGGCATGTCCTTGGCTTGTCCCTGGGTAATGCAAGAAAAATAGGTCGCAAAGTACAAGTTCATTTATACGCAAAACTTTTTTTACAGCCAAGCTGTTTGTGTGGATCCTGTTCTGTCGTTGTCGTACTTCGCTAAAAGTGGCCACGTGACCCAGCGGGACAGGAGAACACCTCAAAAGAGGGAAAGGGTTTAAAGTGACTTCCCTCTCCCTGTGAGACTGCTATCTTATACGCGAATCTTATACGGCTGTCACACGGTGAATTTTAGGCGATCGAGCAAGACTGGCGTCGAAGTTATCGGCGATTGATTCCACTCGGCCGCGATACAAAAAAATGTTACACTGGCGGTTTCCGGCCAACGAAAAGTGCCCAGCGATTGAAAGGCAATACTAGGAGCGCGTGGCTGCCGGCGCTTCTTGCTGGCTCAAGTGCCGGCAGCCACGTCAATCGTCTAGCCAATACAACCAATCGTCAAGCCGATGGCAGCTCCCGCATCTCCAATACATGGACCTTTGGATTATTGGTTCCGTACATTCCATCCCTGCTACAACTATGCGATGACCCCGAGTAATGAGTACTCGTGCCATATTGCCGCCGTATCTCTCCCGACAGGAGTCACGTTTGTGGTCATGAACAAGCTTTACATGTCACTTATTCCTGAGAATTCATTTACGTGTCACAATGACGGCACTTCACAACCGAAAGGGGCCGACGGCCTTCCTTTTGCAATCATCTGTTGGCTACAGCACGCAACCACGTAAACATGGCTGGCCCGCGTGCACTTAAGAAGTTCTCGTTTTCCCTTTTCGTTTTTCGGTTGGTGAGTGCTTGCCTTCCTCAGCCATTTAAGGGGAAGAGTGCATTGGTGCTCTCAATTGTACATTAGCTAACGCCAGCTTTCTGTTTTCGTGCACGCTGCATGGTTCTCCAGACAGGCAGTAAAGAAGAAAGGACGGGCGGATAGATGGGCCTGTAGCGTCGTTTCGCAGAGGCAAGTCAGACGGACCCTCTCGAGACCAACCCACGCAGGGACCTCGGTCGATACATCTCCAATACCGACTGATGCCCTTACGTCGTTAGTGCATGGAGAGACACGAAGAAACAAGCCGCTCCCGCGGTGTTTTCTGCGTTTGTCGACTACGCTGTGGCGGGAAGGCGTCGTGGCACACGTCAAGCCCTCGCGGCAGACAGACCGTACGGAAATAGGGTAGGAGAAATAAAAGGAACGTCAAGTGAATCTAGCGGTGCCACGCGACAAAAGCGTCATTCCATTCTTCGAGAGTGGCCATAAGTGCTCAATCATGTTGTTCGATTGCCCCCTTTTTTTTTTCTTCTCGAACGTCGAAAGGAAGTAAAAGGGGTGCGAAAACTTGGCAAGTTTCTTGTTTCTTTCGTTTCTCTCTGCTTCGGTATACACGACGGAAGGAAATTTGCATGAAAGAGACTGGCGAGAACGTTATGGCGACCTCTTTATACTAAAGCACGTAAGAGAATTTCTCCCCTTCGAAGTGCTGCAACAGCAGGTCCATTAAGCGTTTCCGACGGGGTCATTTTCGACCCCGCCGTGATCCCCGTTTGAAAAGGCATCTTGAGGGCATATGCTATGCCTGTCACCCTTTAAGCTCTGAAATGCCTCTATGTTCTCTACTATAGAAACACCTGAAAAAGTACTTGCACCCTAACCCTTCAACACAAAGAAAGAAAGAGCGTCTTTCTCTCACATATACTGTGCGAGGTAAAGGGAGTGCACTCGCATGATGTCACGTACGACACAATGTTGGCCTATATTGACAGCTCCCACAATTCCCTACTTTCCCTGCCGTTGTTTCTTTATCTCGTTCTCTCTCATGCGATTTTTCCTATAGTGCTCTTGAATGGAGCTGCTCTGTGGCAATGAGACAAAAACCATCATGTGATTGCCACTTTCACGAGCGCAAGGTCAACGACCGCGTTGCTTCAGGCCCACTTGACTTCCAATCTCACAGGTGCCTTTTGGTGTGTAAACAACCCCGAATAGAGTATCAGGGCTATCAGAGTTATCAAAGCAAAGGCCAGAGCTTTTGTTGTTGTAATCTTTGCGGGTGAGTAGACGCCGTTCAGGTCCAGGGAAAAAGGGCAGGCACCTTTGGCACTCACGAGACATCTCCCGTAAATCTCTCATCACAGGTCTCGGAGAGCAAATTTGTTTCTTTTCAAAGAACCACAAGGACTGGTTCAGGTGCCAGAGCGTGCTAAATCAAGCAAGCGACGTTAAAAGCTCAATGTACATCGATATACTGGTAAATGCGCATTATTCACTAAAGAACGCTGGTGTCATTTTGGCCAGAATAAATTTTCTGCGTCAAATGCCGCACACGCGTGTGCAGTCAGTTTCGGCCATCCTCATCAGATAGGCAAGAAATAAAAATTGAAGCTACTATGTCTGATTAGCTAGGCGGTTGTAAAATGCGCAAAATATCCCCTGTGGAATAAAAAAAAAAGTCATCCTCGTATATAAGGGTTGGCCCATCGAGCTTCGACAGCTTCTTTGGAAAATTCGCGAACGAATTAAATGCTTCCAAAAGGAACCCAAATTTATCAATTCATTATTCATGGTTCTTGAAAACTAATACTCGACGGAATCAGACAAAAAATTCTAAACTACATAGTGGAACTTTTATTATCTGTCGCTTTAATTACATAACATGGGATTGCCGGATTGGCCTAAAATAACCTTTTCATTGAAAAGGCGCTCACTTCATCACGCCACGACGGGCTTATCTTAAGCCTGGACCAACGAACCCGTACCAGCGAGACTGGCGCATAAGGCCTACTACGCGGATTGAGGGCCATGTAAATTGTCGTTGAAAAATTTTTACATGCTTTTCTTCCCATGCTTATCACTGGTAGTTTAGACTCTTAGACTGCGATTAACTCTCCATATTCTACTAAACCGCTCAGAATAGCCATCGGTACCTTACCTAAAGTTAAGATTCTCTAGGGCTCCTTCCGTGTCATGTAATTGCTGAGAAGCACTTTGGAAGTGCTAGCACAAAACTTCGCACGCAGGGTGTTGGTGCTATTCGCTATAAGAGCTCGGCTTCTTGAAAGCCTTCGGCGTTCTGTATTTTTCATGTTGTACGTTCAACAGCGCTGCAGCATCGCAGTTCGCTTTCACCTTGGATCAATGTGAAACAGTTACTCAGTCTGCGTGACCCCTGACGTAGAACCAAAGATAATTCAGAAACAGCGCCTAAAAGTAGAGGTGGACGAATGTCAACTGGTTCGAATGAGCCTAATGCGAATAGTAAGCATTGAATATAGAATCAAATATTGAGTGGAATATCGAATAATCACGCGCTGATGGCTGCTTTTGCAGCAAAATTACTACGCCTGCACTGACTAGGGCAAGAAAAGACAGCAAACTATCGACGACAAGGAAAGAGCTTTAAACACAAGATCCTAAACTTTTATTTAAAGAGTTGCAGGAATAGCTTCTTAAACTCTTTATAACCTTGTTGCAAATCATCTAGGCTAGACTGAATGGCTGCTGTAGGAGTTGCTTTCTAAAAACGTTAAATAAATGGTTTGCAAAAATTATTGAAATTTGTGGAAGAAGAAAAAAAAAACTACACATAGACTTTTGTGCCCTAGACACATTTGAAAGAACCCTTTGCAGGGAAAATATCACTGATTATAGCGTAAAAATTAAAACTGCTACTAGACGGCAAAAAGAACAATAAATGGCAGATTGTACATGCAAAATCGCAGGCTTCCGTTGCGATAACAAAAAACAAAGCGTGCATTACACATGATATTTCTTCACTGCTTGGAAAATTACTGTTGATTCATTTCTGACAATTTCCGATGCTACTTTGTTTAGCATACAAAGAAGACTAACCAGACTTCAGTAGTTGGTTGTTGCGAAATATTTGTTTAGTTCTGATAACTAGAATATACAGAATAGCTACTTTTTGAATACGAATACGAATATTTAGTGCGTAATATTATATTCGTGTTCGAAGGTCAATCACGCTTCTCCATAATGGCGTGCGCTATTTCCAGATTGTTCTGTGATATGTTGCGAGCTGACAAAATACATTTTGCCTACAGTTACCCGGATGCATGAAATGTTCCCGCTTGCTGTCCACCGTTCTTCCAGCAAGAAATATTTCGTCTCAGCAACGCCAGCTGTAGAAGTCAAAAATATTTATTTTCCCCTCTTGAATACTCCAGTTTTCAACATACAAGCCACGTTTGAAACTAAGCCTTACTATGCTTTTACTTTATCTTTAGAACTTTGTCCTTTCTTGGTGAAGAAACAGCACAAAAAACACAAAATGAAGAGAAGACAGAAAGTGGAGGATAAAAACAGGAAAGGCGTTGAGTATATCTACATGTTAAGTTTTTCACGTTATATTTCTTTTTTCTTGATGCATGAATACCAAGTCGCACATTAATCAATTTATCAGCCGTATACTGTCCTTTCAAATGACCCGCTTTCTAGGGAACACTGTCTTTACGCAACCCGTTTTTTGCTCGCGCGCCTTCAGTCCTGCGTACTACTAGCTGGGAGAATGAAGCCCAACGAACACAATATACGTGCACAATTCGGGGCACGTCTTACTCTTCTCAACCATTCTCTTTCGCCCATTGCAAAGGTCAAAGGCAACAGGAAAATGTACTATACCACGCCACCCCATATCACGGTACACTGACCAAAGCCTAGGCGTACGGGAACGTGAGAATGGGGCCGCTGACTGGCGCAAACACGCAGGAACGTGGATGAGATTCCTTCTGCCGAGGAAATACGAGGTAGCCGGCGCTTCAGCTTAGAGCTTAGAGGCATGGCAGGGCCTGCTCTCCCAATGTCTGCCGACGAAAGTATTTGGCGGATGTCTTGGAACCGTTCGAGATCCAGTACAAGCAAACATACTGATCCATTGATAGTGTACGCATAAACTCCGGGGTGCTAATCCAACAATATGTCCCCTCTTTTATGCACACGGAAATATTGAAAAGCAGGTCAGGGCGTCTTCCTGATAATAACACTAGTAGGAGTATACATTGGGAGGTAAGATATTCTACGTTAGCAGCTGATAAACTGTCACCATAGCAAGAGCCTCGTCAGGTGAGCTGGCTTCCTTGTTTCTGATTGCATTTCCCTCGGAGACTGGCTACTATATGGCAGACCAAAACCATACAGGAAGTTGACTTTCCATGGCAATTAGTGATTTATTCATGCAGGATTAAAAAAAAAGACTGGTAGAGACAAGCGTAATTGTAAATCAGGCATTTTTTGAAAGAGCCGCAAAGCGATACATTCGAATTGACCACCAATTTAGCGAGACCATCACGGTCCATTTGAAAGCGTTTGCCGGCGTGAAACACTCGCCGATTCGCGATCGACCAACATCTGACGAAATATTTTTGTGCCCGCGCTGCGACGGCACCGCTTTCCTCTGCGCATTAAAACATGCATGAAACGTGCATGCAAGGAGTGCCCTTGCACTGAGTTACCCAAACGGCCAACTCAGGTTTCTGTTTCGAAGTACATGTGAAAAGCGGAAATGTTTCTTTCAGACAACCGCTCGACTGATTTCAATCAAATACGTTGAACTTAAGACGGAAAAGAAATCTGAATTTGACCGACAGCGGGAAATGCAGTGTTGACTAAGGGTCTCGTTATCTGTACAATAATTGTCAAAAAAAGATATGTTTGTTTTAAGAACAGTTGAAACGCCAATTTTGTGAATCCGTACCTTTGCATTAAATTGCAGTCGCGAAATCGTCATCGTCAAACGCGGACACATTCGATATACGAGTGTACAGCTCATCTGCAGTTCTTGCAATAATTATGACGATATTGTGAAAAACTTACTGCCCTATTTATGATAAATTTCACCATGAAGTATAATAGAACACTTTTGTACGTTCCCGATGCGTCAATGGGGACGTTTCGCAGAATTTTGGTCCTATTTTTATTGCTGAGTTAAAGTGTTCGAGGCTTGATGCCGCTGATTTTCTTTTTTGGCAGTTTTTAACACTATTCGGGAAAAAATTGATGGCCCAGATATAAAAAACATGTACCACAGGCAGTTGCTAGACTTGGAACGTTTCTTCTCAATATAACGAACCTCATCAAATTTTGTGCAGTGGTCGCGGAGCAAAATTCTTCGTTTTTATGTATCTAGATAGGAGCCTCTTAGTTAAGGCTTGTTCCTAAATGTGTCGTAAACTGAGTTCAGGCCATGTCTTGCGTTAAGCCTTGGGTTCATTCTTGTATGGCTCTCACATACCGCTTTTGAAGGTTCATCGTCGGACCCTTCGCCAACACATGACCACACCTTCCAGTTGCCCAGGGGCCTTGACATGCTTTCAACATCGATCGTGCTTTTACAGTAGATGTGCCTACGTCACAGCACATAGTGCCTTCTATGCGTTGCCATGGCGTCGAGAATTCAGCGTTATAGGCAAGCTTTTTTACATCCCGCCTTTCCAGCTTGCACAAGAGACACTGATCAATCTTTCCTCACCGGCTGCCATTTGCGTGCCTTTCACTGGCTTCGATCTACTTCGTGCATTTTCGATCAAATTATTCTGCCTTTCCCCTCTTGAACCGTATAAATCCTGGCACGTTTCGTCAGATCTCTTATCCCCGCCGACCTTGCAAGGCGCTATTCAAGAATTGCCTGTCACGTAAGTATACGTCCATCGACAAAACCTGATTGTCCATAGCCATCCAGAGAAAACGTCCACCTCGCTAATGCTTAATGCTCGGTGAACATCTTGAGTAGTCCCATCAATTATGCATATTCTGAGTATGCGTGCCTGCATGCAGTCATCTTGATTGGAACGCAGCACAGTTTCCATAGGGATAGTGCACTTGTTCGCGAATGAATCTTCACAGCTCATGCAAACTAGCGTTGTCCCGATAAAGTTTATTCATTCGGCTAAACCACGCACCTCACACGTTAGAAAGCTTTGGACTTGAAATGGCGCGAAATGTTGGCGGAAAAATAAAGCAGCCTTTCGACATTTTGCACTCATTTTTCAGCCAATTTGCCGACAGCATTTTGTGCGGTTTCAAGCATAAAGGTTCAAGATGAGCCACCTGCCTCGCAAAAGAATGTCTCGAAGCTGTTTGTCGCGTCAAAATTTCTGTAGCGCCGATACAAGGGGCAACATAAACCTATCAAGTGGAATGAAACTCTAACACGTTGAAATCGGATATTGAAAGAATTCAAAATTTCCAAGCAAACTGCAGAGTTTGTTCGTGGGAGCTGTTTTAAACATACAAATGGTCGACATGGAGCCTCTCGGGTGCAGCGACTACAGGTGATAGTACTGGAACTCGGATACTGATATCGAAATCAGCTGAAAAGACGAGCACTGTACCACCAGCGTGTTGTCTCCTTTGAGCAGCTGCTCTTGCAGCTGTGCCTTCGGAGTGAGACTCATTTGAGAGCCCGACCGGAAATTTGCCCAACAAGCAATTGTTCCAAAGCATCATCTAGGGAGAGCTGTTCTCCAGCGACTTTGTAGGGTGACGGAATCTTACACTATTGTGGGGCCCAACAATCTTCGCCTTCTTGATCTGCAGTTTCAAAAAGAAAAGCTCTAACGTCTGGAGCTGTCATGGTTGTAGAAGAGTATTGCAACGTCATCTAAAGATTTCGACAATTTGCACGGAGAACCACAACCCTCTGGCGAAAGCACAATCTATGGTACTCGAGCACTTGGACAGTAGGTACAACAAACCACAACAGTTTATGGACCACTGGATCTCAGAATACGGCGAATTTCCGAGCAGCCTGCAAGGGTAGCCAGTGAAACCACACTTCATAATGTTGTTCCCATACACTTGTAAAGACTGGAAATGCGAATACGAAGCTGTGCTGTGAGGCCGCGAAGATATTCAGCTTTTTCACAAATCCCATGGTCTCTAACATACTGTGGTCGATTGTACTTCCAACCAACGTCCACTTTTTAAAAAAAACATGATTCTGATGGTAAAAAAATGAAGCTGGCGAAGCGACTTACTCGTAACTTTCTCGTGTGTCGTGTCTTCTCTGTCCTTTGTCGGCGTGTGTCATGGGCTGTCACGCGTGACCACGTCGTGTCCTGTACAGTGCGTGAGTGTTGCCATCGAAGCTGACTTGTAGAAACTCAAGTCTTGCCGGCGGCAACTTGTGTTTCCAGACAGAAAACCTGCACTGGAATTTGAACAACCAGTCTTGCCGCTTAGCATACGCACTCAACGTACGTTGTGCGTTGAACCCGAGGTAGTAACCATTAATCCGAAGTCACTGACTACGGCGTGTCTACAATCAGATGGCGGTTCTGGCGCGCAAGAGCCCAGAATTTATTTTTTTAGAACAAGCCAACCCAGTGAAGAAATACATTCTTGACTCCCGATTTTGACACGTTTCCCGTTAAAGAATACTCTTGCATAAGCTGCCACGGCGACGGGAGCTTGTGACATGAGGAGTGACGTCACTAGCCTTTCGTATATAAAAGAACCAGCACAGCAACTAATTTCATTGATGTCGCAGCACCCGTATGGATAGGCAACGCAAAGTTAGGACTTCCGAGGAGCAGCGTGAATACGGGAGTCCTAAAAATAAACGCCAATACGACCAGCGGAGGCATGCTGTCAAAAATACTGTTACTACCATTGCTCTAAAGCAATAAAGCATTGCATATACCCATCGGAAGATGTAGTGGTGGTCTTCAACAGCTTCACTGGCCATCCAAGCTTCGCAGGGCCAGTATGGCGTGTAAAATTTTTTGAAGTGCATTCTAATTTTACTATCATGTAATTTGGTCCGAGAAGGCGATCTCGGCGATAATGGCGTTGTGTTTCCGTTGCATTCAAAATTAAACACATTGGTTTTAAGTGCCAGAACTGCCATCCAAATATGAGGCACGCCGTAGTTGGAGCTCCGAAACAATTTTTACCGCTTGGGGTTCTTTCATGTGCACTTGAATCCAAGTACGCGTGCATTCTTGAATTCGGCCCCATCGGACTGAGGCTGCCAGAGCCGGGGTCGAGCGGCGACCTCGAGCTCGAAAGCACAGCTCGTTCACTTCCTTGACGAAGGGACGAACAGGATGAAAATGAAATGCATGGTCACACAAGCGAACGCTCGCACAAGCCAACGCTCTACAAGCGGTCGATTGAGTGTAAAACAACTATCCGGCAGGGTAATTAAGTTTCACAAAAAGAAATCAATAAATGAGGAGAAGAAGCTCGAGCATTTTTCTCTCGTACGAGATCTCCTTCCTTTTGTTGACTCCCCCGGCACAGACACGAATTATTTAGTTGTATTTTCTTTAAATAGCTCAGGCCTCCTGGCCATTGTTGTTTAGAAAGTCCGTTTAAAAAAGGAACCGTAACGTAGAGTATTTTCGTCATCGCTGATCAAGTACTATGCTTTGATTGCTGCTTTCCATTTTTCCAGAGCCGATTGTTTAGTGTTTTCCTCCGCCGCGTATGATATTTACGTAATGACGTCAAATGTTTGTAAAATTGTTATAGCTACGTTTGGAGTCTTGCAGTGCCGAAAAAAAATACAACACTGCGATCGTGTGCGCACATACACTTGGTGTACTTTTGTTGTACCGAGTGCTTCTGCTACATGTTTTAGGTGATCGCCCCCCGGTTGCAGAAGCGCACATATTCTCTGTTTTACCCACGTGTTCTGCGTCACAAGGCTGCGATTTCTTGAGGTACTTTACGCGCAAGTCTGTGTCAAGTGTCGTGCTGTGTGCGATCGGGCGCGAGGCCCCTGTCAAGCCATTGTAGTTAGGATTGCCACCTGTGCTTCCAGCATCCTAAATGCAGAATCCTGGACAACAGACCATTGTCAGTTGCAACCATCCCCTCCCATCCCGCTCCCATGTGTAGGGTAGCAAACCGCTTAGGCTAAACTGGTTAACCTCCCTGCCTTCCTTCTCCACTTTTTCCTTCCTAAATGCAGAATGAAAATTGTTCTGATTTGATTCGATAAATCTTTGCGACACCCAAGAACTGCATTAAAGCATGAATTAAAGAACACCTTGCTTGAATATGTTTGTCAGTTTGTGTGCAAAGAGCACTGGGAATATAAGGCGCCATAGGGTGCCTTCTCAGGATGTGGGTGGCGGCGGACTTACGACAGAAGGCGTGAGAAGCAACAGGAGCGGACTACGTACGGTGCAGTCCGTGGCCATAGTTCGCACTTTGGTCTCTATATTTAGGCTCGGTGTTTGTAATGTCCTACAGTGAAGTCTGTACATTTCCGCAGTAGATCGCGTACTCTTCGCGCACTCTTCCACAGTGTTTCGTATTAAAATTACAACAGCCCTTTCTGGCCTTCTAGATTCAACCACAGTTGAAATAGGCACCACCGTGCGGATAAATTTTTCGAACGAATTTATGGGACTTTTTTGACAGCGCACTACGGCTTCCTTTCTTGTTTATTGCGGTACTGCTAAATTGCTCACTAGCGACACAGGAAATATTGAGACCGCTACGTACTTAGTGCTCCCTATTAGATTATTGTAGGGCATAAATTGTAGTGCATTAATAAGTTGCGACATTTTTATTACCCCCGTCACTTGACTCAGTATGGCATTTGTGCGGTACCTATTACACATCCATAAGATATATTACAAACTGTACACAGTTAGTTTTATTTGTAAAGTTTCCTTCTTAAGCAGTACGATGATAGGAATCAGACTAAGAGGGGCTTGTCATTTTCATATAACATTTTTTTGGTGGAAGAAAGGACTTTGTTAAATTAAGAAGCGAGCACTTTGTTCAAAGCCAAAAGCGCTAATCACTCACAAATTTATGTAGTACCCATCAATATCACGCCAGGCGAAGTGCTGTAGTGACGCCCGCCCAATTCTTTTCTTAAATTATATTGTGAGGTTTTACATGACAACACCATGATCTCATTATAAAGCAAGCCACAGTAGGGGGAGGGGGGAGAAGGATAATTTTGACCACCTGGAAGTCCTTTGTAACGCACCCCTAAATAAAAGTACGCGAGCGTTCTTCCATTTGTCCGCTTTAAAATGGAGCCACCACGGCCGTACCCAAACCTGCAACCTCAAGTACAGCAGCGCAACGTCATAGTCATTGGGCTAACGCGGTGAGCAACGTTCACTGACACTATACAACCACGTGTTCCTCTAGTGTTGTCAGCGTGAAATTCTCTGCCTTGTGCACAGTGGCGTAGCTAGGTCGTCTGGCACCCGGGGCCTATAGGTCTTCTGTCAACCCCCTCCCCTCCAGGTGTAGCCCGCGGACAGAGGGGTGTCTTCAGACGTATATGACACCCGCCCCCCCTACTGGCCCCTTGCACGCGGCCCCCCGGCCCTTCTCGTTGCTACGCCACTGCTTGTGCACCTTGTATACAAAAGATGGTGGGTTGATCGGGGGTGTACTGCGTCACCTACATTAGCCAAGCTATTAATGAAAAAAATAAACAACGTGGTTAGGAAAACACGATGTAACATACGATATTAATGCCTGCAATGCTCGGTCGTCAGACTTCCATCGGTCTTAAAATCGTATCTTGCACCGCGTTTTTTTTTATTATTCGTTTTCTTTTGTTTCTTTCGTTAAGCAGCTTGGATAAGTGTAGCTGAGACACCCTATATACTCCATTTCAAACTCAGCAGGCGACTTTGCGGAAGCCGTACATGTGTAGTTCAAGTCTCGCCCCACTCGTCTTGTGCTGCGTGGTGTACTCGACCTGCGACGCCACGTTGCGGAATGAGGACCCCCAGTATTAAACTACAATTTATGCGAGTAAGCGTGTGTCAAATCGCGCGTTATCTGTGCGCCCTCACTCCGCCCGTATCCGACGCATTGTGTCGCTACCGCAAGCGGTGCGCTGTGGCCGCTTGCCACAGAAACGTCTCAATGGTATGCCCAGTGTGAAATAATTTACACCGTTCAAAATAAAAAAGGGTGTAGATCGATCTGTAACCTACATTCTTACACCATTTTTAGCCATGAGGGTGTGGGTAATAGATTGATATACACCATTACTTATTTTCAGGGTGCAAATTATTTGACAGTGTATAAAGGGTTCTGCTGAAATTGAGGACGACGCAACGAGCTATGGAAAGAAGAATGATAGGTGTAACGTTAAGGGATAAGAAAAGAGCAGATTGGGTGAGGCAACAAACGCGGGTAAACGACATCTTAGTTGAAATCAAGCAAAAGAAATGGGCATGGGCAGGACATGTAATGAGGAGGGAAGATAACCGATGGTCATTAAGGGTTACGGACTGGATTCCAAGGGAAGGGAAGCGTAGCAGGGGGCGGCAGAAAGTTAGGTGGGCGGATGAAATTAAGACGTTTGCAGGGACAACATGGCCACAATTAGTACATGACCGGGGTAGTTGGAGAAGTATGGGAGAGGCCTTTGCCCTGCAGTGGGCGTAACTAGGCTGATGATGATGATGATGATGATGATGATGATGATGATGATGATGATGATGATGATGATGATGATGATGATGATGATGATGATGATGATGATGATGATGATGATGGTAAGGTCTGCGATGCCTTTCTTGCAATATGTACGTCACGGTTCGTCACGTAAAATGTTTATATGTAGTGTTACGGAGAATCACATGACCCATATCCCCATGCTCATTGCATATATCGCGCACTACTTTGTGGTAGTGGATGCAAACAGTGAGAGAAATCTCTCTAGCTATCGTGCCATTGCCTGCTATGTACGAAACAGCGTGTTTAGTCTTAGTTTTACGGGTGAGTTTTAACGTCCAAAACCAGCACAAGGGCTATAAAATATGTTGATTTAGGAGGCGCCCGGAGGAATCTAGATAATCTGCACTCTGAAAGCTGTCTTTGCACCACTTTTTGCATCCTTTCTTGGTGTCAAGGTGGGAGTTATGGACTGATCTACACTGTTGCTTACATTGGACGCTTTAGTGACGGCACACATAAATACCCAAAAAAAATCTTTATTTCGTACCTAAAGGTACAAAAGACATCGAGAATAAGCATAATCAGCGCTAGAAAAAAAATATTTTGTGGAAACTTTTCCTGCAATAGCAGAAAAACCTAAGGCAGAAAAGTGGAAGTTGGCTTCAACCCAAGCCACCCATTCCTTCGATTGGAATTTGTACAGAGAGCTATCTTCCAAAGCGTAACACCACTCCAGCCGAACAGATTGCATTTACTGGCCTCCACTGACTGCTTTTAATGGAAAGCCAGACACGTGCCGAAGTTAATCTCGTTCCTCCTGAGTTCCTGTTCTAAACCAAAAAATGATGCTTGCTACCTGTCATTCATTCAGCCAGATATTTCCTACTCAATACGAAAATTCTGCGAGAAGAAAATTCTGGTATATGGTCAGTAGGCCAAAATTTACCCCTTCAACCCTTTATTGATGGATGTTGCATGTAGGCAAACTCAGTCAATAGATGGGTTAAGGTGTAATTCATATTAAATAGTGGTGCTCTTTATAGTGTAACTAAAATCAAGCATCGAAACGCAAGCCTTCCTCCATTCCACCACAATGCGAACTCTCCCTCGGTGGAGAGAAAAGAACCCCGGTCATTGTGAGTTTAGTTGGGCTGTGCTGGGTCAGTTAAGTGCGTTGCGTGTTTATTTCTTTATTTTTTTTTACTCTGAGTTGTACTGAAGATGATCAACCGAAAAAGAAGCGAACAAAGGGCGCCTTCCGCGCAAATGACAACTATACCAGAAGGCAAACTAGAACACAACTGCCAGCCTGCGTGTGCGCAGAACCATAGTCTGAGGAGCTTAGCCGAGAATCGCGACCTTCCAGGAGGTCTTATTTCGGTTGCTTGTGAAAGCAACAAGTTCACTCAAGCTTCATCCACCTATTTTATTCACTCTTGAATCAGTCTCAAAATGCTTCCTTTATTTAACGTTCGCTCTATCGCACATGAAATGCTGAACTGTTTTTAGGTTAGGTTTCCTTTTTCTTTTCTTTTTTTGTCAAGAGTGTTTATAGAGAGGCCGACTAACACTGGGGGGGGGGGGGGGGGGGGAGCTATCGTGCAAAAAAAATTGCCCGCTTCTTTTCTTTTGCCAACATTTTGTTATGTAATGCGAACTTTGTTTCGCAACATAATAATAATAAATCAGAATGGAAAAGCAACGACCTGGGTCGAAGCACTTAGAACCCCCTTTCTTTTTTCAAGAAAACACTATTTACGCCATTTCTCGTCTTTCGAAATCCCGATTGGACTATCCTATTGACCGGATTGAGACGCAGGAAACTTTGGTGAAGGAGCGCAGAAAAATCGGTTTCTTCGGTAAAATATAGTTTTGTTCAGTTGCGTAAACCGGCGCTATCCAGAATCTTTTTTTCCTGATAATGAAAAACCAGCAAGCCTACGTCAAGTGCATAGAGATCACAGAGAAAAAAAATAAACGCCACGACAATGGCCTCAAACCATGCCGCTCCTTTCTGTGGAAATCGGTCGCCTCCAGAAAGTGGCTGCGATAACTGAAGAGCAATCTGACTTCCCAAAAGAACAACTGCAACAACGAAACGAACAATAAAGAAACAAAAGTAGTCTGCCTCTTTTACTGGGCCCATAAATTTTTTTTAAATTCTACCAACGCTTTAGAACACAGACGCCCAAGGTCGTACTTTGTATTATTTGCCACAACTTTTTTGCTGAAATATTATCGCTAGGCGCGAGGCTCAACGAGTGATTGGCCCATCACATATCCGTGGGCTGTTCGCATACGAAGCTTCACCAGCTTTGCGGCCACATACATAATGCGAACATAACCGCTTCCGCATACAGAATATTTGCTTTGAATGCTTATCCGTCAAAGCCAATGATTTTAATAAATAAATGAATAAATACAAAAGTACACCAGTATATGAACCGTCAAATAAGTTTAACTATCAATAAGCAAATAACGAACATCGCTGCCCAATAGCAATGAACGTTCGAAAAACCTCTAAAGCTTTCCCTATACTCCCACACGAACGTGCGACACCATCCGATTGCAGAAATCTACCATTGGTCGTCGCGACTGTTCGCGCAAAAAAAAATTATTATCCGGATTTACTACAGCGAAAGAATTTAAATGGACACTCCAGGCAAATTTCTCTGCGTCCCCGTTGCCGTCGCCGTGATGATCTATGTGAAGTCCAAGAGCGATAACATCATGGCCGCGCGTCGTATGCTGTATGTGCGAAGCAAACATGCGATTGGGAGCCGAGAAGGATGGCGGCTCAGGGTATGGGTGAGGAGGAACGTTAACAGGGGGCAGAGTAGCGCGCTTCTCCCCCTCTACGCCCGACCATGACCGCACATGGTGCGGCTGACTACGGCTGAGCGCGGCCGCACCACGCGTATCATCTCGGAAATAATCTGCGCTGGGTTCAAAGGCTGACCAACTCGAGATAGCTGATGGCTTTGTGGGCGCTGCGTTCTCGCGCACCTAGTTCGCGTTGAAGTGATAGGCTGCACGAAGTCTGCCTTAAACACGGTCCGCCTTAACCCTCGCTATCATCCCGGCTCCACATTGGTTCGTTAAGCTTCTTTCATAAGTTTTATTACAGCTCACTCCATCGCGCACCATACGTGTTGGCCCCACCCCCTCGCCATTCGCTGCGTACAGGGCATTCCTTGCAAGTAACCCGTCCACGCAGCCGTACTACAACCTTCTCTGCATCCTTCTTTTGCCGATCATCAACCGACTGGAACGGCCTGCCCCATCACATAGCCGAAATCACCTGTTCATCGACGTTTCCTGATAAGCTTAATACTACTATTCTTCATTGAACTCATGTGGCAACTTTAGAATAAACAACATTTGTAAACCCCACATCTTATGTAATACCCCCATTGAGGGGTCTTTAAGGAAATGAAAGTGAAATGAAGAGAAGGGCAATCTCGCTAGCAGCTGCTGGCACCCTTCACCACGCCAGCATTCTGACAGCGAGCTTTCACGGTCATCGAGTGAGACGCGTTCGTGTTTGTTCCGTGCTTGTTAAGTTATTTAGTCAGCGAGTAAACAGCAGTTTTAGCGCTGATAAGTCTACTAACCTTACTATTATTATTACTATTATTACGTCTATTTATTTGCAACGCATTCGTCCTTCGGGCGAAAGTGCGACTCGACCCTCAAACTTAATACAAATAAATAGCACCAAATCCAGACTTGTCTGTTTTCGTAACCCGCACAAAGATGTACCAAGCGTCGCTTCCATATATTTACACCCTTCATATTGCTCTTTGTGCTCTTGTCAACCTATAGCTAGCGTCCAGTCGGTTAAGTATCTTGGTGTGCACATAGACAGTGATCTGACGTGGAATACTCATTTGACCCACATTTGTAAGAAACATAGAAGTGTTGCATGTTTGTTGTTTAATTTAAAAACCATGATGCCTTTTTCTATCAGAAAACTAATCGCCCAGGCTTTGGGGTATAGTGTTTTAAGATACGGTATGTGTTGTTTTTTTAACTGCTCTTTCACATGGAAATGTCGAGTTAATAGGATTTTGAAAAACATCGCTACAAGCGTCCTCTACATGCCACAGGAGAATTTGCCCAGCAGTGTCTTTAGAACAGCCGGTTTGCCTTCTTTTGAGAATCTTTTTAAACAAATCGTAGTACTTAAATATTTTTGGAGCAGTGCATACAGGCACATAAATACGAAACCGGTACCGTTGAGACATGTTCCTCGTTATCTTAAACCGAGAGTGCGCACTCACTACGGTAAAGCAACAAGACGCTATTATGTTCCTGCTATCTTCAATGAACTACCGGACGATGTATTTTCTTTGTCCACCCGCAAAACACTGAGAGTTGCTGTTCAAGCGTTAGAGAACCTTTAATATCTACTGATGTTATCTGTGCATCTTTGATAATGTGTGATGGTTGTGCCAAAGACACAACCAGCTTCTGATGGAGTTCTGGTGTGGCGCGTAGATTGCCGCGGCTGCCGGTTGTCGCCGCACAAGCCCTCTTGTGGCTTCGGCGCTTCCGTTTTGTATACTGTTTTAACTATACTGAATAAAGATTATTATTATTATTATTATTATTATTATTATTCGTCTAACAGTCATGTGCATATTACAGCGAGTTGGAAAATATCGCTTAAAAATAATTACGCAGATCCAACGCACATGTTCAAGCCTATGTCAAGCGAAACTTTAGTGAAGAGATTAAAGAAAGGCTATTGAACTAACGGCGAGGCGCGGTATTCTGTTTACGTTTATTCTATGCAACGTGTAATATCATGCAATATGCATGTTTATGCACCGCAAAAGGCAACAACTTTTATGTGCCTCATTCCACATTGGCATATACATGTAAACGCATTGAAGCTTCACTAACCTTCGTGGCACAGTGGCATGAATATGTATATTCACTGAAAATGGCCCTGAGCCATCCTTTTCTTTAGCCTCTAATTCTTGAAGAAGTCTTAGCGCGAGCATAAGATAGATACGAGCGCATTGTTTCTTTTTCTCGTTCCCTCTCAACCCCCTCCGTTCCGATGGAGCCGCGCCGATGTGCTCCATCTACGGAGTTAAGTCCCACTGCCTTCAATGTTATGTTTCTTCTCTTAGCACAAAGTGACGGGCGCTCTTGACCAGCCGTACTACCGGACCCTGATCTCATGACATTGTTGTGCTACAGTGTACTGAGCAGCGGCGCGCTGCTTGTTCTTTCTCGTCCTAAGTGACACAAGCAGCACGTTTCCGTTTGCACTTACCTCTTCGGCTATCACGCAATTTTCGAGGCACAAATGAAAAAAAGCGTCGTCCTTGTGTTCCCATTTGCGAGTACATCGGCACCACGCACATCGGCTCAGCAGTGAATGTCGTACTTCGGAATCACGCTGAAAGAATTGCTAGCGTAAGGAGCTCCGACCACGACGGCGACGAACCCTCGAAGCTGTGCAGCTCGGGAAGCAAACCCTCTGTTCCAGTCAGATGTTGCTGCTCTGGCTGGCTCGCGTCTGGCCGTATCACGCGCCCGGAATCACATCACCCACAGACCAATTAGAGCGTGCGGTTGTTACAGCGTCTCGGCGGCGAGACGACTACTCGCGGCGCCCCACGGCAGCCGAGATATTTACGCCATACGCAGCGGGCGCAGCTACGCGCAGCGCGGCGCAGCGTTTGCCATGTGCATGACAGGCCTATACAGTGGGCGCGCACGCTCGGTCATTCCGTGCGGCTGTGCCACGTGATGCGTACCGGCTTTGACACGGCAGAGATAGTAGCCAAATTCATATTGCCAGGTTTGACGCGCTAGCAAAGCTCAATACGAAGCAACGTCTGCCAAAGTGTCTAGCCAGGAGCTCCCTGTATTCGCGGTCAACTTTCTGTGGCAATGAAGGGAAAGCTGCGGGCGCGTGGCCGCTGCACATGTGTTAGGGCGCCAAGAAGTGCGGCAGCGTTTGGCAGTGCTTTTGGTTGCTCGAAGAAAACGCCGAATCGATGCAGCTTCACGTGCGACGGTTTCACGTTTGAGCAGACGTGGAAGGGAAAAGCTGCAAAATAAGGGAACTTTCACATTCAGTGGAGTGTTTTACACTACTTAACTGTTGATAATAAGGTGTTCACGTTTTCCCTTTCCCAGCTTAAACTAACGCGAATGAAAAGGTGGGACTCTTTTCTGAAGCGCCCTCACTTGTGCGCGCTTTGCCTCCGTAGCTTTTCCTTCATTGCCACAGAAAGTTGTCCGCGAGTATAGAGTAGGCGCGGCACTGGCACGCGCTCCTTGTAGATGGTAACCGCCACTGGTGAGGTGGGGCATGCGCAGCGGACATGTGGCCTGGCCTTAAGTTTCCTTTGTTTCGAGGCTGGTTGAGTGTGTGCAAGACCAATAGAAATTAGCGAGACCCGACGGCTACGGCAGTGAGTGGCAGTGTGGCCGATAGTTTAATTTCTATACGTTACGTTGACGCGGCGAAGTGTGAGCCAATGATAGCCGGCTTTTTCCTTGAAGTGCGTAATACTTATTGCAATTTAAAGCGCACATTCTCCGCATAGTTCAGCCTGTTTAGGCCACTGCGTCAAATAATATCCGCAGTAACAGTAGAAATAAGGGCACTGGTCGAAACGCCGTTCTTGATTTATGTCAGCTACCTGCGTGAAGCAGCCACCAATGTCAATCTTGCACAAGACCACATATGCAAATCGCTGGCAGTGTCGGAGCGCGTGAGGAGATAGCTTCCATTGGGGAGAAGAGAGTCAACTTTAATGAAATGCACGGCGCAGTGACTTAAGCAAGAGGGAATGGGGTGTCAATGGTAAAGAGGGTGTATGAGAAAAAGGTGCGTCAAGCTCCTCTTGAGAACTCCAAGTACAATGCACTACTGCAAAATTTGGCTGAGATGTTTACAGCAGCATGTGCTATCCGCGGACACATTTAGTTCACGAAGGCCAAAGGCTGCATCAGGACCCTTTAAAGCTTCCACACCCATTGGCTCCTTGGCTCACAGTGGCACAGGCTCGTTCCGGAGGATTAGCCGAGAATCGCCGCCCACCCAGTAGCACTCCATACACGGCTAAATCATTAATGATCAAGTATATCAATGAAGCCCCTGACTCTGTTGCGCTATTACGAGGCGTGTCGAAATAGTGATTTTTGAGACCGAAGTGAACACGAATAGAATAGGGTCAAACGCAAGTAGAATGGACTATCGAGTTTCCGAATAGTTTTCGAATAATGAACAGCCGTTATCACAATTATTATAAGGCTACGTTCACATCCTAGTATAGTTAAAGGTAGCAAGTTTCTGTCATGACATATTACTTTATGAAGCATTGTTTATTAAGAGAGAGAGAGAGAAAGGCAAAGGAAAGAAAGGGAGGTTAACCAGTGATTAAATTCGGTTGGCCAGCCTGTACCGGATGAGGGGAAAAGAGATGCGATAGTTAAGAGAGAGAAAAATAATTAAAAAACAAATACACACACACGTTACAGAACCGTTTATTAAAAGCACAAGTGAACATTAGGAGCTCGGAAGTATTTCCTTTTGCATGCCCAGGACTATTCAAAGAGGGCGAATGATCACCGTATAGCCTGCAAAGTATGCCGTCCCAAGCCACGCAGCCTGCTCCATTACGCAAGTTCTCATGTTTTCCTACTATACTATGACCGCGTGGAGGAAAGTTAACCCTACTTTTGCTTCAATTGTATGTTTCATTAAAGTCAGTTGACATTTTGAAAGATTCGAGAACTGTTCGAAAAATATACGCATTTACGACTACTGACTATCCGATTCGTAGACCAAATCGAATTCCATTCGTTATTCGAAAGCTTCGTACATTCTCACACCCCTAACTATTAGGTTAAGAAGTGCATGTGCTTTAGAGAAGCCTGGTGAGCAGATATTTTGTTGGGGTTTAAATATAAATATTTTTTCGCTCAATAGGAGGTGTATATATCTTTCACGCAATACTTTGGTTCTCAGAATACGGGGTATAATAAGCCCGTTTGCTGACACTTGCATTCACAGTACACATAGGCATCCTATATATATCCGCAAATATAGCCGGTGAGAAACCAGTGACCCACACCAAACCGCGGGGATATTGGTAAAGAAAGCCTTAATTGAAAGTATACGTAAAGGCTATCGTTGCTTCTCTTATATGTAAAAAACAATCGTTTATTTTGAATAAACATTTGTGCACCTGATTATCCAGTAAAATAGTTGCAGTGGGAGAATTCATCGAGTAGCAACCGCACATGAAACGTTGCATTTCTTGCGTGAGGCAGTGTGGTCGTATACTCCATGACAGACATCAGTTTTGCAAAAAATTTGGGGTCGAAAATAGTATCAGTGAAACGAAAAGTCCTGATAAATATGAAACGAACCATCGCCCTTCGCAGCGTTGCCATATCAATTTGCAATGTTCAACAGGATAGCTATCTCATGCCCATGGAAATATTTAGGCTCCTTTACCAATTACTCGTTTACATGATTCAATTGACTTCTCGTACCTTATAGTTGACCACACTGGTTTTTCTGTTCATTTTCCCCTTTTTTTCTGTTTGATAAAAAAACAAGTTTTGCGGTAATATTTTCCACAGACGCGAAAGCCTTTGTTGTTCCAGAACAGGGAATTCATGGCAAGTGCCGAGACGGAGTTGAAGGGATGCCGCGAGGCGCTTGAAGGCCACCCTCAATGAATATCAAGACTTTTTGTGACAAGATTACTTCTTGTGTTGACAAGATTACTGTTGCGTGCATAGCGTCTACAGCGTGCAATGTGCGCTTCCGCATATTGGGCAACGTGTATATAGTAGCTCATTATACCATGACATAGTCACCCGCCACCTACCTTTCCCTGTTTTTCCCACTTCCCCTTTCCCCAGTGAGGAGTAGCAGGCTAGAAAGACGCTCTCCAGGCCGACCTCTCCTCCTTTCTCTTCATTAAAATCTACTCCTCCTCCTTCTGACCACTCAATAACACGCACTATATATTGGCATCGATGGCTCCACAACACAAGCTCGAAGCGCGCGAGTCGTGCAGCAGCATCGCCTTCTAGAAATGGACGATGCAGCAGCCTTCATGGAATCTACACGATGATCGTGAAGGCCAGAAAGAACATTTCACCGTATAACTAAAACTTTCTCACGCCTTGTCTGACGTGACTATCTTGCTGCAACCTTGCTCGCATATAACCTCAGCTGCATTTCTTTTTAACCTATAACGATGAATTGTATGTGATTCGGCTGCAATGAACATCTTTCACGCTATCTCGGGACACCGGGCATGAGCCGCGCTTCGATCATTCTAGTTGACGCTAAAATCACTAGGCATGTGCCGTCCTTCAATGACAAAAAAAAATATTTAAAATTTATCACTGCTGGGCGGTATCGAACCCACGTTATACAGTATGTTCACTTAGTCAGACAATGACACGTCCACTGTCACCTTCTCCGCTGCCACCGAGGCCACACACATCAGAAAGGTCTACAAAGGACAAGAGCACAGAGAAGAATGTGGACACCTAAGCCTGGCCACCAAGAATGTGGACACCTGGCCTGCGTTGACCAAACGGCAACCACCTGCAGATTCACTGCAAGCCGACGGAAATAATCTACCCTCCCGGTGAATTAGCTGAACAGGATCGGCAAGTGGTAATGATGGTGCGATCCCCAATGAATACGATTCGCGTGCTACTGAACAACGTCGATCAAGATTGAAACGCATCAGAAACGAACATCAGGAGAGCAATGCATCGCAACTTTCAAATGTGAAGAACGCGATTAGAAATAAGTTGTAATGTAACACACCGCGTTCCCGAAGGAAGTCACACACGCCTGGGAAGCGCGAAAGTTTCCGTGCTAATTAAATATGTTAAACATCTGAGTCTCTGAATAAGCCGTAGGGAGAACATGCAAGCACATTCTGGGGAAAAAATATCGTTAGCGCCGACTTGCTAATGTGTCTTCGCTTCGGAGAGTCGCGAAACAAATTGGACTTCGCTCCACGCCGCTGCGGAGAAACCATACGATCTGGATCGACAATGGAAAGGGCATTCGAGAAGGACATCACCATTCTCTCTATAGCGGCGCACTAAATCCCGAGTCAATTACTTCAGATTACCCCCTAGAAGATTACTGGCCTTGCGCACAACAATCCCTACGCTATTATCTAGAACCCGCGGGACAATCTTGGGTATGTATCACCGGATCTACGAGGTTACAATGGGAGGCATTTACGGGAGCGCAGTTGTGTCTCCCAACCAGAGGTCATTAGGCTTACGAGGCATCCAACAATGGCACTGTCTCAAACGAGCGCACAGTGTTTCACCGTGGAGATTAAGCGGTTCCGGCCATTCACGACTGACTTGAAACCGGCCGATGAGGCCGCACATTTTAAGGCGTGGATCGGCACTTCAAAACTCAGGCAACGCCCGAAGTTTCTATATAGGTGAATGCCCGAAGTTAGTTGTTTCGTTTGCGTCGTAGCTGAAGTAATGCTGCGCCTACGTGGTTTTAATTGTCGTCAAAGTATTCAAACGCTCAGTATCAGGGAGAAATTTGAAATCTGCGCCTTAAAATATATCGTATTTTTACGACTGGAAAGTAAGCACAGGCATGCAGGTGAAGTGTAGTTTCCCTAACACTATTTATTCGCATAACTTCTTGCGCGGGAAATTGATGAGAAAGTGGAAATATCAAGTAGAATGTTCTAGGTATACTGAAAAAGTGAAGCGGCTCTAAATAGAGATTTTGACTCCAGACGCTGTTAGTTATATAGAATATTACTTTCAAATACAGCCTAACTTTGTAATAAGAGCACGAGTTACACACAAGTAGAAACTGCAAAGGCCCTTTACTTGCTGAACTAACTCATAAAGGCCACAATTTCTAAAAGACATCAGGTTACATTATAAAGTTAGTGAACGAAATTGTGTACGTTTAGTCTGCATATTTTGTTGCTGGATTCAGAGACGCCTCAACGCATGCGCGCTATGCACTGCTATGACAATCAAGATTCTAGAAAAAAATGACGAGAAAACTCAGCTAGACTGCCGTTCGCGACCGTCATCACCTGCAGGCGCAAACACGCCACTGTCGCTGCAGCAGGTTTCGCTGGTGCGATGATTATTGGAAGAAAACAAAGCTTTTGAAAATTTGAAAAATCTTCAATGCGAACATTGCGGGGTGCACGTATTATCCGGGTAAACGCGATGGCTGGAAGCGCGTCGCAAGAAAAACCAAGGAGACCGGTAAGAAATACTGCTTAAAATTTTCAAATTTGATAAACCCCGTATACCCAATCGTTTCCCCTTGCTCGGTACCAAACCACGATGTCACAAATTGAAGGACAGAACCGTCTCTCTAATGAAGGGGCCACTGGGCTGCAGATGCTATTCTTAACAAAATTCTCGCGGAGTTAGCTCCGATTGAATTCGCTGCAATGCAGATGTGTATTTCAAGCGCTTCTTGTAGAACGAATGACCGAGGATATCTATCGAAGTATGGTATGTTCTTTATTAGAAGAGAAACGCTCTGCCCCAAACGACGGTAAGTTGTCTCACTCGTTGGCAGAGTCGAGGAAAAACACTGAGTTCCGCCTGGGAATACCGGAGAGAGGGCTCAGGAAATCGCACACTGTACACACGTGATCAACACGGAGTGAGCGGTAGAAGCTACAAACCGGATCGAGCGACTCGACGAGGAAACGTGTCTTGGCCAGGTCTACACCCTAAAAAAAAGTTTACACCCTTTGGGTTATATTTCGTCCCCAAACTATAGTCGTCATTTGTCTTGCCCGCATTTCCTTTGTTTAACGCTGCAAACCCGGCACTTCCTAGTCACGAACGGCTTGCGCGCATTATCAGCTTGACACAGCATTCTCGGCAGGAAAGTAGCGAGTGCCGAGTTTTCAAGAGGGGAAACGCAAGCAGGGCAAGTGACGATTATTGTTCGGGGACAGGATAAGCCCCGAAGGGTGTACACAGTTTTTAGAGTGTATACAGCCAGGAGCTAGGCTTGTTTGCCCGCTCCTTTAAAGTGTCGTTACACTTTTCGTCGCTATAGCTCTGAGTGTCGTAAAAAAAGAAGCGCTATGGTACTGTTCACAAGCCTTCCAAAGACACAGATAAGCGACGACATTTCTCCCATCACGTTATTATGCCGCAAGCGAAGGGAATGTTTTTCAGCTAAATATTACCTGTGTTTCATGAACGGGTGCTTATGAAGGCGAGTACACACATTCCTTTACAAGCATTCTTTACAAGAGCTAACCGAGAAGCAGAAGAGGCAGCGCATTCAGGTACGTCGCGTGTCTAGCACATTACGCGGTTATTATGTTGCTGTTGGTAATATTCAAATCGCCAAACATTCGCTATCCAAAGAGCTTAGTTTGGTGAAAATGCTCCCCATAGTATCAGCATTATGTGAACCGGTCATGTCTAAGTAAAAAAAAGACAGATAGAAAATGAAATTTAGACCGCGGCTGTCGCGAGATGATTGCTAAGCCAATCGATAGCTTCGCGGCATGAACCTGCTGAGACGTCAAATTGTGTGTGATACGATCATGCGCGCGGGCCCATCAACTAGAAATGTATGGCAGCGATGGTTATGTGACCGCGACGTGGATGACGACGACCGAAACCGATAACAGAAAAGTAATGATGGAGTGACGACAACGGAATTATGAGGACGACATGACGGTGACAGACACCACATGAGTGCTTTCTTTTTTGCTTGACTTAGTTACTTTTTTTTATTGTCACGTTTCTTTTCCCGTGCTGCTTCGGTCCTGGTGGCCCCGATGCTCACGCTGTCTGTGACTCTCGCACGCTCTGTTTCCAGTCGCTATGACATGACATCTCGCGCAGGAGCCCGAGGTGAAACACCGCAACCAGAAAAACCGTTGAAAGAAGGCAAAAAGAGCACTGGAATTAATGTTGCACACTAATAGTTTTAAACGCATTCTGAACCCCGGCTGGACTCTGTTACGAAGACGAGCAATACACGGAAGTCTAACAGGCAACGCCCAATTGGTGCCTTAGAACATTTTGTCTAATAGAAGCTTTAGCATAATAGTATAATAAATCATCTACTAACTACGCGTTATTTCTCTAACAGTACGAGGACATCTGCTGTACATTGCACACCCCCCCGGTCACGGTGTCTGTAGAGGCCTGTGAGGTATTCCTCAATAAATGAAAAAAGGTATGGGAATAATTACATACAGCAATTAACATTCCTTTACATAGAAATTAGATATGAACAATGAAGACGCTGAAAGAACGACAATGCAATCCCTGAGCGCGCTTTCGAAGGTAACGCGTTAGGACACCGCTCACCCGTAGAACACCCTAATGTCGCGATTTTGCTAAAGCGGCATCCGCTGCCCCTGATGCATTGCAACGTCTCTGAAATACCGCTTCAGTAATTCTAACTAGCATAGATCACACGCTCGAGTATAATTAATCCACGACGGGAACAGTGCATATGCTCTGCTTCAACTGTACCATTTCAAGATATCTTTTGGCACTACGATTTCGTGCTACCATCGCCATTAACAGTCTTCACGGCTCACGATAAAAATATCAGAGGGCTCAAGAACCAATATCCGTAATATATTACGATATTAATCTGCATACTTTCTTTGACACGGCTGTCTACGTAATGACATACCAGAGGCCCGTGAAATCTGCTCGCATATTCTAGCCCATAGACCTTCTCTCTCTCTCTCTCTCTATATATATATATATATATATATATATATATATATATATATATATATATATATATACAACACGTTGTGCTTATCCAGATTTCGCGCGCTTTTATCGGAAGCCTAAGATATTGGCAATACAGCAAGCCCACTTAGAAAGACGCTGACGGCATATTTCGCAATACGTCCTGAAACTGTTCCGTGAAACGCTTTGCGTTTATATCAACACTTCATTAGTTAGCTTTAGTTAATTAATGATTCACAAAATTCATTCGAATTCTCCAAGTACACAATAAAACAAATAAATTAAGTTGCATTTCTTCAGCTTGCGCTTTCTTTGCTTCTTTCGGAAAAAGGTTTTATAGCCATATTTGATGCATATGTATCTATTTCAAGGCTGGAAAGTTGGCGTCATTTTGTTCATGTCATCGCGTTTATGCTCATATTTCTTGCAAGCGTCGCTCAAAACGGAAGGCATCTGTGCCATCGTCTGCTTTTTCAGTCTATTCTAATGGCACAGTATCTCTCTGAGACCCGTTTCTGTTTACGAGTACATACGAACGGAACCCATATCTTTGATTAAATAGGGATCGGCTTACCCGATTGTAGGTGACAAGAGTACAAAGACATTCTCTCCCGAACCGAAACTACGTCAGACCGATCACTCGTATTTCTAAGACGTTACGTTGTGCAAGTCCATGTTCGTCGTAATAACGTTGATACGCTCGCGACCGGGCTCCAGGGAAACAACGCGTTCGGACGCTAAGACGTCACCAATCGACAACAGGCACGGAGTGCAACAAGGCAGCAAGCAGACAGACACGCTTGGCGAAATATAAACTCCCCTAAATCCCCATGCCAGAACTAATTCGGGAAATTAACCCTTGTGCCTCTTTTCTCCAGCGTCCCAAAATACGTGCTCGTACACGTGTACTCTTAGCATCTCGTCTTACTCCCTGGTAGGTCTAATCTTGCTCGGCGACTACGTCGGCTGGCTGGAACCGAAGCGCGCAGCGCATGACGCACATCAATTAGCCCGTGCTCCCTGGGGCTGCCACAGGGCTGCGAGTTAACGCCCTTAAGCCGCCGATCCAGTTCCTTTGTTATTGAGCGGCCCCGTCTGTTGTCTCAGCAACTCGGTTGTGTTCTTGCTACTTAGTAATTTATTTGTCGTGTGGTGATCTCTGCTTCAATTTTCTCGCGCGTCGGTCCAGGCAATTAGGGAGCGGCCAGTCGATACTCTCCTGATGGGGAAGCGCTCGTGGAGTAAACAATCGGCAAGTGTGCGTGAGAAGGCGAGATTGTTTTGCTAGGTCCGGGGCTAGTCGGTTGGACGTAGCCCTATTTTCCAAGAGAAGGCAGAGCGCTGTCTATCAAGAAAGGTGCCTTTCTAATTTTAGAGCGCAGCTCCTAAGCGCCCGTTTCTGGGGCGAGCGTCATCGTGGGCCTCAGCGTCGGCGTAACCAAGCGAACGAGCACAACAGGGAAGGATGAAAGAGGGAAAGCGGAGCGGGATATGCAAGACGCGAGCCGTGAACGGCGAGGACCAGTAAGAGCAGCCCCTTCAGTGACGTTCCTGCGGGAAATTGATGTCACGTGGACCCGCCCGACCGCTCGATGGGTGCTCGAATCTGGCGTCAGCCGCAGTGCTCGTTTCGTGCTACCGTCTGCTCGCGTCAGCTCTCGCTCGCGCTTGTTTGGTTTGCTTGGTTTGGTATCGTTCGCGCTTGTTTCGAACGTCATGGCTTGTGATTGCTTTTTTTTTTACAATGATGAGTCTAAACCGAGACGTCCTGAAGGAAAAGTGTTTGGAGACAGTGCGCCACATCTATTTATCTACAAGACGCACCCTGAATAGAAAGCCGCGGAGGCGACACCCACCACCTCATTCTCGTTTAATTTTGAACGCGGCGGCTCCGCGACAGGAGTGAGCACACCAACATGATTATGATCAGTGGAAAAGACGTTGCCACCTTCATAAGACATGACTCGCTTTAAGGACGAAGTGCGAAGAACGTAAAACTAGCACCGACCTTTCAGCAGACGAAGGAAAAAGCACTCGACGTCTCGCACCTAGAGAAAGGAGGCGGGATTTTCAAGCTGTCACTTGAAGTTAGTGTGGCAGCTCTGTCGCAGCTGCGTTTCAACCAAGAATCTTAAAGAAAAGCTTTCCTTTAACCTCCTTGGTTTAAACGCAAGTGGCCTGCCGCGCGCGTTTTACTGCTAGTGATAGGGCGGCTTTCTGCGGCAACGATCGCTCCAGGTAGCGCTAGAGTAGCGCGCGTCGTCTGTTCACCGATGACGCCTTCGATAAGGCATGCGGCGAGAGCGTCGAAACAAAGCGCTGCATGAGTGGAGGTCTGTCTGCGGCGGCTGCTCTGAATCGCGCCCACGCGTCACCCGCGCGCTGCCTCTCGCGATCTGCCGATTAGCGAGGCTGGCGCGCCGCACTTCTCGACACACTTCGCTATAACGCGCTGCAAATGACAGACTGTCCGCGCCAGCCAATATATCGCGAAATGATAACACGTATAGAGCTGCGCTCAAATTTTGTATTACAGAGTATAGTAATCTTCGGTGGATTTTCCTCCAATGAAATTCAGTACTTATCCAATTTCGTGTGCTGTCATAACAAAACGTTAAATTAGTTTTTTATTAGAAATTATTTGCATTTTTCAGTTATTTATTTTTATTGTAAATATTTTTATTTTTCAGCGTGTATTTGTCTTTGGTAACTAACCGGCGATTTATCGGTTGCTGTGTAAATTTTTCATGGGCCGATGCCGAAGATAGGGCGGTCAACCACAGCGGTAAAAAGCACACGCTAGTGCCGCCCTGCTGTGGTATTGGCAGTGCCCGTGGTACCGCCATTGGTGATACCGCTGGCATTGGTGGTACCACACATTGGCACGGATCTAAAGGGAGCATTCTCCAATTCTTCTCTCGTGACAGCTCGTGCTTTTAGACGCTGTCGTCGGCACGCAGCACCTTTGACCGAATTCGAAGACGCTGGGGTTGCAGACGCTGCGTGAGGTCCAGAACTGGTCCTTGAGGAAGTGGCGTCATGTACTACGAAAAGTTATGAGCAGACACGCGACCAATAAACCCTCGTATGCTGCCTAATACATTTATTTATTTATTTATTTATTTATTTATTTATTTATTTATTTATTTATTTATCTTTTTGTTTGTTTCTGAGCTCTCCATCCATCACATTGAACGCACACAAACTTGCCTAATTATCAGTTTTCCTAGAGTTGAGAACCTCGAAAGTCAACGCTTTTATGACAAGAATGCGCCCATTATTTATGTCACTGTCGCTTGGTTTATGCGGTCTATTGAAATACGAGCGATAAATAATTTGATGGAGAGCCGTGAAAAACTACCCAACACGGGAGAGCTTTGCCTCTCGGTAATATGCATCCAAGAAGAAATATAAATGAATGTAGGCATCATTCACCCCTACGATACGAAGAGAAGTGGCGTAGTAATTTCGTTGCGATGTGCCAAACTTCCCTAAACTTTGCAGCCCTTGCCACATTCAAGCTGCCATTTTACGAACCGAAAAGAGTAAATGGCAAGCACGACAAATGTCCTTCCTAAAAAATATCAACGGCTAAAAATTTGCTGTGCAAGACAGTAAGCCCTATTTGCATGATTTCATCACATTCATTTGTATATACTCGTCATCATCGCATATTTTCCTCTTTTTCATTAGTCATTAAATATCGCAATTTACCGAGCCGAAACTATGATATGATTATGAGGCATGCCGCAGTGGGGGACAACAGAATAATTTCACCACCCGGAGTTCCTTTAACGCGCACCTAAATGTAAGTACGCGAGCGCTTTTGTATTTATGGAACTCACTGAAATCCGTTCACCATGGTAGGGATTGAACGAGCGTCCGTGAACTGAGCACTGCAACTACCTATGGAAGTATACTAGCGCCTTAAGGACTCGGCTACACCGAAGGGTTGCAACTACCTAGCACCTACACAATGGTAGACTCTTTTTTCTTCTCTGTATTCCATCGCTATCCCGTGGCCAAATAAAAATGCCCCGCCTGCCTCCGTCTCACAATAAGAACGCTGCTTTTCCAAAAGAAGTAATTATTGATGATTCCTAGTATTTTTTTTTGTATAAGACGTTTCGACACTTAATTTGTTAGCCACACGAAGAAACTACGACTTCTGTAGTTGTCGTATGAGTAAAGTTAGTTTTGCCACCATTACGTGAGGAGTGCTAAGAAGTGGCCCGTGCAAGAAAAACTACCAGTGTGCGCCCTCGAATGAAATGACCACTAAGCATGAGTGTTTTCTGCCGCAGTCTCATTTTACGTGTTTGCCAATCAAAGGCTGCCTGAGATAATGGCGATTGACTACATAAAGTTTATGTTAACCAAGCAGTCACTTCGCCATCCTTTACAGTTCCAGCAAGAGGTGGCCACGAAAACGTTACGATTGTAACGGCCTCTGCTAACGACAAAAGCCATTATTATCAGGCAAGATTAAAATCAAAGCAAATAGTCTCTTTTGGATTTAGACTTACATCGTGTCTGCACGTGCTTACAACGCTAATAATAAGGACTTAGATCTAACTTCTGCAAAAACATTCGTGTATTTACGCAGGCTTTCAGGGAGCATATATAGCGATTGCATGCGTAGTTTCCTTAATTTGCTGTGCTGCGGTGCATTGCATAGCGTAGGTGCATTAGATAATTGGAATCGCAGACACAGCAATGAATGGTGGGATTCCTATACTAAGGCAACCATAGGAGAGTTACTGATATGCGGCAAAGAACATTTGCTCACAGGGCAGAGGAAGCACCAGGCATGCTTCCTTACTCCCGTCTGCGCAAAAACTTTCGAATGTAGGACAACTCTCCGCCTTCCGTGCGGTAATGAACGCGTTGGGCATTCCGAATTTCTTGCCACCATTTAGTGCAAACGACGCCGAAGCCGACCTGCATCTTGTTCCTGTTCTGTCTTTGTTGTTGTTCTTTTACGTATATCCCGTTGCCCTCAAATTGCGCGATCGAAGGCTGCGGGGATGGCGAGGAAACGTGAATGCAAAAGTGCCATCAACTAAAGTGCTGCCGTGCTTTTCTTTTTTTTGAGATGCAACACCGCAATGCGCGACGCACCTGCGGAGAAGCGGCCCCCAAGGAATGGGAGCCCGGCGAGCGTCGCCGGGAGAATACCGAGCGGAAGTTAATGCGCCTTCCCGGCCGGTGGCAGCACGCAAATGAGCGCAGACGCAAGCGACGATTAGGAATAAGAAAATAACGGTTCGTTGTCTTATCTGAAATGCTCGTGCTTGCGAAGAAATCCTGCGACTGTAAGTAGGCACTGGGGCACTGTTCAAATCGCAGAGTCGATTGCGAGGAGGATGCAGTAAGCATGATGGGCGCACGTCGAAAGTGGAACGCGCGCTGCCGGGTGGAGAATCGCAATAGCCGGGCAAGTGTCGAAAACATCCAATCTTAGGCCTCATTTTGTATTCTGTAAGGCTGACGTCCACACAAACACTATGAAGGCATCTGGCAACGATCGCATTCTTTCGCACGGCCCCGATACTCTCAAACAAAACGCGCTCGTTTCGTGAATTTTCTTATTTGTCCCTTGTGTTTGCGCTGAATTTCCCTAAGCCGTATCTGAAACAAATATCCAGATTATTTTAATAGCTTCTCTTCTTTTCTCTCATTAATATCTGTCCTTTCTCCTTGCCAATTGTACAATGTAACCAATTGGACAGTTGATCCTATTATTACAGCGAAGCTGCATATGGCTATGATCCCGAGATTCTTTCTCGTCAGTCGACAAAAAAAAACCATAATCTTCAATGGCTCATACCTCCGTAAGCACTCATACCCCCGTAAGCAAGCAAAAAACTGCAATGGCTCATAGACCCATAAGGCAGAAGCTACAAGCACTCAGCAAAGTGAAGCGAACAGTACTTGCATTCTTTGGAATCACGCATTCGACACACAGAACAGCATGTCGAAAACTGTCATCATCAATGGCTCATACCCCGTACGCAAGCAAAAAACTGCAAGGGCTCATACCACGGCAAGGCAGAGGCTACAAAGCACTCAGCAAAGTGCTGCGAACAGTGCATACATTCTTGGGAATCACGCATACAACATGCAGAACAATAAATAAAGAAAGAAAGAACAAGCCCAACCCAAGCGCCGGAACCACATAATTGATGATAAGACGCTCGTGAAAGCAATGCAAAGCACGTAGCGCAGCCCGCATACGTTTCCATGTAGAGACTACTGTTGAGCAAGCTGCCGCCGCGACGCCTGCTTTCGACGTGGGGTGTGACGTCCCTAGTCTTTCGCACATAATTTAATCAGCCTAGCAACTGATTTCAGTGCTATTGCAGCACCGCTATGGGTGGCGGCGTGCCGTAAAAATTACGATTACTCCCAGTCCTACCATTAACTAAAACCACAAAGTATCACCTAACATCCTCAGCTTTTGTAATGGTGGGTTTCGACAGCTTCGCTGAACATGCAATTTCGCAGGACCAGGATGGAGATTTTTTATCTCCATCTTACATATATTTTCTGTCTGAGTGTCGTCGTCGTTTTATTTCTTTATAGAATTGTGCGTATTCTGTATGTACATAGAGTTGTGCGTGTTCTGACGCATGCGTTTCCTCCTAACGAAATAAACGTTAGTTGTCTTACAAGGGCTAATAGGTTCACGGGATGATGATGATGATGATGATGATGATGATGATGATGACGACGACGATGATGATGATGATGATGATGATGATGATGATGATGATGATGAAGGAAGGAAGTACGCAGGAGAGGTGAGCTGGGATAATAGTTGTTGGCTTCTCGTCAGAGAGCAGCTTCTAGATTATGTTCGCGTATGATCATCAAACGTCGCGAACCGCGTTACAAGAAGTCATACATGGCATAGATATGGCGAATATTACCCTTTTTTATTCCGAGAAGTTATCACCAGAAAACAGAAAGACCGAGCGATTAATAATTAGTTAAAAAGTAAATAAACATATTCAAAGCAAAAGTAGCCCTGCAACATACCGCTCAAGGTACACCATATGTGGCATTTCAGGGGAGTATGTGTATTTAAGTGGCGGGGCACGCCTGTTACCTTGTGGACTTCGCTACACAGCATATACAAAAGTGTTAGCCACGTCGTGACTTGACATGCAAAGCTTAACATATTCAAGGGGTGCTACGTGCATTCCTCGGTTATTCTATATTTACTAAGGCTAAATACGCATTTGTATTCCGGGCACCAAAAAAAACAACAACAACAGCGATTGCTCGGATAAGAGCGTTGAACATCCTCTGATTAGGCAACTATAGGAACAGTAATTTCGTCATTTTTCACGCAACGAGGCAACAGCAGACCCCACTATGCGAGCGCTGTGTCATGTGGTCACCTTTTCGTTCTTGAATAATGTGTCAAATTACCACTGTAATACGCACCGACTAACCTCCCCCCCCCCCCTCTGAAGTTTACCTTCGTCTAACCATTCACGGTGCTACTTCCAAAGCGTATATATTGTGCGCAAGAAAACATTTGACCAAATCACTCAGTTAGACTGAATATCCAAGCCTCATATCCGCTTCGGAAATGTTTCGTAGAAGAAAGCAAAACAATTCCCTAAAAATGGACAGTAATGCACGACATTTACGAAACACCAAATAAAAGCACTTAATCAATTTTTTTATGAATCAAACTTTAGATTATTTGCTTCACTCATGGCGTATGAAGAAACCGTAGTTTCTTTCTAAAAATATTGCTGCACAGAAGAAGAGGTATTTGCAGATACTTGAAAAGCAAACATGAGATTCAGGCATAATATAACAATTCAGGCGTGAGATTCAGGCATAACAGTGGCCAAGATTCCACGAAATGACACCTCGTCTTTGACTCATCGGTATCTTCTAATTAAATGTTTTGGTCTACTTCAACCTCACAGCACTAACGCCCGGGCAGAATCACTGGCGCAGGACGGGTCAGGGTGCAGCGTCAGGAGCTGAGTTATTCGGTTTTAGACAGCCAACGTGAAGGATATCACTCTGTCGGTGCACAGAGGAGGCCATAGGTTCGACTAGGGCAATCTCACAGGCCACGTCGGTGATAAAGGCGCAATACGCTGCACGGACTGCTGTAGCACGGCGTATAGGACCTTCACTGAGCGCGCAACACTTCGATATGGGGACCAGAGAAGCAGTAGTGACCTTCTGGAGAGCACGAGATATTCCTGAGGCGGCCGTCGTAACGGGACTGCTGTGGAGCCTACCAGAAGGCACCATCACAACAGCTCAACATATATTGCTGAGCTGAGTTCTGAAGCCTCAAATGCGCAGTTTGCAACGTTGCCCTGGATCGAACAACAGAAACAAAGATTACACGTGACGTAATGCCGCAGACTGGACGACTAGCTTCACAAAGTCTGAATATTGTGTAGCGTAGAGCATGTAGCCTAGCCATCACTTGCTCTCAAAAAATGGCGTCCTTCAAAGCCAAGCGAAACAAAGTCGCAGTTTCACCCGAAAAGCGAAGCATCGATTGCAATCGCAAATTAGTAGACTGCTATAGCAGTTAAGGATAGTAGATTTATCCGCCGTCCAAACTTGTAATCATTAGCATACTGACAAAATTAATAAGCATGGTGTCAAGCGTGCACAAGCAAACATGAACACATCCCACTCGTTGACCAAGCGCACTCCGTGTCAAAACGCTGGAGTGAGAAAGCGTGGCTGCAGCAGCAAGCGAATTGACGTTCGTGCTGCCTCTTGCTTCAACGTGACCTAAGCGGCGATAACGCAGTGCACACGAAGCTATCAGCACACTCAGCGCATTCTGCAGATTGTTTTTTTCAAGATAGGGACCGCACTGCGGCGCGCGAAAGCGCCATACGAAACCGCCGCCGGAGTAGAACGCCCTCCACCCCTCCCTCCCCACTTTCCTCCCTTGCGCGCGCGAGATTTACCGACCATTGTCGGCCCAACCTCGCACGCTTTCACTCGCTTACAGCTTACAGTGAGCGGTGACGACTATGTCGCCTTTGGACCTCATACAGAACATCACGGCGACGGCGATGCGCCCCGCAGAAATGCGCCTGCAGTGTCCATATAACTGCAATGAAAGAGCTTTCAGCGCTGCAGTCGTTCTTGGTGTTCCTCACATAATCACAGCTGTATTCGCCCTCAGCAAAGTGCCGCCTTGTCATCGTCATCCGCTACTGCCGTTGTCGATCTTATATTTCTCTTATTGTCAACGATGTGTAGATTTTTACATAGCCAGCACGTCAAGGATGTGCCGTCCATGTCGTTGAGGCCAGTCGCCTGGCTTTAGTAATCGGGAAAGCGGCTACAAATAATACGGCAACAGCGCGTTGTAGATGTTGCAGTGACAATAAATCATTTATAGCCTTTATACGAGTTTAAACAGTCATTCGAGAGTTCAATTTAGAGAGACTAAAGCATCAGTAAAAAGATGTAAAGTTCTTCTAGCATAGCTGTACAGCGTGTAATTATTTCAATGCGTTGCGTCGGTCAAGCGCCCCTACGTGAACTGTACCTCTTGATTTAAGCGTGCATGACCTAGGCTGCGAAGAAAAAATAAACTTCGCTTAGCCGGTGGTTTACCAAGCGAGAGAGAGAGAGAGAAGGGAAGACGGAAAGGCAGGGAGGTTAACCAGACTGAGTCCAGTTTGCTACCCTACACGTGGGGAGGGGACTGGGGAGTGAAAGAGGGAGAGAGAGAACGTAGGTGTAGCATGTCTATAGTCGGGCACTCACGTCTGCTGCCCTCAGGTAGCGAAAGAGCGCTCGAACTGCTTTCTGGGCCAAGTTTACCAAGTTTTGCACAACAGGGTATATAATATATTGCATCTGTAAAATTCGCATGTCGCCCTTCTCTCAATGTTGAATCAAATGAGAGAATTAACTTATACCTTGTTAAATTTGTGTTTTAATCGACTCGATCGTGGTTAAAAGCCATACATGCAAGAAAATTAAATGAAAATTTTTAAAGATAGCAAGTTAAGTGATACGCAGGTTCAAAATGGATAATTCTTTTTGGTGTAAAACCACTGGTTGTTGAGTTACAGAAGTGCCAGTTTACCTTTATGTAGGGGCATCGCACATTTCACACGTGTTTCGATTATGATGACGACCTAGTAAATCTAGGACAACAGTGGTCTAAGACACCACGTCTTCTTCTGGTCTTGTTGGCTAGAGCTCATATTCTTTCGACGTTCGTTTACAAATGTACAGAACACATAGCTTCACGTTGTAACAAAAGAACGCGCAGATACGAAAATGCTTACAAAGATGCGCGGTACAAAGAAGGATGCCGCGTCAGGAGGCCAGAAAACGCGTGAAACAAAATCCTCATTGCCTCCTGAACCAGACTTTTCGCGAATTTGCGATTCACACTTGTTTCGACATAGTCGGCAATCTCACCTCGACATTCAGCGGACCAAAACAAGTCGGGCTTGTTTGCGAGACAACGACGTCCAGTGGAGAAGCAGCCAAGAAGGCCGAGCTGCTGAGATTGAGAGCGTAGGCGTCAGCGCTTACGTCTTGCGAAACGCGTTCCATCTTCCGCCGCTGCGCTGGAAGTCAATAGGCACGCAGCAGAACACAGCCGCAGCAACGCCCAAAGTGTGTGCGTGAAGTGTGACGCCTAGGAGACGACTAGGACACACGTCGATGGAGCCTCCTGAGACTAACCCGCGCCAATGCGTTGGTCGATACGTCAATACGGACGGGTCGCTCACCCGCCTTAAGATGGCAGAGAATAAACACGAAGCCTCGCACAACTCGCACTGCGGTTGTGTTTTGTGGGCCATAGTCTGCGCTGTGACAGACTGCTTATTACCTCTGCACCGCTTCTAGACGGCAGGTGGCGTGGAAAGTGTATACAGAAGGCGCTCAAAGAAACGCACCTGTATTTGAATGGCGCGCCAGCATTTTTCGTCCGCCCCAGCATTTCATCTTTCCCAAGGATGCGTAAGTGTTGTCATTCTCCGCAGCCAACATTGTAGGCCGGTATCCACAAATAAGAGTGTAAGACGTGTTCTTGGTGAGTTTGTTTTTCCTGGAGTGTCAATGTACAATTTCCATGCGCACTCACGCAGAAATTCTTCAACACTGCAAAAATGCAGTGTTCTTTAACTTCAGAGAGAGAGAGACACACACAGAGAGAGAAGCATTTTAACGTGCATGAAGCAGGGGCAGGGGTGCCTTTGTCTCTGGCCTGCTACTCTGCTTAGCGGACAGGGAGAAGGGTAGATAAAAGGAGAGACAGCCAGCGAGGATGATTATGACGCTGTACAGTGAAATATACATATATATACACGTGAGATGTACAGGCGCCCAAATCTTTAACTGGCGTGCGCGAGCGGCGACTTTTCCGTGCGTCAGCGCCGTATGACGGGGCGCGGCTGGAAAGAGTCTGAGGCTAAGCGCATGCGGACAAAGCGCGCTCAGCTGGGCCCATCGTCTGCTAAGCTGTTTCCAGCCTCGCCCCGTCATACGGCGCCGACGCACGGAAAAGTCGCCATTCGCGCACGCCAGTTAAAGATTTGGGCGCCTGTACATACATGCTCTGCTCGAACACATCACCCACGTCAAAATGCGCAGGCGTCTGTCATGTAGGTCTAAAGCGTTGAAGCGAAGTCACATTCCACTAAAAGTGTCGAGCGCTGTTATTACTTGCATCTAAAAATACAGAGCCCATCTGTTCCCTCATATTGAATTGGCGAGACTATGTTTTCTCTTATAGTCAGGAATAAAGACGACAAAACGTGGCACCCGCCGTGGTTGCTTAGTGGCTATGGTGTAGGGCTGCTAAGCACGAGGTCGCGGGATCGAATCCCGGCCACGGCGGCCGCATCTCCATGGGGGCGAAATGCGAAAACACCCGTGTGCTTAGATTTAGGTGCATGTTAAAGAAACCCAGGTGGTCCAAATTTCCGGAGTCCCCCACTACGGCGTGCCTCATAATCAGAAAGTGGTTTTGGCATGTAAAACCCGATAATTTAATTTAGCGACAGAACGTGGCGATGTCTGGCGTACTGCAGCAACTGGAGCTTCGGCCGAAGTGCAACTGTTTGCACACACGCGTAAACAAACAGATAAGACCGTGCTATGTACACAGCTTTCACTACTCAGCCAACTGACAATCATAAATTATTTGGGTCGTACGACCAAGGAAGCATATACGGGATTCGTGCTGTGGTACTCTCTTCGACCGCCAATTTAAACACAGTGATCACCCGCAGTTATGAAAAGAAAGGCACATCTAACAGCAACCGCATCTACAGCATTTGTGAGACAGCCAAGATTTGTGCATAATTTGCATAGAATAGTAAGTTTTCCTTAAAAATTCGAGGTAGAAATCGTTGCGAACCAAAATAGACAGTCTCACACAACGTCAAAAGCTTCAATAGTGCCAGAGTTTTAGATGGAGCAGGGCTAGCTTTTCGGTTTCACACGGAGAAATAAAGAGTTCGGTTCGAAATGTATAAACGTTCTTTTAGAGTAGAATAAACGTTATAAATAAGCAATTTCACTGCGGCAAGCAAATATATATTACCTTTGCTTCTGCGCATTATACGTGCATATACAGCAAAGCATATACACCATATACAGCATATACACCAAAGGATATTCGGCCCGCAGACGCAGGACCTGTTAAAAGCAAACCGTATAGCAGGCCGAATGCGGTACAAAATAGCAGGGCCACCGGGCAAGAACAGATAATTCAACATGGCACCGCGTAACCAATACGCGATATTACAATGGAACTGCCGCGAGTATCGTCGCAAGCGAGGAAACCTGCCGCAGTTCGTAACAAGTAAGCAGACGCCAGATGTCATCACACTGCAGGAGACCGGGAGAATTGCAAAATTATTGGGGTATAAATCTTACAGTGCTTCAGGCGAGAAGGCAACCGTCACGACACTGATACACAGAAACCTCTCGGCTGTCGTGCACGATACCGGTATGCGCGGCATAGACCATGTCCTGATTGAAATAATTCCCTCCCGTAAAGAAGAGGGAAGTCTATTTATTCTTAATATATACAGTCCACCGCGACACAAGAGAAAATTTGGCCCACTCTTCCGCAAAGCGTTGAGCGTAGCGCACAAGCAGGCGCTAGTCGTGGTCGGCGATTTTAACGTGCCACACGTGGTTTGGGGATGCAGCATAGAGAACATTAAGGGCCGAAGCCTATGGGCAGACACTCAGCACGAAGTGCTAACGCTCATAACTGACCCTCATGCACCAACCAGAATAGCAAACAGCGTAACCAACGGCACGACACCAGATCTCACATTTGCGAAGAATGTGGCCGATTTCCAATAGACAAACATGCAGGAAAGCTTAGGTAGTGACGAACATCGTCGTCAGTACGGTACAAGCAGGCCCAACGAAAAAGAGGGGTAGTGAATTGAAACTTCTAGAATGGGACTCTTTCCGCAAAATCCGACAAGAAGATGCGGAAGAAACTATAACGGACATTGAGAAATGGGCGGAGACACTACAAGAAAGCATTAAACTAGCTACCAAAACTGTTCCAGAGGAGGCAAGGATAGAGGAGATGGATAGCAGATTATTGCACATGTGGGAAGCGAAAGGAAGTATGCTGAAAAGCTGGAAAAAGCAAAAACATAATCGGAAATTAAAGAAGATAATTGTGAAATTAAACACCGAAATCGAGATATATTCAAATAGGTTAACCCCTCAAAAGAAGGAAGCCACGTGCGACTTGATGGAAAGGCAAATAGGAAGGACCAAGACCGGGAACATTCTCCGATGCCTCTTGAACCCCAGCAGTGCAAAAACCATACAAAGACACAACCTACATAAGGTTATACGCAGCTACGACGGTACAGAGGAAGAGCTCTTTCGAGAGCTTCAAAAGATGTACTTTGGAAATGCAGATAAAGAACGACTCCCGGATTACCTAGGTAACGAGAATCCTTATCTTGATACCCCTATTACGGAGGCAGAAGTCAGATATGAACTTACCAGGCTCAATCCGAAATCTGCACCAGGACCTGATGGGATAAGCAACAAAACACTCAGGAACCTCAACGATGTGTCCATCCGAGCTCTAACGGGCTACATGAATAACTGCTGGGAGCAAGGTGGCATTCCAAGTCAGTCAAAATCAGCCCAAATCATTTTTATACCGAAGCCTGGAAAGAAACCACAACTACCAACTTAAGGCCCTTACCGCTAACATCCTGCGTCGTAAACACATGGAACATGTGGTTCTCACACGCCTCACGAGATACATGGATGATGGAGGACTTTACCCACATACCATGGCTGGATTTCGACCCAAGTTATCGACGCAGGATATTATGCTCAAACTAAAACATCAAATCATAGATGCGGAGCAGAAAACTCTAGAGACCTAAGTAAGACCTTTGACACCGTCACGCACAAGGCAATACTACAAAATCTCCAAGAGCTGGATGTAGGACGTAAAACATACGCTTACGTCCAAAACTTCTTGACTGATTGTACCGCAAAGATTTCTATTAGAGAATCCAAATCTGAGGCGCTCAAACTAGGTAATAGGGGCTCCTCGCAGGGTTCAGTCCCATCTCCCTCTCTATTCAACGTGGCAATGATCGGTCTTTTTGCGAGACTCTAAAAGATAGAAGGACTCGGACACAGCCTATACGCGGACATCCCCCTTTGGGTGGCGGGTGAAAGCGATGGACCATGTGGAAAAGATCCTTCAAAGAGTAGTAAACGCGGTCGAAGACTATATCAGAGACAAGGTACTGAGATGCTCCTCGCAAAAATTAGAACTTCTGCTCTATACACCCATATGCCGGGGTCGAAAAAGCATTAAGGAAAGGCCCGGCATTGTGGTCACAGTAGAAGGCACCACAATACCTATAGTGGAGAGCTTGAGAATACTGGGACTCCGGATATCCGAAAACGTCCATTACGGAGAAACCATTAGACTACTTGACAATAGTGTTCAACAAACAATCAGAATAATAAAGCGGATATCCAACAGGCACTATGGCATGAAAGAGCACAATCTCATCCGATTAATAGAAACATTCGTAATCAGTCGTATTGTATATGTGGTCCCTTACCTCAAGCTCTACGCTGCGGAGAAAGCCAAGATAGAATGCATTATCAGAAGGGCGTATAAGCAAGCCTTGGGACTTCTGGCAAATACGTCAAACGAGAAATTCTTGGCGCTCGGCGTGCACAACACACTAGACGAACTTATTGAGGCCCAGAGAGTAGCGCAGTATGAAAGGCTTACACAGAGTTTGACGGGGAGACACATGTTAGATGATATCGGAGTAAGCTACGAAGCACAGCACGGAATGCGGAGGGACACCCCAAGGAAAGTAAGGGAATATCTGTCAATACTCCCAGTCCCCAGAAACATGCACCCGGAGTTTCCCCAAGATCAAAGAAACGCAAGAGCGAGAGCCCTCCGCAGAAAGTTCCGTAGTGCCAAGAACGTAGTCTATGTGGACGCGGCGGAGTACACAAATAGATAGAGTATGTCAATAGTTGTTACGAGTCTAGAGGGTGACTGCAGAGTTAGTGGCACGGTAAAAACAAGGAAGGCGGAGGTGGCGGAGGAGGCTGCCTTAGCACTGGCAATAGCCTCCACGGAAGCTAACATCGTAGTAAGCGGCTCCAAGACAGCCATCAAGAACTATGCAAAAGGAAGAATCTCGTCGGAAGTGCTGAGAATTTTAAACAGCGTTCGTGAAGATCGCGACATTCACATTATATGGGCACCCGCACACGCCTCCCTTCCCGGGAACGAAATAGCGCACTACCTGGCTCGAGAACTGACTGGCCGAGCAGGTGACACGCAACAAATACTGGGAACGGAGAGAGACCGGATGACCAGCTTTAACGAGATCACCAAACACTATAAAGTGGGAAGGGCCCATTTCCGCCCGGCATATTCCTCACTGAGTAGACGGCAAGCGACGGCACGGCGCCTCTTACAAACAGATACATATCCGAACCCGGTTGCCTACCACCTCTACTATCCGGACCTTTACACGGATAGATGTAGATTCTGTCAAAAGGGCGCACCTACAACATATAGTTTGGGCTTGTCCTCGGACACCCACACAGAATAGAATAGACAAGACCAGAGAGCAGTGGGAGACCGCGTTGCTCAGCTGTGCACCGGAAGACCAACTCAAGGCAATCCGGCAGGCCGAAGATGCCTCCAGGGCCCAAGGGCTCGAGGCCGTCATCTAGGTAGAGAGGCCTAGGTCTCAAACCTGCTGCGCACAAATAAAGTTTATTCCTCCTCCTCTACCTCTGTATCCTTGCTTTCTTTTAAAGTGCAGGAATGAATTATCACACTGGCACTCTGGTATTCGTACCAATTTTGCATGTCATGCTTCAATTATCACCGTGTTAAATGAGCAAATGAATGATCGAAGTAAACACAATTGTTATAATTTTCTTTAAGCGAAAGTAAAAGCACCGCTAACCAACTTTTTAAACAAACTTTCTTCAAACGAAAGTAAAAACGGAGCCTACCAAGTTTTTTGTAACATGCGTTAATATGAAGTAAAATTATATATGATGTTCATGAAGTTGATAGGAAGTTGGAAACAGTTCTAAAAAAGTAAGCATGCGTTTCTGTATGAGGCTTATTAAGAAAGCTCAGGAGCAGGATATTTAAAGCAATATTTTCGTGCATTCAATCATATGTTAAAATCGAAGGTAATGGAAAAGCTGACGCTCTTGTGCGCGAAGTTCGATCACATCGCCCCAAAATTGACTGACTGAATAAACTTTATTGAAACCAGCAAGAGATGGTGGCTGGGCCTAGGCCTCCCACGTGGGGACGTCGAGGTGTTGCCTCTTCGCCGCCTCGCAGGCCTGCTGGGTCGCCCAGAGTTGGTCGTCAAGGTTGGGGCTACGCAGGGCAGCGTGCCATCTCGACGAGAGAGTCGTGGGGTTAGTGTCGGGGTATTGGTGTGTACAGTCCCAAAGCATGTGTGGAAGTGTGGCTGGCTGTGTCTTGCAGATATGGCACGTGGGATTGGGGTAAATGTCTGGGTAGATCTTGCTGTAAAGTTGTAACGAGGGGTAAGTATTGGTTTGTAGCAGGCGGAAAGTTGTAGCCTGCGCTCGGGATAGTTTGTTGTGTGGGCCGGAGAAGGTTCTACGCTCTAAGTAGAAGGACTTCACAAGATCATTGTAGCGTGTCAGGCGATCCCTACCGGTGGGGGCAGCCTCCCCTTCTCCCGCGCGGTTAACTAGGCCTCGCGCTAGGGAGTGGGTAACCTCGTTGAGGTTGGGGAGGTGCGGGTGGACGGTGCCTACATGAGCCGAAAATTGAGAGCTTAAATATATTTGTAGAAATTAACGACGCCATCCGCAATCATTTTCCGGCGCTCGACAAAATGCCCCATCGAGCATGTGTGATTCAAAGACTTACCCTGGTGTATCGCATTAGAACCAACCATGTTTACACTAAGGATTGGTTGTTTAAGACTGGACTATGTGCTTGCCCGCTCTGTACGTCACGTGATGAGATCATCGATGTGGAACAGTTCATCTGGTTATGCCCACAGTGCGACGAGAAAAGAAAGACGTTGCCTCATAAGCTGCGAAAGAAACTTATCCCACACGTGAGCTATCGAGTTGTAGTGTTCCCTAGAGGGCCCACAGCAATCGGGAAGAGAGTGCACTTACTGTTAACTGCTCGCATTTCTTCGAGACATGGAGTTTCGCAGTCTCGTGAAACACCCTTGTTAAGCATGCATGATATGCTCAGGCCGAAGAAGTGCCGGCCAAGCATGCCACGCGGAAAGTTCCTGCTGCTACACAACCATCACCACCACCGCCGCCGTGCACGGTCATTCTAGAATTACCAAAGCAAAAAAAGAAATGACTGATGTTATTTCTCAAGCATTGCAACATAAAACACTGACTTTTTGCGATATAACGTGGAAAATGCGCTTATACCTCTATACACAAAACGATAAGTAAATGCATGCAACATTGGGCACAACATTCAATGGACTTTCCATTTTAAAGAAAATATAGAAATGATGCAAAAATGTCAAGGTAATTCAGCACTAGAGGAAAATAGTTCGCGGTATTTTTTTTCGAAATGTTTTTCTAAGGTTGCACTCGCCCGAATTCTCGCTCAGTGTATTACTATTTTATTAGCCACTTCATTCGTTTACCAATCTCCAGAACACTTTCATTCATCGTTACTACATTGCATAAGAACTATTCCGGCCATACCTGCATGTCGATTGGCATGAATACCTGCCATTGGACGGATACAGTTGAGCTAATTAACGTGGAGTCTAGAGGAATTGGGCTCGAGATAGCAACGGTTACGCTCCGCGAGCCACCAGGCGTACATGCAGCCCCGAGGACATAAAACGTGCGCACAGGCCTTCTTTCGCAACGTTATCGGGGGCCAGATGTGGAGTTGCGCAACGCTGATCCATAAACAATGTTTTGCACGAACGCGAGAGGGCTCTGTCGCAAGGGCAAGCTCGCCGTCGTCGATCGGAAGCGCCACAGAAAACCTTAAGACACACCGCGAAATCAGGTAGCGCTGAAATTGCAGGGATGGTCACGAAGTGCAAAGTAAATGACGTTTCTTTTTTTGTGGCTATCAGGGCATGACGTCATGCGAGGGATTGCACTCCTGCACGTCCATTAAATATTGGCCCTTCTTTAAAGAGACCTTAAAGAGAACATTTAACCAACCTGTAGCATTAAATTTAAGCTTCTCGAATAGCGAAATCAAGGATGGTTACAAAGTGCAAAGTAAATGAAGTTTTTTTTTTGGGCTAGCAGGGCATGACGTCATGCCAGAGGTGGCACTCGTACACCTCCATTAAATATTGGCGCTTCTTTAAAGAGACATTAAAGAGAAGATTTAACGAACCTGCAGCACTAAATTAGCCTTCTCGAATAGCGAAATAGCCCCTTTTAACGCGAGAAGAGTTATGGTAAGCCAAATAGGATGCACAAAAGGAAGGGTAGTTGGCGAGGCCGCCTTGAAGTTCGACAAGTATCGTGACATGACGTCGTGGATTTTTGCCGCGTCTGCTCTCGCCTAGTTGGTCTTTTTATCCTCAGCCATGGGCTACATTGTAGTTGAAAGGGCCCAGAAGGTCAAACTTGACAAATTTTCTTACCAGTAATAATTCCTGCAACGTACATATGGGTATTATTGGAGTACCCGGAAACATTTGGCGCTGATCGAACTACATTTTTCGGCGTAGAACGAAAGGAGCACCTGAAGCTCGACAGGCATGCCATCTTAGTTACAGAGTGCCCTATGATATAAGGGAATAAATGAAAGTTGGTTCGTTTGTCAGATTCCCTCATGACCATATATTATGCGTTCAATCTCAGCCACATTATTTAGTGCATTTATTCATGCAGCAATACATACCCAACCCATTACACTGTATGACAGCACGTTTCGAATCTGGCCATCGGAAATGTAACTTTTAGCAGCTTAACATGTTATTTGGCATCTACGCCGCTATCATGACATTGTCAGATGACAATCTTAGCATGTGAGGGCCTGGTATTTGGTACGAAGACCATTTTAGGAGAAACTTCTAACGCCTGTAACTAGCAGCTGCCAGGTAATTAATTATAGTACCAAGAGTTTTGCTACAGAAAAGTTGTTACGTGCGCCAAAAACTAAGTAGAGTGAATTCACATCTACCTTTGCTCACTGCTATTAAAAATTAGGAATAAGACTAGCATCACAATTTTCAAATATATTGTGCCCGCATTTATTTCATTCTACGTTTTACCCGGTCCCCCCCCTCCTTTCTTTCCCCTCTCATTTTTTCTGCAAATGGCGTACCTACGAAAGTGTATGTTTAGTTTCGGTCAGCCTAAATGCGACAATGCATTCTTAGCGCCCTTGTAATGCGATGTACAGAAGATCACCCAATGGTCATAGACCACGTCACCACCTTTAGTATACACGTTAGTATATACGATGCAAAACTCCACTCGCATGATGACGATCTCTTCCACGCCAAATGACTTCGACATAGAATTAAAGCGACTTCGAGCGCTTCGTCGCCGGGCGGAACGTCGATATCGGCGTACAAAATCAATCCAGGACCTTAGGGCAGCCAGGAGAATGTAAAAAAAGATTCAGCGTCGTATGGATAGATTAGCGTCGGAACGTTGGGCAACTTTTTGCCAGGCACTCGAGTCCCGCAAGCCACTGTCTCACATTTGGAAAACGGTGCAAGGTCTGCGTTGCCTTTCGGAACGGCGTTTTTCATTCAAGGCGTTCGCGCTTTTCCAAGGGCGGCAAGACATTGATGTCGCAGAAGACTTTTGTGCGCGGATCGCAGACCAAGCGACTCGTCCAGATCCTCCAGCCCGAGCTGACGTCCCCCATTCCCCTAATTGCCGCATGGACCTTCCTTTTACAATGGAGGCGCTCGAGGCGGCACTAGCTCTCTGCAGGCGCTCATCATCTCCGGGTCCTGATGGTATATCATACCGAGCCTTGTGCTATCTCAGAGCATCCGCACGGATAGAATTGTTGACGCTTCACAACTCCTCATGGCAGGAGGGGAATGTTCCTGACGAATGGAAAGTAAGCCGCCTGGTGCCACTCTGAGCTGTCTACATTGTCGGCGAGCAGAGGACTCTATTGTGACATCACTATCTCTGCGTCTCAATGTGATCCGTAGAGTTGCAAGTGAGCAATGGGGAAATAACCCTTCTTCTATGATCAGGCTGCACGATGCACTATTCACAAGTCTAATAATGTACCAGCTCCTTTTAATTTCCCCCTTGCTATCACAGCTGGAACGACTTGAGGTTTTGCACAGAAAAGGCCTAAGGAAGGCTCCTGGCGTTCCGCAGAATGCTCCTAAGAGTTCAATACTTTATGAGTCTTAATCGAGACCTCTTAGCCTAGTCGCTTCACAAAGGTTATTGATGCAAATTGTCCGCCTCAAACAGACGATAGCCGGGCGAGCCCTTCTACAGAGCCTTCGAAAGAGATCTAAGTCTCGTGCATACTTGGCCCTTAATACTCTTGGTTGCCTGGGTCTTGACGCTAGAAGTCGAACTAAGAGGTTGAAACCACCTTGGTCATTCGCAAACCTCGATTGTTCGTTGACAATTCCTCACGTTCGCGCTAAGCAGAGTTCTTTGGCGGAAACGCGTTCGCTCGTACTGGAACATCTTGAGACTGAATACGCACATCATCTTCAAGTTTTTACTGATGGCTCTGTGGACAAGATCAGAGAATCTAGTGCAGCTGCTTTTCACATTCCCTCTTTGAAGTATGATTGGCCGGTTCGTTTCACTGCAGTCGTGTCCCCCACAACGGCTGAAAGCGTTGCTATTGAGGCAGCTCTAAAGGAGCTACGGCTTTGTACGCCTCAACCTGTTGTCATTTTTACAGATTCAAAATCCGCCCTTCAAAGGTTAGAGTACGGGTTCCCTATTGATGCCTTATGTCTTAGCTCCCTACGCTCAGTGCACAATCTCCATGTCAATGGTTTCTGCATACGTTTCCAATGGGTGCCCTCGCACATAGATATCATAGGCACCGAGATGGCGGACAGCCTCGCCCATATAGCGCTGTCTGGGAATCCATTGAGTACAGTGCCTCAAGAGGACAAGAGACTCTTCAAAGAAGCTGTGTTGTGCCACTTCAGTTCTTTGCGGAGCTCACCTCACAAGCCATGTGTGACCAAGGTGTGACCAAGCCACTTTACTGCTCCGCATTCGCACGGGCTCTGCTCGTACAACTGCGTGGATGTATAGGACTGGCCTGGCGTTGTCTCCATAAGGTTCAACGTCTGGTGTGTGAGGTGACATAGAACATTACCTTATGTGCTGTACTCTGTATAACGCGGAAAGGAGTGTGTTATTCGGGTCCCTCAAGAAGACAGGAATTCCTCACAGTTCTCTTCAGGACACTGTTTTCGCGCGCAGAAACCAGTTGTGCAGGAAGGAGGTTTCTCGCGTTCTTTTAAATTATATGCAGGACAGGGATCTGGCTTCCGGATGGTGACCTTAGAAGTGACTATTTGTAGTTGTGAGGTCTGTGTCTTATTTATGTGATTTATGTATTTTAAGTGTCGCTACGGTGGAGCAATTGCCGGCAGCAACGGCAAGGCTAATCCCACCAGTTGCCTACAACCACTCAACTCAACTCAATTTAACTTGAAGCAGCGCAAATCCTCACTAGAGCTCAACTCTTACCGCCCAATAGCGCTGGTCAACTGTGTAGGAAAGATAATGGAACGAATTATCCTTGGCCGCCTGGAATGCTACCTTGAACACTACAAGATTTATCAGAATTCCATTGCTGGTTTCAGACGTGACCGTTCTTTTATTGGCAATGTAGTTCACCTTGTTTCATATGTCCAGCACGAAAGCTCCCGTAAGCGGTTATCTGCAGCTTTATTTTTAGATGTGAAAGGGGCATACGATAACGTATTACACGACGCCATTCTCGACGCTGTTGCGACGGTTGGCCTGGGTGGTCAAGTCTTTTTTTGGATTGCAAGTTAGCTATCTGCAAGATCATTTTATGTGTTAACTGACGATGGCCCAACAACGCCACTCTATACCAGCAGGGGCGTTTCTCAAGGCGGTGCTCTCAGCCCGACGCTATTAAACCTCGTTCTTGTTGGACTTGCTGAATACTTGCCAACTACCATCAAAATTTCAATATACGCTGATGACATCTGTGTATGGACTTCGGCAGTCACACGTCCTCAGATACGTGCGCGGCTTCAAAGAGCGGCAACTTTGAAAGCGAGCTACTCGTGTAAACAAGGTCTCAGCATATCACCAGAAAATGCGCACTAGTGGCATTTACTCGCAAACCGTCATCTCAATCAATGGGCGGACCATTTCCTATGTCAGAACCCACAGATTTCTTGGCGTAATAATTGACCGAGACCTATGTTGGAGCCCGCACGTGGCCTACATGAAACGGCGCCTGACAGCAACTTCCCAGTTGTTTAAGTACTTGACAGGGAAGACGTGGGGGATGTCAGTAGACGCAATGCTTAAACTCTACAGAGCTCTCTTTCTCGGTTTTTTAAGCTATAGTCCACCTGTACTAAACAACACATGCAAGACAAATATTCGTGTTCTGCAGGCAGCACAAGCTCAAGCACTCAGAGTTTGCCTTGGTTTTCCCAGATGCACGTCAACAGAGGCAACTATTGCGATTGCTCGCGACCATCCAATGCGAACTCACATTACGGTGGAAGCCCTGAGAACGCACACCAGACATTTTGCACGTGCCCCCTCCATCCGGAAGCCAGATCCCTGTCCTGCATATAACTTAAAAGAACGCGAGAAACCTCCTTCCTGCACAACTGGTTTCTGCGCGCGAAAACAGTGTCCTGAAGAGAACTGTGAGGAATTCCTGTCTTCTTGAGGGACCCGAAGTGTACTTTGCAACGCTACCTTCAGATAGGCACCAAGCATCATTCTCTAAAACTATCGTCAAGTAAAACGACAAACTTCCCTCGGGCTTCACCACTGCATCTAAACCACCGATACCCCTTGGTGTCTTGTAAGCCCCAGAGTCCATCTCAGTGTACCAGGAATGGGGAAAAAGTCTGAGCTGTCGTCGCCTGCGCTGAAACAACTGTCTCTGCTTCTTCTGCACGATAGGTACGCGCATAGTGTACATATTTATACTGATGGCTCCACAAACATCCAGTGTTCGTCCGGTGCTGTAGTTGTCCCAGCAAGAGCTATTACAATCAGCTTTAGCACTGACCACCCAACAACGTCGACATCTGCGGAACTAGCTGCTCTGTGCGCTGCACTTTGTTTCGTCAATCGGGAGTTTCGACAATGGTCAATCTTCAGCGACTCAAAGGCAGCCCTACAATCTGTGCTATCAACTCTGCGTCGCGGGCCATTCGAACAGCTCGTGTTCGATATTAGATGCCTACTCCATGCATCACATGATAAAGGACATCACGTGACGTTTCAGTGGCTGCCAAGTCATTGCGGCGTCATAGGAAACGCAGACGCTGGTAAAGCCGCTCGGGCAGCTCTTGAAGACACACAAGAAGAGGCCATACCACTTTTCCGGTCACGCAGCCAGCAGACTTCGAGTGCTTGCACGGGAGATCACGCTCTCTCTATGGTGCACACCAAGCAGCCAGACCAACCGGAGCAACCGTCAATACCACCTGCCCTCTTTGATGCATCTCTGTATGCCAACTGGACTCCGCCGAAGAGAGGCCACTCTGCTTTATCGCTTATGGCTAGGGGTAGCTTTTTCGAAATCATACTCATTTCGCATTGTAATGGCCGACATCGCTCTCTGCAATGCCTGTCTTTGCGAGGAGACGCTGGAATACATTCTGTGCGACTGTCCTGAATATAATGTTCAGCGACAGTCCCTGGCATCCGTTCTAGCGCACCTTGACACTAGACCATTGTTCCTCGAAACGATTTTCACATGCCGCCGACAGCAGACATAACAGCTGAAAGCGACGAAGAGACTACTTCGGTTTTTGAAAGAGACGGGATTGGACAAGCGGCTGTAACAGCTGTATTACGTACCACGCAAGAGCGATGGACTCTGACTGACGATGTGTGTGCTGTGCTATGTGCTCTCTCTCTCCCTTCCCCATCTTTCATCCCCCCATCCCGCCCCCATGTGTAGGGTAGGAAACCGGTTAAGCTAAACTAATTAACCTCTCTGCCTTTCCTTCTCCACTTTTGCCTTCCTTCCTTCCTTCCTTCCTTCCTTCCTTCCTTCCTTCCTTCCTCCCTTCCTTCCTTCCTTGTATATGCATATCTTTTATATGCTTATCTTGTATATGCATATCTTGGTAATAATAAATCTGCACTGAGTGCGGGAACCGCCCTCCTACGAACTGTTTTCTGCTTCATGAGCAAAAACGTCGTTTACTAAATGTACGTGTTAAACTGCAGTTACTGTACATTCCTCTGAAGTGGTTGATTTCAACCGGACTGATGTAACCGTTTTATGTTAATATTGTGGAAGATTTGCTCTCGTGATCAGGATTGCCTAACTCTAGTTCGCTTAGATCAGTGAGCTCTTGAGCTTCTGAAGCTGACTACCAGTCACCAATTATCGTTACCTTACCAGGTTGCTAAATATTGCGTTAGTGTAGCATCTCATGGGCATCATTAAGGAGTGCGCAATAGAAGTCGGTGGTAACGCCGTCAGACAGGAAACCAGTAAGCTATCGCAGGAGACGAAAGATCTGATCAAGAAACACCAATGTATGAAAGCCTCTAACGCTACAGCTAGAATAGAACTGGCAGAACTTTCTAAGCTGATCAACAAGCGTAAGACTGCGGACATCAGGAACTATAATATGGATAGAATTGAACAGGCTCTCAGGAACGGAGGAAGACTAAAAACAGTGAAGAAGAAACTAGGAACAGGCAAGAATCAGATGTGTGCGTTAAGAGACAAAGCCGGCAATATCGCTACTAATATTGATGAGCTAGTTCAAGTGGCTGAGGAGTTATATAGAGATTTATACAGTACCAGTGGCACCCACGACGATAGTGGAAGAGATAATAGCCTAGAGGAATTCGAAATCCCACAGCTCACGCCAGAAGAAGTAAAGAAAGCCTTAGGAGCTATGCAAAGGGGGAACGCAGCTGGGGAGGATCAGGTAACAGCAGATTTGTTGAAGGATGGTGGTCAGATTGTTCTAGAGAAACTGGCCACCCTGTATACGCAATGCCTCATAACCTCGAGCGTACCGGAATCTTGGAAGAACGCTAACATAATCCTAATCCTTAAGAAAGGGGACGCCAAAGACTTGAAAAATTATAGACCGATCAGCTTACTGTCCGTTGCCTACAAAGTATTTACTAAGGTAATCGCAAATAGAATCAGGAACACCTTAGACTTCTGTCAACCAAAGGACCAGGCAGGATTCCGTAAAGGCTACTCAACAATAGACCATATTCACACTATCAATCAAGTGATAGAGAAATGTGCAGAATATAACCAACCCTTATATATAGCTTTCATTGATTACGAGAAAGCGTTTGATTCAGTCGAAACCTCAGCAGTCATGGAGGCATTACGGAATCAGTGTGTAGATGAGCCATATGTAAAAATACTGGAAGATATCTATAGCGGCTCCACAGCCACCGTCGTCCTCCACAAAGAAAGCAACAAAATCCCAATAAAGAAAGGCGTCAGACAGGGAGATACGATCTCTCCAATGCTATTCACAGCATGTTTACAGGAGTTATTCAGAGACCAGGAGTGGGAAAAATTGGGGATAAAAGTTGATGGAGAATACCTTAGCAACTTGCGATTCGCTGATGATATTGCCTTGCTTAGTAACTCAGGAGACCAATTGCAATGCATGCTCACTGACCTGGAGAGGCAAAGCAGAAGGGTGGGTCTGAAAATTAATCTGCAGAAAACTAAAGTATTGTTTAACAGTCTCGGAAGAGAACAGCACTTTACGATAGGTAGCGAGGCACTGGAAGTGGTAAGCGAATACATCTACTTAGGGCAGGTAGTGACCACGGATCCGGATCATGAGACTGAAATAACCAGAAGAATAAGAATGGGCTGGGGTGCGTTTGGCAGGCATTCTCAAATCATGAACAGCAGGTTGCCACTATCCCTCAAAAGGAAAGTGTATAACAGCTGTGTGTTACCAGTACTCACATATGGGGCAGAAACCTGGAGGCTTACGAAAAGGGTTCTGCTGAAATTGAGGACGACGCAACGAGCTATGGAAAGAAGAATGATGGGTGTGACGTTAAGGGATAAGAAAAGAGCAGATTGGGTGAGGCAACAAACGCGGGTAAACGACATCCTAGTTGAAATCAAGAAAAAGAAATGGGCATGGGCCGGACATGTAATGAGGAAGGAAGATAACCGATGGTCATTAAGGGTTACGGACTGGATTCCAAGGGAAGGGAAGCGTAGCAGGGGGCGGCAGAAAGTTAGGTGGGCGGATGACATTAAGACGTTTGCAGGGACAACATGGCCACAATTAGTACATGACCGGGGTAGTTGGAGAAGTATGGGAGAGGCCTTTGCCCTGCAGTGGGCGTAACTAGGCTGATGATGATGATGATGACGATGATGATGATGGTGATGATGATTGTGATGATGATGATGATGACGATGATGATGATGATCATGATGGTGGTGGTGGTGGTGGTGGTGGTGATGATTATGATGATGATGATGATGATGATGATGCATTAGTGTTGTTGCCCAAAAATTTGCCTGCTAAGATGTCTTGGCAATATTTCTCGAGAATTTGCTGGATAAACTGTTCCATCATTTGTCGCCTCACCAGCGTTCCTGTACAGGATGAGGTCCGCTCCGAACCACAACTTGTGCAGACAATGCCCGTTGAGGCTAACACCCTGTCCTTCCCATTGCTTGGCAAGTAATCCCTCCACATTACCAAATAAACTTGACCCAAATCATCGACGATCGTCAATGTACGCGAATAACTCAATGAACAAAGCGTTGAACGCTCAAACGAACAAACGAACGAACGAACGAACGAACAAACGAACGAACGAACCAACGAACCAACGAACCAACGAACCAATGAACCAACGAACCAACGAACCAACGAACGGATCTTTTCCTTGGCTTGTCGGACCGCCGCCAGTTATCGACCGAGCTACCACGAAAATGGGCAAAAGAAGCAAATAAAGATAATCGGCTTGAAAAGTCATGCTTAGCTTGGTAGATGTCATGAAAAGGCAGAAGGGAAGTGGTTTGGGTAAGTTGGGTAATTAGCGTAATTTCGGGTAATTCGAGTAGCCCGTTAACTTTGAAGCTCCCGCACTAGCCGGCTGTGACGTCGTGCATTTTCATAGTGTCTACTCGGTTTCAGTTATTTTTTTTCGGTAAACATTGACTAAGTTCCATTCTAAAGGAGCCAGTAGGTGATGTAAATTTAGAAAACCTTTGCTTCATCACAACAGCCCATATAAGGAAAAATATATTGAGATGCATGACGTCACAATGAAGTTATTACGTGGTCGTTTCAGGGCAAATTAAAAAAGAATGAGAATTTTGGATTCTTTTTTTTTTCTTTTAGTAATCAACTTCTTACCACAACATTACCGGAAATGGAGTTCGAAATAAAAGAAACGCTGTCCATCATTCCAAACATCATATGCAACATCTCTGTAGTGCCCATTTAAATCCTACCCGCCTTCCAAAGTGGGCTCACCGGCGGACGTTTTTTTTTGTTTGTTTAAAGTTCGAATATAAGCTTAAAGGTAGCGTGAAAAAAGAAAATCGGTTATATTTGGGGCACTAAACGCAGGTGATAAAGGTATTAACAATACGCCAAGCTTGAAGAAACAAATTCTGGCACTTTCCTAACGTAGCAGCAGTATGCAGCAAACTACCCTAATACTCCTTTGCTTACCAGTAGCAACAAGCATGGTCTGCCAAATGAAGCTTCCAGTCGATGATCTTAAGTCTTAACCAGACGAAGAAAAAAAGAAATAACTAGGCAGATGTGGCTTCTGTTAATTTTCTGTTCACGTACACGTTTTTGCAAATGGCGGACGTCCGACCCGCTTTATGAAGAAGTTGGTGAACGCTGGCGTCGAAACGGGTTCTCACTTTACAGTTATTTGTAGAAGCCGTGTAAAAGTACGCTTAAGACCTGAGAGAAGCCTCCGAGGTCGCAGTTGTTCCCGCAAACAGGAAAGCAACCGTAAAATTTCCAAAGAGCTCAAAACCATCCTGCACGCGGCGACGTGCTTAGCGCCAAGCATAGCGTGCAGCCTGCGACGTGCTTTCAAAGCGGCAGCAGCTTTCGAAGTGTTGTCCACTAGATTGACGCGGAAGCCGGGCTGACCATTCTGACCCGTTTTGGTTTGTTTGTTTGTTTTTTTCTGTCCGTTTTGAGCCGTCGCGGTTTGAAGCTAATGGGAGCCGCAGACCGCTGCGCTGCCTCTTTGGCCGTGTTTTCTGTCGAGCGGAAGGGATTGGATTCGCAAGCGCTGCCGGGAGTTTGAAACCGCTGTGTTTACGTCGCGTTTACGCTGTGCGGAAAGACCCGCGAAGTGCGCTCACTTTCGGACGAGCGGCTTGTCACGCTCGAACTCGTTGCGATGGAGCGTGAGTTCATTTGGTTTGCTTTATTTTCTTTTTCGCTTCGCTATAACCATGTGTCCTGCGTAGCGCGGAATCGGGCCACTGAATCGATGATACCCTTCAGTGCATCTTAGCCGAAAGCAGCCTTTCAAAAATTGTAATGATGCTGAGAGACGCTGTTGCTTTTTAAAGCGAACGCTGCAGGAGCTGGGAAGAGATTTATCTCCGAATATGAGAATGCAGTTCAGGGTGCAGTGACTTCCAATTAAATCATGAAAAATACTTTTATTGGGAAAATTTTGGCATTTGGTAAACAAAAGTTTGACTGCCTAGTTAAAAGCCCGTCAGAGACATTGATTGATTGATTGATTGATTGATTGATTGATTGATTGATTGATTGATTGATTGATTGATTGATTGATTTTAACGTCCCAAAACAGCACGCCGTCTGTAAGTGACGCCGTAGTGAGGGGGTCAAAAGGAATTTTGACAATCTGGGCTTCTTTAACGTGCAAATAAATCTAATTGCATGATCACTTCTGCACATTGCCCTCATGAACTCTTCTAAACATTGTATTTTTGTAACCGCAAACAAATTTACAGAATCTAGAATTTTTTGTGATGCTGGAAACCCAGTATGGCTGCGTAGCCTTCGTAATTCCAGCGCTCATATCGAATCAAATCGGAAGTTACTGAGCCCGATGTCACCAGCTTCTTGTTTTGTAATGTTCATTCACAATTTATGCGCACTAATTAGTAGTTAAGCTTCCTTAGCTAACAATAAGTACTGGACAGTGTAATGTTATGATATGGTTGGCTAAAAACAATGCCATTCAGTGAGGTTTCTCTCGACAGAACTCTAATAAGCGCTTTTTTAGGAATGCTTTCATATCTGCTAAACAATGCCTCAAATTGAAAGTTAATCTTAGCTTGCCGGCTGCGATAGCGCGCCCAATGATGTTCGTGTCAACGTCTTTGCAGAAAAGAAGCCTCGAGACATTTAGTTTGGATAGTTGTGAAAACGCTCCGAAAAGATACGCTTGCGTTACGGAATGCTTGACCAACAGAAGGGCGTTTGAATGAGGCTTTGCATAAGGCGCTCTCGACAAGTGAATCGAGCACTAGCGCCTCCTCTTACTCATTTAACGAATAAAAAAAAATTGCGCAGAAACCATCGACGACGATTGTCAATGTAAGCAAGTAGCCCGACACTTTTTATAAATTTCCACGCTGTAACAAAGCAATCGCGTTCTTGAAGGCGTGTATTTGCTGCAGTGAGAATATTTACGTAGCACTTGCTGGTTCACCGCATAATTCTGTGCAAGACGGAGCCGCAAACAGGCAATTGTGCAACTGTATTAGAGGTAGCCACGACTATAAGCCGATTCCTCAACCGCATGTGCGCGTGTCGTCAAGTGAAGCTATGCGAGCCCCGGAGTGGCAGGCGACAGCGGCGCTAACCTACAGCCGTCCAAGCCCATTGCTGCAGCTGTCATGGGGGGAGAGGGTGGTGGAAAAAGAAGGAGGGCTCAGCTTCCAGAGCGTCCCGGTCCAGAGCACGCGTCTAAGCTGTCGCACGGCAGCGCGAGCGCCATCAACGAGATATAACAGTTGGCGCACGTCAGTTGCTCGGTGGCTCGAAAGCACGTGACCCTCCTATCGGTGCCTTTGTATCCGTGGTGAAAGATGTGCCCCCAGCGGCCACGACTAAAATGAGAGGAAAAGCCGAAAAAGAAAAAAACGAAACTGTCGGCCGAAGCTTTGCCCGCAACATGTTCGTGGCAGCTCAGAGCTTTGCTTCTTTTTTTCTTTTCTTTATGTAATAATAAGCGAAAGAAAGGACGTAGCCTTTAACAGAGATGGCGCGGTTTCGAAGCGAGGCATATAAACAAAGCCTCCAGTACGCGCCCGTCATCATCATCCTGGTTTATTTTTTTTTTCCTATGGATGAAAGGCAAATGAAGTTAGCACGCGACAGGCTGAAGCGTCAGCGGAAGATAATGGGCTGGATATTGCTCAGTGGCTGCCTCAAGCGAACCGCGGAAACAACAACGTCGGATGTCATTCCACACAAAGGCGTTCAAACACGAAAGTGAAAAAAATGACGAGATGGGTTTATTTCCAGCGTCTCCTTTCGCCCCTTCGAGGCAAACTATGCTCGTTTTGAGCGTTTGCTTCCACGTCGCGCACCCGCAGCGATGAATCGCGTCGTTTTATTTATGACGTTATTGGTTATGTGATGTATACCTCCAAGAAAAGCTGCGCTTCCATCAAGAAGACGACGAGAACGCCCACGACGGCAAGTTAGGGTGAAGTAAATGAAGGTTAATAAATGCGTCGACTAATCAAACCTCGTAATCTGTAAAGATTCACGATTTATTTGTGTAAATGGTCTTGTCAGGTTGAGTCGCAATGTATAAGTTACGGTAACGCGTTTCTTCTAACCTCCTCGTAAGGTGGCAATTTTTTCTTCCATAACTATAGACATAAAATATTTTCAATAAATGTTTTTGATTTTACGTGTGATAACTACAGCACAACTATGAGACACGCTGTAGTCGGTGACTTCAGATAAATGTTTTACCGCCTGGGCTTCTTGAACCTGCATCTAAATATAAATTACACGATCGTTCTTGCGCTTCGCTCCCTTCGGAATGGGCCACAATTGAACCTGCAACCTTGAGATCAGGAGCGTAAATGTACGTCCTCACTGCGGAAATAAGCGCGCGCAAGGCGGTGCGCTTAGAACTGGAGGACCCTTAAGCTTCGCCTTCAAGAGTGGAACGCGATAGCGTTATCGAGGGTATTGGGGCATCCTCGCACCGGTTCCCGCACGGCCCCAATGCTTTCAAATGAGACGAAGGGGAGAAGTGGGCGAGTGGCGCGCCACCTGTCGGGGCAGCGCCGTACATTGCGAAGAGGGGGCGTTCTGTGTTTGCCGCAAGTTGGCTCTGCGTTTGCGTCAGCGCAGAAGAAATGTAGCGGCAACGTACTTCCGTACACGTTTAACTACGACTTCTGTAATTTACATGCTCATAATTACCGATATACACCGCAGTATAACTTTCTACGGCACGTTTCTAAGGCGACATCGCCTTCACTAGAGGCGCTTTTGTTCCGCTTTGAACCATCGAACTCATGGCTGAGTGGTAGCGTCTCCGTCTCACACTCGACCCTGGTTCGATTCCCACCCAGCCGATCTTGCAAGTTTATTATTTATGAATTGCCCTGTGGGATTTTCGCTCACGGCCAACGACACCGGCTTTTCTGCGACACGAGCTCCTTAATGCTGTCGCGTTAAAAACGCGCAGCGCGTTCCGAAGGCCACTGCGCGGTCGCGGAGAGCGGCGGCCGGCAGGCGAGAGTTCTCGCCCTGTCCCGAGATGCCTCGGCAGCCCCATCCTCGCGCGAGGATGGGTCCCGAACCCATTAGCGCATTGTGTTGTCGTCTCCCTTCCGTCCTTGTTTTCTGGCGCTATATATGCTTTCAGGGAATTCTTGCCACGAAAGTGCCTTTCACGGCGCGCGCCGTCTTGCGCGCGCTTATTTCCGCAAGTGAGGACGTACCTTAACGCCGTAGTTAATAAGCTACTGTGGTGCATCTAGATAGTAAAAAGCACCGCAGCTGAAAGGCAATATTCTGTATTTTTCATATATATGCACAAAGCTTTTTCACGCTAAGTTCTTTGCCCGTGAATATTTCAAAATATTGGACCTTTTATTTTTCAGCGGCTATATTTACAATTCTCTGGTTTAGATGGTGACGCCGGGCGTATATCTCCGAATTGCCATTGGAAAAGCGTAGTTTCTTCTTTTTGGGAGGGGGGGGGAGGGGCGTTTCAAATCAAGGTAATTTACAGTCACACCCTTTCTGCTTTCTACAAATAAATCATTTGTTTCTAAAGCAACAGTATTAGTTGAACCGACTGTTGACATAAGTAGGACATGCAAATCTCAACTAAACACAACATGCACTAGACGAGTACGTCGCGTCATTGCTATCTACAGGTTGCAACAAGACTGTTTCAATAACCCTACAGGGCCCACAAAGCGGCGCTGCTTTTATACTTCTAAACTATGATCTATGTCATGGTGGAGAGAGAGAGAGAGAGAAAGAATGAAGAGGAAAGGCAGGGAGGTTAACCAGATAGGAGTCTCCGGTTTGCTACCCTACACTGGGGATGGGGGATAGGGGTTAGAAAGATGACAGAGAGGAAAACGCAAAAAAAACGAACGCGCACACATGGAGACACACACACAAAAGGCGTTCCAGTTAAAGTCGTCCACACAGGCCGGTAGATCGCAAGAAGCGCAAAAGCGCTTGCACGGCCTTCTTCTGTGACGGTAGGTCCTTTCAATGTTGCAGAATTCTTTTTTCGGATAGCGGTAGGTCGTCTAGTTGGTCAAGTTCGTGGCTAAGGCATGCCCTCTGTGGACTGTACTGCGGGCAGGTGCACAAATTATGGCCAATTGATTCTTCATGGCCGCAGTGGTCACAGGTTGGGGTGTCGGTCATCCCTATGCGGAATGCATAGGCTTTGATAAAGGCAACGCCCAACCAAAGTCGACATAAAAGCGTGGCGTCTCTACGGCGAAGCTGCGATGGCGCTCGAAGACTTAATGTTGGATCAAGTGAGTAGAGTCGCGGATTTCTTAAATGTGGCTCATTCCATTGCGACGCGGTGCACTGCCGAGCAAGTAGGCGGAGCTTCCGTGCCGCGGCAGTTCTAGAAAGAGGAATTGGGACGTGGCGCTCCTCAGTATGGGCTGAGTGGGCAGCGTGATCCGCCCGTTCATTGCCGATAATCCCGCAGTGACTTGGAAGCCACTGAAAGATTATTTTGTGGCCTGCATCACTTATATGGTGTAACGTCTCTGTAATATAGAATATTAGTTGTTCGTGCGGTCCGCGTCGTAAAGGTGACAGTAGAGACTGCAGTGCCGCCTTCGAATCGCAGAATATTGTCCATTTGTGCGGCGGTTCATCACCAATGTGATGAAGAGCAGTAAAGAGCGCTGCGAGCTTTGCTGCCGTCGATGTTGTCGCGTGGGTCGTCTTAAATTTGATTGTTGTAGCTTTCGCTGGTATGACGATTGCCGCCGCGGAGCTGCTTGGAAGGACAGATCCATCAGTGTAAATATGCGTAGAGTCACGGTAGTTCTCGTACAAATATAGTAGCGTGAGCTGTCTAAGGGCTGGTGATGACAGATCAGCTTTTTTCGAGATACCAGGTATTGCGAGGTTGATTTTTGGCTGAGCGAGGCACCATGGAGGGATCGAAGGTCTCGCAGCCGGAGTGAAACAAGCTGGCAACGATTCATCATATGCAGTTATCGTTTGGCTGAAAGATGTGTGTGGCCTGTCCGCTGGTAGAGAGGCTAAATGGTGACGAGGAGTCCTGGCTAGATGCCTTATATGGGTCCTGAGTACTTCAATTTCAATGTGGGTATTGACAAGGTGGTCTCTAGCGATTGCTATCGTAGCCACTGTTGAAGTACTCTGAGGCAGGCCTAGATAGATCCGGAGCACTTGACCCTGAAGACTTTGTATTGTGCGTAGATTTGTTTTGCCGGTGTTGTTTATTGCTGGCAAGCTGTATCGCAGAAATCCCAGAAAAAGCACCCTGTACAGTTGTAACATGGCACTAGGCGACATTCCCCAGGTCTTGCCAGCGAAAAACTTGAACAGGTGGCAGATGCCTGTCAACCGTTTTTTCACGTAAGATATGTGTGGGCTCCATGACAAGTCCCTGTGGATTATGATACCTAGAAACTTGTACGATCGGACCCGTCGTATTATTTGGCCATTTATCGTTACACTGTAGTTTGCCATGGGTTTGCGCGTAAATGGCACTAGTGCGCATTTCTCGGAGGAAATTTCCAGGCCTCGATTACGGAGATAGATAGCAGTTTGTGTCGCGGCTTTCTGAATTCTCGCTCGCTGCTGTAGGCGTGTTACTGCAGATGTCCATATGCAGATGTCATCCTCGTACATTGATAGCCTGACTGTGGTTGGCACGTGCTCATGGAGAGCAATTAGTGTTAGATTAAATAACTCGGGGCTAAGTACACCGCCCTGGGGGACGCCGCGGTAGCTATATTGTAGAGAAGTATGGCCTTCCTCGGTGCTTCCAAAGAAGGATCGCATGGATAGATAGCTCCGTATCCATTGAGACATCCGACCACCCACTCCTACCTCTGCGAGAGCAGAGAAGATGGCTTCATGCGTAACGTTGTCATACGCCCCTTTAACGTCGAGGAATAAGGATGCGCAGAGACGCTTACGGCGTTTCTCATGTTTAATGCAGGTCACCAGGTCCACGACGTTATCGATCGATGATCGACCGCGTGGGAAGCCCGCCATGGCATCTGGGTAGGTGTTGTGGTACTCCAAGTACCACTCCAGGCGTCCTAGGACCATCCTCTCCATTACTTTGCCCACACAGCTCGCAAAAGCGATCGGGCGATATGATGAGAGCTCCAACGGTGACTTGCCAGGCTTCAGCAGTGGAACAAGGCGACTTGTCTTCCAGGTTGTAGGTAGCGTACCATTTCTCCAAGATTCATTGTACACCTCAAGAAGAACCCCTCTCGCTCGCTCCCCCAGGTGACACAGAGCTCGGTAGGAAATTCCGTCAGGTCCTGGCGCTGATGTGCGGCTACACAAAGCTAATGCTGCCTTAAGTTCGTGGATCGAGAATGGTAGATCCAACCGGTGATCACGTGGTGGCGGACAGCTGCTCGAAGGCGATGGAATGTCGGTAGCTGTGAGTTGGCCGGATAATCTGGCGCAGAAATCCTCTGCCACGTCAATCTCCGATCTCTTTTGAGAGAGGGCAAGTGCCTTGAATTGGAATCGCTGTACGGGAAGTGTCCGCAGTCCGCGCACCGTTCTCCATAGTTGCGATAAAGACTTGCGTGGATCTAGCGACTCACAGAAGGCAGCCCAACGTTGCGATTCGAGCTTGTCTAACCCGCGCTGTATCTTCTTTTGCGTGCGCCTGGCAGTCCGTAGATCGTCCATTGTTTTCGTACGTCGGTATCTTCGTTCAGCACGACGTCGGATTGCTCGAAGTCGTTCTAGTTCCACATCAAAATCATTAAGTTTCGAGGAGCATGTTAGAGTACGCATAGCGTCTTGCACCACGCTCTTGATTGCCTCTTCCAAGTCGAAAGATGGATTGGCGTCGCAGTGTGCTTCCATAATAGACTGAAATTTAGGCCAGTCCACTCTTTGGATCGTATCCCGTATTTTGGAAGCGGTCAATCCTCTGATCTTGATGTACGTGGGGATATGGTGGCTTCCGTGCGTCTCTATGTCCGCAAACCACCCTGCACGTCTGACTAGGCTTCGTGAGACGAAAGCCAAGTCAAGACAGCTGCTGTACGTGGAGCCACGTAAGAACGCAGGACTTCCATCATTCAGCAGCCAAAGTGCATTACTGGAGGCGAAAGATACCAGAGCTCTGCCTCTTTCGTTGATGATCGGACTTCCCCAGACTGTATGATGGGCGTTGAAATCTCCAGTGATGACCCAGGGAGTGGAAGTTGAGGAAAGGATGTCTCGTAGTCTTTTGTAATCAAATCGACTTGACGGAGATAGGTAGGCGCCTACAAAAGTGAAGGCCAGATTCTTTTTCATTACGTTTAGGTATATATATTGATTACTGTCATTAGGTGGTACAGGCTGATGAGTGTAGGTGAGGTCACGGCGAATAAACACCAAAACCTTACTGTTTTCATAAACAGCTGACGACATAAATGATTCATATCCAGAAAGCCTGATTTTGTTCGATAAGTTCGGCTCGCAAATGACGATAATGGGAAACATATTGGCGAACACGAAGCGACGGAAATCCGAAAGGCGCGCTCTGAGTCCGCGGGCATTCCACTGAAAAATAGCTGCGTGTTGGACCTCTTCCCTAAAAGACCGTGGCTGTGGAGCCATAATCTACTCAAGGGTTGCAAGCACCGGACTCAGAGCGTCCAGTACTTGAAGCGCACTTCTGGCAGACGGTGTGTGCATGTTGCTTAGCAGCACGCGAATGGCATTCATTAAAGGCCTAATAAGTGATATCACTTGCTCATCTGTTTTCCGCGACTCCTAGGATACAGCACCTTGCTGTATTGGGGGCGGCTTCTTCTGCGGCTCTTCCGGCGGTCGTGTACGCGGAAGTGGCGGCCATGCCTTTGTTGAGAGAGATCTGGCAGTTTGCTCCCTTCCAACATTGGTGTTATGAGTGCTGGAAACGTCCGCTGATGATGATGCTTGACGAGGGGACTTTTCCTGAAAGCTTGATGTTTTCCGCCGGGAAGATTTTCGTCGGTGACGTCGTCTTCGCCGTACTTTCACAGCGGCCTCTTTGTGGGTAGAGTTGTCTCTCACCATTTGTTTAAGAATGGTGATCTCTTTCTTGATCTGGGGACAGTCTTTGGAAGAGGCGCAGTCATCACGTTGACAGTTAGGACACTTGAACGTGGTTGCGCTGCAGTTGTCTTCTGAGTGGGGTTCGGCACATCGAGGGCACACGGCCGAATTTCTGCAAACACCCTTCACATGTCCAATCTTCTGACAATTGAAGCATTGCATTGGTCTTGGAATAAATGGTCGAACCTGGTGGCGAAAGTGGCCGACCTTCACGTAGGGTGGAAGGCAGTCGCCTTTGAAGGTTATCCTCACACAACGTGTGTTGCCAAGGCGACCAACATGCACAATCACGTTGTGTTCGCTTGCTGGTTTTATGAGAATTGGGAGGTCTGCATTAGATATTTAATTGTCAATGTCATAGATGACTCCTGTTATTGTGGCACCATTCGTTGGCACGATGGATCGGACCTTGATGTTTCCCAGCTGCGTTACATGTTGTAGTATGGTCAGTGCACTCGGGTTCATCACATCGATTGCCAGGATGTTTCGCCTAGTATTTATCCTAACATCCTTGATCTCATTTGGCACGGTGTTTTCTAGCTACACGGAGAGTGCTTGCCTGTTGAGGACGCGCAGGTTGTCGGTAGCGTTCTGTGGCACAAACAGGATGGAGTGAGGCCATCGCTGAGGAGCTGTTTTCACAGTGTTCGAGCTGGACGCCGAAGATGAGTTGATAATTCTTCGTTTGGCCTTGCGGTACTGGACAAGTCGAAAGCTGTCTTCCGAGGACTCGTCACCTGATGCGCAGTACAGCTCTGTGTCCTCGCTACCACTCGACGTATTTCCTCGCTTCCTCGAACCGATGTCCGCGGGTGAACGAGAACCGGGAGGAACCTCGGAGTGTTGTACATCCATCGCCGCGATGGAGGGGGCGGTAGACCCCACAAGTGCAGTAAGAAGTCCAGAAAAACACAGAGACGGGCAAGATGTGTTCCGCCTATGTCATGGTAGATTTAACTCATAGGCTATAGAAGTGCTTATCATACACAGTAGCAAGTTTTCAGTTGCCGAAAGTTCTGAAGACGAAATATTAATTATTTAATTACTGTATTGGGTTATCATTAAAGTAACATTTAATTGATTTTCCTGTCGAATGCGCTCCCTACACAGTAAAGTAAAACACCCTTAAGGGTGTTTTCCTATCGGAAAGGTAACACCCTTACCGATAGGGCGTTACAAAAATTTATAAAGGCCGACAACGGAACTCTAATTACACGTGCGATGACGAAAACTATGTAATCATTCTGACAGCCTTGGGTGCACAGAAATATAAGACAAGAGAATTTCACCATGGATAGACATGAAACTCTCTTGTCGGATATTTCTGTGCGCCCTAAGCAGTCAGAATTATTACATAGTTTTCGGCTACGTCTTTTGTCATCGCACGTCTAGTTAGAGCTCCGTTGTCGGCCTCTACAAATTTTTGTAAGGCCCAATCGCTAACAGTATTACCAGTGCCCCAAGAGAACACGGCGAAAAATACGGCCAGAAGTAGAGTTGAACGAATTGTTAGAATTTTTTTCTTTCATCTTGGATTGCGATTCGGTCTAGCACAGTTAATAAATGATACGAGAAAGGGCGTCTAGAAAGAAAGCAATCATATTTCGCTGCACTCTTTCGTGAAGTTGCATCTAAGCTTCTTTAAGGGCACAAGCTTAAGTCTTCCCGCCGTTTCGTCAACGTCGGCTGCTTGGCCCCAACACTTTCTTCTTCTCTGAGTAGCCCTATGCGCCCCCTGCCGTTTGCGAAAGGGCGCATGGCCAACGGCCTGCAAACAACACGGCTCGTTGCTTAGGAAAATTCGGCCGTCCTCGGATCGGCGCCCTCTGATGCAGCTTCGTGAGGCTGCATCGCTGTGATCCGGCCATGACGGAAAGCCTTTTCATGGCTTCCGAGGCTCAGCGAAAAAAGGAAATGTCACCGTTCCGCAAACAGAGAGTAATAATCCGCGATAAGGCAAACGACAAATAAAACGTGAGTGACTGTGTGCCGAAGTGTCCGGACCTTCGACGTCATTGTGCACGTCAATTCCTTCGTGTGTAGATCTCTTGCTTGTTTCACAGCGTTATCTTTCTTTGGTTCTTCGCCCCTCTTAGCGGTTTGCATGATGTATGCTTCTGTCTGGTCATTTATGTGACCCTGACGATGCCAATGACAAGTGCATATATGCAGGGTGTAACTATCTTGCACCGATGTTTCAAAAAATACGCAAATGCCACGTAGCTGGAGAAAATCAAGGTGATGTTGTCTGCCGTCACGTGGAGATACTCAGATTATTTTCTGCATTCCGCCTGATTATTCTTAATTAACTAATGAGCTCCTCGAATATTATGATTCGATGAAAGCTGTCAAATGAGAAAATTGCACAGTGACACGAAAAACACCCGTACAGTTTTTTTGTTGCTCAATACGGGCTACATAAAAGTGTTTTTCCGAGCGTGAAAGAATCTCGTGAATACACGCAAAGTGCCTCGAGGGGCCAGTCGCGAGGCAATTTTGCGTGTAGTCGCGGGCTTCTTTCACGCTCGGTAAAACACTTTTATGTAGCACGTACTGAGCAACAAAAAACTGTATCGGTAGTTTTTCATATCGCTCGACAATTTTCTCATTGATACGTTGCATCTAATTATAATGTTTGAAAAGTTTATCAATTAAGCCTTATTATAGAATTAGGCTGAATAAAAAAATAATCTGAGTATCTCCGAGCGACGGCAAACAAGCTTACCTTGGTTTTATCCAGCTACATGACATTTGCATACATTTAAACCATGGTGCATGATAGTTAAGATACCCTGTAGAATTTTAGAGAGAACAGTACCACATAAGTTGTCGCACGCACGATACATTTCTGACGTTTCGGCTGGTGCGCCAGCCTCTGCAGAAAGAAAAAAAGAGAAATATGAAAAAAAAACATTTGTCAACTGTGACAAGTTATCTTTATGCACGCTGTCATTTACTTTTGCCTTATGAGTTCTACATTTCAATTAGACGTAACAAATAATGTTCACTCTGCTTTGCTGGCTTCAGTGTCTGTTTTCTTTTTTTGCGTACAGTAGGCACTGGGAAAGAAGTCAAGGCCCGTGGATCTCACTGATCTTCTTGCTCGCTGTTGTATTTGTGCAGTCAGAGAAGCAAATGCACTACTTATCTACCCATGTCACTTAGGCTGTCAGTGATTAAGAGAGCGAGTAAAAAGCTGTTCGTTTCAAATCCAGATAGCGCGAGCGGCACTTTAATAGAGTACAGCCAATCATCTGGGTGCATCGTCATGTGAAAGTCAGCGTATAAACTAGTTATCAAATCCAATAACTCGTAAAAATATTTATTGGCAGTTTTGCTCGCGGATATTCTTGAGCATGTTGTCCTTGCCGCACACTTAAATAGAATGTGGAAACACTGAAAATATTCAGATTATGTGCTATATTAGCGCCAGCTTGAAGTTCATTGGGGCGCTGCAAAAAGGTTCCCAATCAAAGCGCGAAATTCAGTGCTCAATTTCACTTCAAACATTTACGCCGCAGAACAAAAAAGGGTAACAAAATTCGCAGCGCCAAAGTTCCACCAGCTGGTCTCCGCGAGACCAGCAAGTGCACATCACCCGAAACCGTACATCATGTTTTTTTAGGAAACAAAAACTCGAAGATTGTGCTCATATCGACATTACTTATCAAGTCACGTTCTCACCACATCTGTGAGTAGCAGAATATTGGCCCCTACGACGTGTAAATAGATCGGCTAGGGGAAACTAATTTCACGCTTGCAAACGACGATACAATCCTTTTATACAGCCCAGGGTACCCCAGAAGATTAGCCCTAGCGGTGACAAAATGATAGAATGAGTGCCCCAACTTTTGTCAAACTACGTAAATACTGTTGTAGCTTTTAAACAGAATGTTCAAGCTATCCAATGTACACGTTAGTTGGAGGTTCTTGCTTGAGCAGAGTTAAAAAGCGTTGGATTCTTAACTTGGTATGTGTGTAAATATTGAGGCGCGTATTTATGTTTTCATGCACTTAGAAAAAGCTAAGGACCATGCAACGGTCGATAGAGCGAAAATGTTGCTAGGCGTAACAATAGGAGAGAGAGAGATAGCAAAGAGAGGAAAGGCAGGCAGGTAAACCAGAGAAGCGCCCGGTTTGCTACCCACGATAGGAGCATATCAATGTGGACAGCGGAGAAAGCGAAAGCGGAGGCTGGTATTCTTGTTACATTCGACGGAAGCTTTAGCTCAGGAATCCTATCTAAATACACTAGAACAGAGAAATCGCTTTTCTCCCGGCAACCAATGCACCGAATTTCATGAGCTCGGCTACCATTAAAAGAAAAAGTTGAATTCTAGTTCCCGTTGGAAGCAGATTATATTATTTAGGGCGTCAAATATTTCGTAAAGATTGTTAAAATTTGCAATATTTCTTGAAATACAAGAATATAAATTTTACAACTTTGTAACTCAGCAATAAAAAAAACGATGTACAGTGCAAGTGCATTGAATTTCACTTAATAATACATCTAAAGCGGATTAAAATTATGTTTATACACCTCTCAGAAATATACCACTGAGTTTTGTGTGCATTTACCGCAAAATCCTCGTAAATATTCTTAAAGATCCAAGGCCGCTTAAATCTATAGGTTAAATTTGTCTGGTGTATAGTTTACAGAGCTTCGATATCTGTTTTTCGAGCAGAGTTTCATATATGTAAATTCCATGCTGTCACTTGTTTTGGCAACTTACGGTTTATCGTAATTCTCATGCAACATTCCAGGACCTAAATCAAAATTCTGCTTTCTTTAGTCGCCAGAATTTTAACTTTCTCTCCCAAATTTACAAAATTTACTTCAAATAGGTCGAGCGGCTAGTCTCATTAATGCATTTATGTGTATTACGTATATTTGTAAAGCTATAGCTTTCTCTTAAGAGTTAAAGGTGGACTTGGGCAGGTAAAGTAATTCGTAGGGCCGATAATTGGTGGTGCATTACAGCTGCTGAATGGCTACCAACTGAAGCGAAACGCATTTGTATAGCGCATGAAACAAGGCGGTGTTATCATATTAGGCATTGTATATGCTGGGATGAGCTCAGCAAACGATATATAGGGGTAGTCAGCGATAGCTGAGAGAGGCTACGTGCCTGCATTTAGCATAAGATGTTACGGTCACGACGGTTACCCTACTGGCGTCACTGTACTTTTGAATGCCCGCCAAGTGAAGCGGAACGTATCTCTATAACGCATGAAACAAGGTGGCGTGATGAGATTAGGCAATCTAGATGCTGGGATGGGGTCAGCTAACAATATATAGGGGCAATCAGAAATATCTGAGAGAGGCTATCAACCTGCATTGAGCATGAGATATGATGGTCACGACGGTTACCCTTCCGGCGTCACTGTACTTTTGAATGCCCGCCAAGTGAAGCGGAACGTATCTCTATAACGCATGAAACAAGGTGGCGTGATGAGATTGGGCAATCTAGATGCTGGAATGGGGTCAGCTAACAATATATAGGGGCAATCAGAGACAGCTGAGAGAGGCTATCGACCTGCATTGAGCATGAGATATGATGGTCACGACGGTTACTCTAATGGCGTCACTGTGCTCAGCGCCGTTTTCACGCGGTGTCCGGTGTTTAGACCCCGAGGCGTATTCGCGCGCCAAGGGCTTGCGCGACGGCGCTGCAGCGAATTCGTCTCCTGTGACAACGCGCGCACAGCGAGAGCGCAGTCGACAGGAGGCGTCGCGGATCGCCGGAGAAGATTGATCGAGGCCTTGCCCGCGAGCGAGAAGCGTAGCTGTTTGCGTTCCTTGTCACTTTGCTTTCAACAAACGGGATTGTTCCATCTTGTTCACCGCCGCCGCTCTCGCCAGGAGGAATCAGGGGAGCCAGGACATCGAAACGGCGAGGACGCGCCGAGTTAATGGAAAGTCCGCGTTGCGGAAAATGGCACGTCTTTCACACCACGCCGCGAAGGGATTGAGGGATTGCGCCGGTAAAGAAGGAAAAGGAAGGGGAGGGGGTAATGTTTTTAGGGAACGGAAGCCTTTGGCCGGCGGGAAAGGTTTTGAGATATATTAAGCGTGCTCCTCCTCTGTGAAGTCCTGTTCTGCCCATGCGAAGGTCTGGAAGGTACAGCGAAACGAGAGTGGTTCATGTGCCTAGCTTAACCGTAGTTCCTTATATGGGTAATTCCCACCTTTTGGTTTGGGCTGGCAGCCATCGAAGATTGAGCGAACTTGTGGATGCACGACACGACGCAGGCCGTATCAGGTTACATATCCTGGGAGGAAAACGCTGGGCAAGTAAATGCAAGAAGTCAACGAAGCCTTGAAACACGATGTGATCTGACTATCGTAACGCTGATATATATTAGAACGGGGAGGAAGTCGCTGCGGTCAAGACGTCTGCGTTATTAGCGGAACCACTGCGACTACTGTGTTATCATAGCAAAACGTGTATCGCGCGACAGTGGCAGATCAATTCGTTTAGAAGAATAGTAAACCTCCTCCGGTATTTTCGTCACAGTCACCGGGTTTTGTATGGTTTTTCACATATCATACCTGGCGTGGTCCACTGATAGAACAAGCGCGCTATCATTAAGCTCAAACATTGCCAACACTCTCGCTGCAAATGGCCGCAGAAGCAATCTGAATACACTACGCAGGTGTGCAGAAAACTTCCTGCAGGACCGAGCCCGGTGACTACAGGCTTGCCAGAGGGATATTTGTCCCGTGTTCTACAGCCATGTGCTCTCTCCAGTAGTGCATCGCACGGTAGAATGCATAGTATACTTACAGATGCTTTCACTACATTCGATGCTTCATGTGTACCTCACTCGGTATTGTATTTTTTTCTCTGTCTGAACGCAGGTAAAGGAACAAGGTACGGGGTACATCGCCGGTGCAGTGAAGGATTCTCTCCGGCGCAGCAAGGACAGCTCCAACGAATAAATATGGCGGCCATGTTCACTCCGACGCCATTCTGGTTGACGCCTGGCCAGGTGGTTACCTAAGAAAAGCCGAAGGCTTCGGCTTGAAAAGCGCGCGCTCCGCATCAGCAGTGCGCGGTGCTGGCATGAAATGACGAACAAAGTACCCGGTGACCAGTTGCTGCCCGTTATGGACACTGGGCTCAGACCAGAGCCACAGCGTCAGTTCGAAATGGAGGGTAAAGCATCCCTTCTAGGCTATTCGCCATTTTGCAGCCCCATGGTCGACGACCGGAGCTCCTTCGCCAGGTAAGTTGCAAAAGAATGATGTACATTCCTTTTTTTTTTTGAAAGCAAAGCTTTCTTCCCGAGCCTTCCCGGATTTTCCTGACCATGGATGGCGTGTGCAGCTGCTGTTTGGCAGAATGGCTCGTGCATTTAAAAAAAAAATCTTAATACGTGCGCTATGACAGGATCGAACGTCTGTGCTTAGGCACAACAGCTCGATACTCTAACCATTGGGCCACAATCCTACCTGTACTTCTAATGTGCCAAGGCAAACTAATGTGCCAGTGCCAGTCCGCTTCGCCAGTGTCCACGCGTGCGAAATGCCTCGCTTTCTCTGCACACGCTGGCCCTATGATAGGAAGTGTGTGGGGTCAGCATCTAATGCTTTCTTTCGCGGGCTCTTGCCGATGAAACCTCCCTTCTGCGATGAACGTGTGAGAAGTTACCTGCCCGCGACACATGCGAAGGACTTGTAAACGTTGTCAGACGGCCGCTGCAATTAACAGGGATTATGCAGCATTTTGTGAAGTAATGTGCTTTCGCTCACTATCGCGTGCTCCTCAAGATTAAAAAGCACGCAGGCAGGAACCTCGTAGCTCTGGCCAGTACACATCAAAGCGTATTTTCCAGCACACGCTTGCAAGTAAGCGCCAGCGCCAGGCAATGTGTACGTGCAATCGCTCGTTCGGCTCTGGCAGCGTTGACAAAACATGCTTAAAGACAAATTCACAGAAATTTGTTCGAGAAACAACATTTTCGACTTTTTATCCGGCATGAGACGTATTCCAGTGCATAAAAACACATCGAGACGAGGAACTGCTTTACGCGCTGAATGGCTTTAAACATGATCGCTGCCGAAAGGTCTCCGCGCATATACGGAAAGCCGAAATACAGTAGCAAAGTGGATGTACTGCATACTGTATGATGGCGTGCCACTGTCCTCTCAGCAGTGTTTTGTGGCTGCGCATTCCGTGCGTCAAGCAAAAGCAGACCGCGACTCAGAAGATTCGCAGTATGCTATACCCGGCAGACATAAAGACAAGTGTCGGAGCCAGGATGCACTTAGCAGAGCCACTGCAGACCTGATGGTTGTGGCACCCTCGCAGCATTTTGTGGCAACTTGGGCCACGTTTATCTACGTTGAGCTATATGACCTGTTGCGCTATAGCTAGCTAAGACGATAGAATAAAAGGTTGACTCCCTTTTGACTAAGCACATCTTACGCGGGCGGCTGCAACTGACGAAGACAACGGAGCACCCTGCCACAAGGTTCTCGGAATGCCTTACCAGCGGCCGCTTGAGGAAGCGCGCCACTTTCTAAAGTTAAAACCGCTCAAACTTAGTAAAGTAGTGACACGCTTCGAAGAGTGCCGCCTACCCCTCGCGCGCCCTGGCCAAGGCCGACGCCGCGTCGCTATTGGACTGACGGCATCACGTGGGCCCTCGCGCCGGCTTCGTTTGTTTCCAGTCGCGCTCCAGCACCGCCTGGCGAGCACCGCCTGGCGAGGAGCCCATGTAGGCGCCGTTGCTCTTCCGTGTTGTTTCGGTTTGCGAACGCCTTGAATTAAATTTTGTGGCAAGTGCGTCGTCGTGTCACGGCATTTTTCATCACCATGACCTGTTGCGCCTTCGTATGCCAAAATAGTCTCAGCAAAGGCAAGAAGCTCTTCTCGATACCGTCCGGTAAACGCGAGGGTTTAATAAAGGCATGGATGAATCGAATTCGCAGGGCCAACTTATTCCACAGTTAGCTGAGCATGTTGTCGTTAGTCTGCGCGCTTTAACACGATTCCTATGCGACGTGTAGTTCGTTTATGTAAGCAGTACGCGTTCTTATTTGGTGCGCTTCATCGTTTCGCACGCGAGGATGCGTGCGGAAATGCGATTACGAAACTTTTAAGATTCATCCCAGTCTTTCTGACAAAATTTCAGAATCGAGCGTCAACAGTGATCTGAGGAAAGCAACTCTCTGCCTTTTGTTTTTACTTACTAGGCTTCTTTAAAGCGAATAGCTTTGTTTGCTTCCTTTGTGGTTGTTCGTCGTTAGCGGTCTCCCGGTGGATTTGCGATACGAAGGAAAAGCGTGCGTGCTCTCCCGAAACAGAGTTACGGGGCGCGTCGCTCGCCGAACGACGACATCATATGTCTTTGGGACGTACGTTCATTCGCGTGAGCTTTAAAGTGTGTGAAGGTTAAGATGCGGTGATGGAGCACTCGCAAAGAAAACATGCGGTCGCCCGCTCGTTCACTGGATGCTTTTGTCGTCGTTCGTGCTCGTTCGTTTGGTTCGCACACTCGTTAAGTCTTCCGTTCAACTATTAGTTCGTACGGCCACTATGTCTGAGAGACGCACTCGCTGCAGGGCACTTAGTCTGGTTCATTTGATTACGCACTGAGACAACGAATGGTGCCTAAATATCAACAAATAAAAAATAAATCTCACTTACCGCAATTTCATTCGTACCATAGCTCGGCAATTATTTGCGCGGTCGTCATATCTCGTAGACGCTGTTTCGGAGAAAGCCCAACCGCCCGCAATGCATGCACCAAAGTGCAACTCGGTTCGTAACAAGTACGTCACTTCATGAGCGGACGGGCTAACGCACGAAGAAATGCTGTCCGTGAGGAGTCACTAACCTGAACAAATTATTTACTCAAAGTAAGCTGACTATAATCTACGTCGAACTTTAATTAGGCGCTCTTACCACGCTCCCACTAAAACTAAAAAAAAAGAACACTTAAAAAAACTGAATTCATTTTCTATGTACGCAGAGTGCCATCTCGATGATCGGCCACGCGTAATTCTGTCGACTTTGAGGCACGAGAAGCATAAAAATAGCACCAGCGCCCACCTCTGAGCCTTTGCGTGTGCTCAGAAGATGGGCAAACACGCACGTTGCCGGCACTGTAGGGGCCCTATAACCTAAAACTATCCCAATATGTTTTTATTCCAATCTCCTGACGTCAAATTTGCGTAACCGCCGACGCAAGCATCGGGCGGTGACCCGCCCCATGTCTGAACAGAGCAATGAAACGCTCTCCTCGTTTATAGAAGGTCACTTATGTTTGCGTTAAAAACGAATAACATTGCCTACACTGAGCGACTTGTCTTATCTAATTGGCTGACAAGAGGCGAAGAGCATGCTCAATTGGAGAGGTATTCGATGGGGCCGAGCCACTGCACTGTATATCGATAACCGGATGAAGAAGGTGGTGCCGGCGTCTGCGATTGGTCCGCTTTCCCTTACTTCGTTTGTGGTGGCTGGTCGAAAATCGCTGCGGCATGCAACGGAAGGTTAAGAATACCGCTAAAACGGATCCTCAGCAAGAAGAGTTGGCAGAACGAGGTCGTAAACGTGCCGAGAGTGGTCGTAAACATTACAGTGCCACGCAAGGAGTTCTATTGTACGCAAATAAACCCAAGCTCTCCGACAGGTGCGAGTAGCCAGTGCCGGAGAAATCGGCGGCAGCCATCTTTTACTCCTTTCGGAACGGGGCAGCCTGCGCCTATTCAGAAGAAATTTCAGTTTTGTTCCGCATAATAATACATCTTTAACGCGTACACGTTACTTTGACGCGATGTGTTTTCGCGGTGTTGCGACGTCGCGTGACAGGCAGGTGAAGTGGGTGCAGCCCCAAAACTTCTGACCAATAGCCGAGGGCAAATGGCGAAAAAGCATCGAATCAGAAATAAGTATATTTCTTTCGTTCTGTCCAATCGAGCATAATCAGTGTGTACAGGTCATATCAGATGGGGAGCTATCGCGGTTTTCGTGACCTCGCGTGAGAGACAGGTAAAGGTCGAAGAAAATTTCTGACCAATAGCGGTTGATTGCAAAATTGGAAAAGAAAAGTTTTAAATAGCTCTACGTTATAGCGCCCTCGCCTGTAATACTCTATCGAACCTTCATAGCAGCGACCATGCCCTCTGCCGGCCTTCGTGTGCCGTATCTAAGGCGTGCTGCGAATTCGCATGGTAAGGAGTGCGCCGTATATTTAGGTTACTGAGGGCTTGATGGCAGCTAGGATGTTGACATTCGATCGTAAACGTGTTATTTACAACCATTCTCAACGATAGCTTGCGACACGAGCTTGACAAATGTTGCGTACCTGATTGTAGCGCGCGCGATACATTCCGAGTTGTCATGATACGACGTTAGCGCTCGTTTAGATATTTCTTTAAAGATGTTTATCAAAACAGAGAAAGAAATCTACCGTCACTGAACTTGTATAACCCTCCGTATAGAAATTCTGTCCTGTACACAAATTTGCTCGGTGCTAGAAAGCCAACACGGACATTTAAAGCTCACCGCGTGCATTCACATTGCTAAAGGTCATCTGCTACACTCAAGCGTCGTAGGTGGCGCCACAGTCGAGGAGGAAGCGCGCAAGAGAGGAAAAACGAGGAGGAGGGAAGGCCGAGGAGTAGAGCGTCGCCATCTTACGAAGTTTCAGGAGCTTTTTCTAAAGGTGTCCATTCATAGCGCGGGTGAGTGACAGCACATACACACGCGCGAGCTTCTTTTTTCTTTTGCCACAAGGACGGAGAGATAAAATGGGTAAATTTATACAATTTCAACAAATATTTCACAAAAATTTCGCATTGCATAAGTTCCATGATTTGCGTTAGATCTGCACAATATTTTGTTGGGCTCCTTAGCCTTCTTTTCTCGCTTATAGACTTTGGGCCAATACGAAAAACAGTTGTAATCTCATTTGATGTAAAGCTTAAAATTTTGATCTACTAGTAAAATAAATTCAAATGTGATAGCGTCGAAAACGACTCCAATGCTTTGTTTAGTTTCAAGGTTTCCCCTAATTTCCAAGAGGGGCTTCATTAGCGTTCGGAAGCGTACATTTGAAACTACTCCACGCTTAGAAACCTTCCACGGAGCATTATTGTGCCAAGTTTATATGCAATTACGCAATACAGGCATTCTAATCAAATATGCTCTGTTCGTTCGTTAATTTAGCCTGATGATACACTGTAAAAATGCTTACTTCCTGGTTTCTTGTCGCACTGGTAACACCCCACCATTAGGGCCATACAAAAATTTATAGAAGCCGACAACGGAGCTCTAACTAAACGTTCGATTATAAAAGACGTTGTTGAAAGCTGTGTAATCATTCTGTCAGCATTTGGCTCACGGATATGTTCGACAAGATAACTTCACAGGGAGTGATATGAAACTCTCCTGTCGGATATATATGTGCGCCCAAGGCTGTCAGAATGCTTACACAGTTTTCACCTACGTCTTTTGTTATCACAGGTGTAGTTATAGCTCCATTGACGGCCTCTTTAAATTTTTGTAAGGCCTTAGGGGTAAGGGTGTTACCAGTGCGAGAAGAAAACACCCTCAAGGATGTCATTCTTACAGGGTACGCCTGGAACAACTTTCTTTCAGAAATGCGCAGTGCTCATTCTTCTAGCCTTGGCTCTAGTAAGAACACATTGCCTTCTATATCACACTTCAAGAATCATAGGCTGCGTATTAAAAATATGAATCGTGAGGTAACAATGACAGCCGTGAATCTTTCAGGTAAACAAATAATAGCAGGTTTTCTAGATATTGGTCCGGTTGGATGAAGAGCACTCTCATGTTGACGATTGCATCCTAGAGAACGTGAGACACAACTTAACGCGATTAAGAGAAATCTGAAATTTTCTAACCGTACTGGGAGACTCTCTTTGAATGATGAGTGCTAAGTTTAATGGCAGAATCATGGGGCATACAATATTCATTAGCCCACCGTTGCGTGAAAAATATCAGCTGCAATGGATAAGAAAATGACAAACAGCGATACTTCACAATATACTGAAGAAAGCTACTGAGGCAATTGGAATTGTATAACAATGCATACGCACTCATTTATTGTTCATAAATGGTCAATACACATGCGATACGTTTTCATTCTTAATGTTCAGGCTAAGCTATTGTGTTGAATAGTTCCTTGTGACGCCCGATATATCAGCAGAAATTCATTCATTCTCATGTTATGAAAATAATTACCGCTAAAATGGTCTCGAAATCAAAGGATCGATTGAATTCAAGGCCATTTTAGCGGTAATTTCTTTTCTGAATAAAAATCCAGTCTGAGGCAAACTGGGTTCTTTGCGTCTACTGTGGTTCACAATTATTTAAAGAAGTTACGTATTTGCTACTGACGGATTGTAATCTATCTTTACGTATGAGTTAGTCTGCAATGCTTCATTATACGCAACATTTGTATTTTCATGAACCTGATTGTGTTTATCTGTCTTTGCCGTTCCGCAGCCCAGTTGTGGAGGATAAGCCCGTAATCAGGTAAAAGGTAGAATAGCGATGCTTGTAGACATAACAAAACTATAGTGAGCGGTGACTAGAATTTTGCTGCATGCTAATGACCTATTGAAAAGTGCTTTGATTTCCACCGTGCGTGCTTTATTTCGCAGCCTGACACTGGAGAAGGTCGTGGCCAGCTAAACCATAGATCACCGAAGCTACATAACGTAAATAGAAGTGACTTGGTTTGACGAATAATGTTATTTTGTTTTCGCTGAGGTGTATGAGTTTCATCATATTTCTTCTTTTTTTTTTGCAAAGGAGCACTGGTCACGGAATACTGCTGCCAAATGTTTATATCTGCAGACAACCTTTTATTTTCAATAATTAAAACGCACCTCCATTGGAACCAGTGGCTTCTGAGAAGGCTGCCTGTTTCTGATGAACCTGTACTGGTGTAGGGAGCTTCCAGTTTTTGGAGTTCAGATTGCATAAGCGTGTACCCAGAATCTCCACCGGTTGGTCATAGGCAACACCACGAAAAACTTCGGGCCGAATCTATAGATTTTGTTGTTGTTGTTGTTGTTGTTGTTGTTGTTGTTGTTGTTGTTGTTGTTGTTGTTGTTGTTGTTGTTGTTGTTGTTGTTGTTGTTGTTGTTGTTGTTGTTGTTGTTGTTGTTGTTGTTGTTGTTGTTAACGTAGGTCCTTTTGTGTCGGAGCTACGTTTCCGGTGTCATCGTCTTCGTCAGCAAACATCGGAAGCGTTACATCAAAAGCATCGAAAGCATTCAGCGTTTACTTGCACCGAGTGCCTATGATGGGCGAAATCCAAGGAGGATATAAAACCTCCTTGGTGACAACCAAAGAATTACAAACAAGCTCCTCCTACAAAAACACACGTGTTCACCTTTCTTTCACCTCACAAAGGAGGCAGAGCATCTGTTTGAAGTGACCCGAAAAAATATGTTGCTTCTTTCTCGTTAGTATGATCGTAAAAAAATGCTTTACGAGTTTACGCGAAAGGCGTTAAATGCCATCTTGCGAAGACGAATAATGCTAGTGAACTTCCTCCGGTTAATTACAGACAGATAGTCGAAATTTTTGCACCCATATGAGTGCTCGTTTGTTCCACGGCTAAAGATGGCTAACTTGCAGCGCTGTAATATATTTGCTGCGGCGAGCTCTAGCTACATTTGCGATCGGAGAAGACGTATTTTAAATCTGGGCGCTTACTTTGAGCCCCTGAGGCACACCGAAATATTTGGCATGAGGTTTGGACAGCGATAGCTATAATGCTTATTCCATGCCATGTTCGTGTCGCCATAATTACTTGCTATAAATGTCGCTGAAAAACTAAAACCTAATTTCTCCCTGTCAGTGATGTCATATCTTACGCCTTTGGAGTAGTGTTGTCAGCCTTGGGACTGAACAGCAACCCTCAGGATGGAAAATCTTTAGCTGTGTATAAGGGCTAAAGATGCGATTCTAAAGAAACATTCATTCAACAACCTGGGATAGGCCATTCACATTTAACATTATCCGGTTAACGTTGAGCAGGAAAGCGTTACCCTTTCCTTCTCCAGCTACATTGTGCTCCGCTTAAGTCGGCTTTGTTAAATCATCACTTTAGCAAACATACTTCTCGCTCTTTTCTTTCTTTAGTTCTATGTGCTATCCCATAGAACGAGACAACTCCATTATTCATAAAAGAGGGCAGAGTGTTTAACAAACTGGTTGCTCTCTATTTAATGCATTTTTACATGAGCTTCTGAAGTGTATAGTAAGAGACCTTGCGCAATAAGAGGCCTGCGTGGGCTTCTTTTTTTCTGTCGAGCGCAGAATTGCAAAGAACCCCTGTGCGTGCTTGAGAAGTGTTGCGCACAAACTAGTGTTGCGTGCTGCATAAAAAAATTATGCGGCGTGTTGCAACCGAACTGGCTGTGAACGTCTTCGCTAGAAAATAGCGTCGCCACAAGTCTCAGATAACGCTTACGTTTCGACACATTGAACTAGAGCACAATTTCTTGTGGACAAATACTCGCTTGGTACCGAAACTTGGTGCCCATTGTTTTTAAGGGTAAATTGACCGTTCGGTAACAGCGCCAGGACTTGGGGCATAAAACTCAAGGGAAAGGGGCGCATGTTGAAAGCGTATTAAAAGCCTTAATGATAGATGTTTGTCCATGTAAAAGGGGGAAATGAAAAAACGCTTAATTAAAACGTTGAGTGGTAAGCTGATTTTTTTTTTGTAAACATGTAGCATATATTATTTAGGGCTATATTCACACCGCATCAGGGCCCACTCTATTCACCAGTTTTGTGTCCAGGCAAACAAATTTATCACAAGGTGAAGTCTTATTCAACGTGGAATAAACTTTCAGAGCCACAAGCGTTGCGCAGAAAGAAGCTCTCACACATGAAGTACACTCTATTAGAGAAGCGACATCAAAAACAAGAAACGGAAGACTGGTTAACCAGAATAACAGTTCGATTGATTACTTCGGATGCTAATGTCGACATTCGCGTGATGACGAAAGCATTAAAACGGTGCCCTTTCCTACAAGTTCCGGAAGTGCCACGCAAAATATTTACAGAGACGACGGAGAAAACGTTGCGGAAAAACCACTAGGCACTCATGGAGCCAGGATTTTCGAAATGGGCTTTCAACACAATCTATACCCCGCTTTCTGAAATCACCCTCAGTTCGAAGATCTTCCTTCACTTCATTATGATTACCATAATGACGGCTTATTAGCATTTCCGTTAAAACGGGGTGGTGCAAACTTGCCAGCTATGGCCTGTTCGAGTTCATTACGTATATGCTATGGGTGGTTTTCGCTCTAGCGTTTCGTATACGTCTCCGAGTTTGGCATCCATCCTCGAGTTGAGCCCAGCGCCACCCCTCAGTTGCAGAAGACGCTACGCTTCTCAATAATTCGCGAGCAGTGTCTACGAAACGCGGTGAATACATATGCCGATCTGCGGCGTTGATATCACCATTGGTGACCTGTTGAATGGAGGGACATTCTAGAATACACAGGTTAGGCTTGCATGTTTCATTTTATGCAGAAAGCTTAGGAGGATGCTTCCCAACACCCTCTCTCTCCTTTGTCTTCTTTATTTTCGAAATGCTCGATCGGGAGCATCAGTTTGCCTAAGCCTGACGATAGTATAGCAGGACGGGGAGAACCACCTTACTTGTCTATATTTCTTTCCTGCCTCATGCTTCGGTATGAAACCTAACAGTCGCAACTGCAGAGTCTACAGGTCAAGCAGTGAGTATGGAGAAAACGGGGTCAAGGCTCTGCAAAGAGCTTACTTCGGGGCTTCAGATTAGGGCCCCTGCGTGAGTAAGCCAATTTCCTTTATTCTTTTTTTTTTCCTTTTCACAATACAAACATGTTTTTGCTATTGCCCTAAGCCGGCGCGACCCGTTCTTTTCGGTCACAAATTAGCTGAGTCATGTAATCTTGGGCAACGCAATGCCATAGTTTGCATTTCTATGGTACACGTCATGTTTGCTGAAATTTGGGTAATATCTCTCCCGGTCATTGCATCCGTGCAGTTTCCTATGTAATTACTAGTGGGAACTGTGGCGTTAATGGCTACGGCAGTGTAAGGGAACAGAGAGAGAGGCTCTTTATTTAAAAGCACAGAGGTATGTCGCAGCAGAAGTATGCGGAAACATGCTGCCCTTGAAGAGGGAGATGGACAGAAAGGTCCTAAAAAAAGGAGGGCAGAAGAAAGTGCCATAAATATTAAAAAATTACTTAATTGATATCTTGATTTCACCTTAGAGTCATGTCTCAATATAAAAGTCCTCTTGACTTTAGTGATGGTTGATAAGATGCACATAATTCTAGTAACAGCTAGAGTTTTGAGAGGAAGCCAAGTTATTGTAGGTAATCATTGTAAGGATTGGGGTCGGGCATGAAATAAATGGTACCTGGCCCATGCCGTCGTCCAACTCATCCACGCTGAGGACGTTGTTGAAGAGAGGGACTTGTTCTCATCGAGAACGAGGAATTTGGGATTTAGAAGAGTTAAATGCTGGGCCAGTTGGTGATCTTGCATACTGAAAAGATTTTACGCCAAAACAACACACAAAAGAAAGACGACGACCACCACGGGCGCTACTTCAACTGTTTAATGAGGGTAAAATCCCTCGGCATCTATAGCCCTCAGAAACACCGCGCACGCGCACGCGTACAAAGCAACATAGAGTAAGAAGCCTTATCAGAGTAGGCACGACAGAAACTTCAGCTCAGCCTCGTAAAGGAAAACCGATGTGTCGCTAACACAGTTCGGACCCGCCTTCTTTATGTAAAAGGCTTCCAATGTTTCATGCGATGTCTGATGCCTGCCCCTACCCAGAATCCTCGCATCGCGGAACCGTGGAAAACAATCGGTGCAAGCCCTGCAGCGATCCACAAGTCGCTCACCTTCATTATTTTTTATATATTTAGGCCCAGATTCAAAGAGAAAATCGTACACCGTAAAAATGAACTCTGTTGTACGACGAGTAATACGTTACTTTAGGTCATCTTGCTTTTCGTTGTTTTGCTTTCCGAGTTTATTTATGCTTTCCTCGTTAAGAGTTTTTTCGTACATTCACTTCCGGTCCGTCGCAGCGCCTCACGCGTGTGCTCGCGTTTGGCTCGCACGAGCTTACGTGACCACGAAACTTGAACACGGAAAGCGTGGGGCTACACATTTTGATTACAAACGTCTTACGCGGCTTCCACAACGTTAAACGCTGTACATGAAACATATTATAGCCATTCTCTTTTCCTTCGACCATGACCAGTTGGGCAACCAGAAACTTCCTACGACTATGTGGTTAGGCAAAGCGCCCCAAGATGGCGCTACCAGCGCTGTCGCTGCCGTTCTCGTCACAGATGTATCACAGGAGTATCAATGCTGTATCTGCTGTTGACCAGCATCGGTCATGAGGCTAGCCTAGCGGGTGGCTCCAGATCGACTTCGACCACGTTTATACTGTGACATGCACCGAAATTTCAATACGCAAGCATTCTTGCACTACGCTACCTCTGAAAAATGTGGCCGCGACAGTCGGGAAACGAACCCACCACCTCGTGCGCAGCAGCACAACACCATTGCTTCTGAGCAACCTCGGCAGGTGTCTAGTGTTCCGGTATTACGTAAACTCTACACATCGCCCCTCGATACAACAAACACTGATATAACATTATATCTGATACAATGAAGACCAGTTAAAATGTTTCTAGCAAGTTTCATCATGCAGCAAATATGTCGAAACAACTAAAATTAATAATGATGACGGCAGTTTCGTGTCGAAGGCTGCTTCGGTGTATGGAGGCTCCACTCTGGACGGATTCATAGAAGCGTCGCATAGAGAGGCTGTCATCGTGGGTGGTTAACAGGAGTGTTTTAACTACTACAACAAATGCACTCTACTATGGACGAATGATATCAACTACAAGTGTTGTGAATGCGCGTTCGATATTTCATGACCATGTTAACTTGACGTCTCCGTGCAATGAATTTTTTTAAACACGGTTCTTGTAACAGCGCTATACGGCGGTGCCCACGAGTATTAAAGTTGATGGTGTGCATAATTGCTCGTGCACGCAGGATATCCAGAACTTATTAAATATATTCAGAAGCTTATCCAAAAGTAACGCATTTACTCCTCTAAGATAACTTAGTTCTATATGCAGATAATAGTTAACAAATAAGTACCTCATAACAATGTTATTATTTACAAAGGGATGATTTGGAATTGATATAGCACTCCTTGCGTGCGTGTTTATGTCAACAGATTATGGAGTCATTGTAACATTGCGACCACAATGGTGTGGTTCCTGGAACTACCATCAACTTGGTGGGCTGCCCAACGTTTGTCTTAGAATATGAATTGTTGTATCGACTAAAATGCAAGAGATGCGGGGTTGTATGTTAAAGTTATACAACTATTACACTTCGGCTGAGTGTATTGAAAACATATTAAGCTCTTGTTTTCACTGGGCTCCAAGTTATCCTTGGAAAATACTTTATCAAAATAGCCCTAAATGTATGATGTTCGTTACTCTCGAACATTGACGAGACAAAATGTGCCGCATATGGCAAATGTTCTCGACTAACGCTGTTTGTCTAAAAGGCCTGTTTCGTGAAAAGCAATGCATCAAATTTTAAGCTAGCTTGCTTGCAAAATCCGGAGGAAGATTTATCTTTTCCCAATTCACCTGCCCTAAGAACTTCAACTCCCGACTGCACAAAGCAAATGCGTGAAATTGCAAGAACCAGAGGTTTTGAAGACGGTGCACACGAGAAAAGAAAACTGTTTTCTTTAACAACGCATTTGCAGAGGCAGTGAGAGTCTGTAAATTTTAGGAATCTCTCGCTATTTAGCACGAAATTTTTACAAGTCGACCACGCAATAATATGTTTTGGTCGAATGTTTTCACTTGCGAAAACGAAGGCGTTAACAACTCAAGACATCTGCACCTACTAGGGATATTGAGGCCAGCACCATTCTTGAAATATGCCTTCACGAACTTGCAGAAAAATACATTGCCTGTCCGGTTACTATCATGTAAAAAAGAATTCTTCTCCGCACAGTCCTGGCAAAAGCCGTGCGCAAAATTAGAGATCTGAGTTCGATTATCTTGAATGTACTGCCAACATCAGGTTTCCTGCTAAAAGGACATGCTTTGATAACTAACAGTCTTTAATTGGGCAATTTCAGCATTTGCCCTAAATTACTACCTTGAAGTTGACTAGGCAATCATATTTAAGAAATCATTATCCCGAATATATTGACGCTCACCACCACGAGCGACGCGTTGCTTAAAGAAACTTTACCTCTATAGAAATTTCTTTCAGATTTTCTCATCTCACCATTTGAAGCACGTGTTATGTGCTTGCTTTCAAAGCACACGGGAGTACCAGCGCCCACCTGTTGCTATTTAGAATGAATTGATCTTTTTAATTCATTATTGCTGTAAAGCGTAAGTGTTGGGGCTTGCGATTTCGCTTATTTTATTTTTAAAGCAAGACCACTCAACGCTTCAATTTTTCCGACATTGTCATGGTGACTGTCAGCTCGATGTGAAAAACACTCTTTCACGCGGTCGAACTTCATTTAGAATGCCTTTCTGATGATTTTTTTTGGAGACATTTACAACAAACTGCGACCGAAAAAAGACATAACTTTACTGAAATGAACGCCGTACTTCCGGGTTCCACGAACATGAGTAGGTCCCGAGTATTCGTCATCAATTTTTCACTGAGCTACTGCCCGTTTCTTTTCTTGCTTCCAGGACCAACCTAGGGGTCTTTCCCTTCCGGGATGGCTGCAAAAAGGGAAAGATGACCTTCCAGGGAAAGGTGTACAATTTCCTTGAGCGACCGACGGGCTGGAAGTGCTTCCTCTACCATTTCTCAGTGTAAGTGCCACTAACACTTCCGGAACATCAAAGTGTCGTTGTTTCATTTTCTGCTGCTTCACTCCATACACTGCAGCTTTGGAAATCAATACCTGGTATACACGTATCGTTGTTGTTTTATTTCCTTACTGCTGGCCCGACTAGCTCCCTTCGCTTGGTCTCAACACAAGGCCATAGGAACTTATAATTTTCTAAATTTTATTTGTTTGAAAAGATAGGGAAAGTATGGCAACAAAAATGAGGGTAGTGAAGTATTAGACGAAAACTGGTCTTGTCAGGAAGCACAGAAGAAATAAACGCAAAGGCTTCTGTTAAAAGTCCAAGTCTAAAGTGGGGCTTCGTGTTCGTAATGCAATGTACAAGGTGGTCGCCACTTTAAGTGTGCAGCACGTGACGTAATGATCCTAATTAAACTCTTGAATAATGTAGTCATCACCCTATATTATAAAACGGTATGATGGTACCTTGCCCGTACTTTATACCTATCCAATCATTACGTCGCGCGCTCCGTACTAACACTTGTGACAATGTTATGTCAAGAAACTTGCGTGTGTTTTTAAACGCCCAAAATTCATTCTCAACAGGTGAGAACAAGTCTATAGAGAATTCCTGCGGCTGTGCGCTTGGAAAAGCATGCTATTAGTTTACGTGTCTCTATAGTTCAGTGCCGTCCAATCCCAACCAATTTTGTGTTTCTTGTTACAGGGAAGCACACCTGTGCTCCGCATTTGTAGCGTGCATAAAATATACGCGGAATTCACCAGGGAGGGTGACAGATCTAATGTATCCACAATATATGTAATGTGGCGTGGCCGCATTGATTGTTCTAGACAGCTTTCGCTTGACTATGCATAAAAGAGTAGTCAAAATGCTAATGCTCTCTATTTCGCAACGCCAAAGAATAACGTTCCACAAAGGAGTACTACAGCAACGTCAGTGCGTTCTTTGTAACAACGGCTTACTTAATTGAGAAGCAAGGAACGGTGTTAGGCGAGTTGTTTAATTAACTTATTTATTTATTTATTGTTTGTTTGTTTGTTTATTACCTATACCGCAGCCGATCGCAGGAGTGGGAGCATAGAAAAAGTAAGCAGTGTCAAAGTAAATAGACGCACAAATAAACAATGCACGTCAAGGGGTCCATCAACGAAGAAACAGTTGCATGGAAAATAAGGCCTAGGAGATGTAGTTCCAGGTAAAAATAAATGTAAATTGTCTGGGACAATAAAAATGGTAGGCGACCATAACCTTGACTCAGATGTATCTTAGTGACAATGGCACCTCGGCGTTGGTGTTCTTTAGGTAAAGCGAGCGAACGAATTTCCCCTGGCGCGATATGCTGGCGAGGAGTGAGAGAGGGTGAGGAGCGAGACCTGGCGGTGCGTAGCCCCCTAGCGATCGGCGCACGAAGCGCACCTTATCCGCCCTTTCCGGTGCTGACGTCAGAGCATGTAACGAGCGCGAGCGCGCAGCTGTTGCGAGCGAGCGAGCACGTGAGCATCGGGGGAGGAGAAACCAGAGGGGAGAGAGCGACGTCACATCTGTTCTGCTAGGTGGATATTCAGTCTATGCCAGGCAATTGTGTTCCATTTATTAGCCGGTTAAATACCACGCCACCTACTTGTCTGCTACATCATTAGTGACGTCATTACTTCCGGTTTCTCTTTCCGAGTTTCCAGGAACTTCGCCAAAGTCGTGCTCACGTGGCGGATCTACGATTATGTACTCTGGTGTGCGGAAATCAGTGGTTTCTAATAATTTCGACTTATTCCAGACATTTTAGTAACTCATCTTGTAACTACACTTGGCTCTGACATCATATATACAACGCAACCCATGAATTTTGTACTTTATATTTTTTTTCTTTTTTATTTATTTTAAATTTCGTCACCGGTCGTCTCAGGAGGGGAACCGGAATTGCTGTGCAAGAAACAAGAGTGCCACTCGACGCTCGTGCCACTAAAAATTGTGCTATAGGCAATTAGCGTGTGTTCCTAGGTAGTCTGTGCCATCGTTCCGTGTTTGGGGGGAAAAAGATGTACCTGAATAAGGCGATCTGAGAATGAAAAACGTATACCGGAGGCTGGTTCATGCCCGCAAACTAGAAAAAAGGAGGATATAGAAATCGACAAATACAAGAAGAGAGAAAGCGACAGGACGCGTGGCTTTGCCGTCATCTTTCTTGTATTTAGGCCTTGACGTCGATCCTGGGTTTATCTTTCCTTTTTCTTTTCTTATTGACGCATGCCTGAACCCGCATGAGCTTTTATACACTTCTCCATCAATGGCTGCTTAAGCTACGCATTCGTGATTCACGTTTTTTTTTAATCATCACAGCAACAACTGTAGCTCTAGTACATATAGTTACGTATGCAAATAAATTTTGCACGAACGTACGTCTGTGAACCGAAATTATCATATCAAGCGCAGGTGTATATATATCATTACATTCCGGCTTGTAAACGCTGAGCGTTTGCAAGACCTGATGTCACTGCTATTCAAAGCACGAAAAATCAGACACATGAAGGTCAAAAAACAAGAAAATAGTAATCATATGATAAAAGCTGATCATTTATGCATTCTGTTTCCCTCTCAGGGTTCATTCTGATGCTTATTTTAACAACAACCACAGCTTTCGAGCGTGTTTTCTTTTTTTTTCTTGTTTTCCTCAAGCGCAAGCGCACTTCCTTATAAAGGGATTTAACTCGTTAATCCTATTACTTGTTGCTGCACTTGCAGGATGAAGTCATGTAACCCGCTTAATGATGGGATTGTCGTGCTTACTGTGGCCTGAATAAATGACGACTGCAGCGGCAACTTGAAGAGGAAAAGAGCGTACTCATGTACTAGTTGTTGTGCCGTAAATGCGCCTTTTAACCCTGGACGTTCCCAAACGGGGAAGACGGTTCTGTCAGATCCTGTCAGCGGTGTTTTTGTATTGCGGCAGCATACACATTTTGTGCAGCAGGATCATTTTATGGAAAGATCCTTGCTGCCTTTAATGGTAGTCCAGCGTCAGGTGGTAGCTTTTCGCGTGCCTCATGACCTCGCATGACTCAGGATTTTGGCTGTCGCGACTCCCACTCTGCACAGCACGCGGATTTCAAGTGAACTCGTCTAGAGCATGCCAGAAACTCAGACAAGAGAGAAACAACGTAAGACTCCCGCATTAAAAGAATACACCTCAACCTGGTTCGCCGGCCGCTACCGCAAACTACAACGTACGGCAAATACGCATAGAGACACGTGGTACGTTCGACAAGTTCCTACCGCGTTTCAAGTTGCTTTCCAGCAATGCGCAGTCCTTTCGAGATTGGAACCACGGTTTTACTTTCCCCAGCCGAAGGTTCAAAAGCTCCCAGAGATAGGAGTACCGTGCTGTGGGGGTGGAGCACGGCACTCTGATGGAACCAGTAGAACTTGTTTCGAGCGCTCGGATTTCGACCGGCCCGAGTACAAACGGCACCGCGAGGGCGCTTTCAGAGCATATCATATTGACCGCAAAAAAGACGGGGACAGAGGGAGAGAACACATAAACAGCACGGGCGGCAGCACATACCGCCCGTGCTGTTTATGTGTTCTCTCCCTCTGTCCCCGTCATTTTTGCGGTCAATGTGATATGCAGTAAATACCAACTAGGCCAAAGTGAAGTTCTTCTGTGGCGTTTTTAGAGCACTCTACAGCGAAACGGAACAAACGTACCAATGGTGTGTCAGGTGATTATGCACATGATGTGCAATGCTCCTGCTTTTTAACTTCGTCGCTGGGGGAGATATGCAAAACCCTCAAGTGACATCAGGCTCAGTCACCTGAAGCCGTATGTTTTCCTTCGATAGCAGTTACAGATACATTGCGTGTGCGTTAGCGCCCTTGTGACGTCACGTTATCGACGGCGTAGCCCGTGGCACGTTATGAAGCCTGCACATACGCACGCGCGCGCGAGTGTGCATGCGTGTCTGCGAAGGCTCCCAAGGGTTAAGCCTTCGGAGACGCGGCAGACGCGCACTTCATTTGGCCGAAAAAAAAAAAGACGACGTAGCCAAGTGCGCGAACTGCCACGCTCTGCTCAATCGGCTGCGCAGGGAAGCCATGGCCGCGTTCTGCCTTCCGGTTCTGGCGTGAGCGCTCCCCGCACAAACACTGCGTTGTTCCTACGCACCACAGTACGTAGACTGGTCTGAGCGGGCCGGACAGCAAACTTGAACCCACGAGCGCCGACGGTTCCACTTGGGACTCAACTCGTGCGCCGCCCAGGTGCGACGCCTACAGGGCAGATGCCGGCACTTCTCATGGCACCAGTGTAGTGTCGGCGGACAGACAGGTCCGTTGTTTCTTCTGCTTAGCAGGCAGCTGCGTCGCGTGCTGTGTGACGTCGACGTGTCAACCCACGAGCGCTGTGACAACACTGTCTTGCCTACGATAAACACTGCTATCACTCTCGATGGTTCACTTCCTGAGCTAATGCTAATGTTTTCGCAAATAAAACGAGAAGAAAAGAAAGAAAACATAAGCAGAATAAGGCTTACTATCGGTCGGTTTGTGTACGTGCACTGGCAAGGGGATTAGCACGCAAACACTATATAAAGAATATACTTTGTTGAAGGGAAGGTTCAATGGGTTCGCGATAGGTCATTCAAGTTCCTAGTCCTCGGTTGCCGTCGGTGGCGTTGTCGTAGAGTCGTCAACGTCATCGCCGTTACGTCACAGTCGCCGCTCAACTTGTCATCATACAGCAATCGTCGTCTTGACAGTCGCCATCATTCTCGCCACCGTCGTTGTGAACATGCGGATATTGTGATCGTACCGTCATTACCGCTGCCATGCCATATAAGGCTATTTTTTACAGGCAACAAATAAAAGCAAGAACTTTGGCTAGGTGTCCCTGCTTGACACGAGAACCACAGTGCATGAGATGAGGTGTAAAGTAGAAAACATAAGTAGACACAATTTGTGTCTCGTACATTTGGCCCGTGTCCAATTCGGTCTTAACATGTGAGGTGGCACTGAGGCTTGCTTTCAGTGGTAGTCTACATTTAATTATTGTCGCTTTCAATCGCAATGTAGTAAGCTTTCAATGGCGCTAGCTGACTTTGATAGCTATATCAATATCCACAAAATTTATGGAACCCTCTGATTCTTCTTCAATGTGGACAGCTGACTAATATAGTTATATGAACACACACGAACTAATTTATAGAAACCCCTGGGCCTGGAAGCTTTCCGCGCAGTCGTGTGAGGCTTCCCCTTGTTAATTTTATTTGCCGGTTCCCTCCATTTCCTTTTTTGAAGGGAGAAGTGAAATGTTCTGTAAACAGCTGTCCTGTGGAAAGCTCTACAGGTGTGATATGCCGATCGGCAAGCACACGAATTACCATATAGGCTTGGCACAAGCGTTGATAATTTCTGAATAGAGCTGTTAAAACAAATACTAACCGAAGCTGCCATACCTGACCAAGTCTCGCTCCGTCAACTATGACAGAGAACTTTCCCTCATGCATAGCGCTACATCACTGTGGCATCTTGCTACTAAATATCACAGTGCCGCATCGGGGGCTGTACATAATCGCTTTCTTATGCCGGGAAAGCACGTCAAATCACGAACGAAATGATGCGCCCTTTCTTCAGACGTGAACAGGCTGAAGACAGGTAATACAGGAAAGGTGGCACCATTAGGGATTGGAAGTGTCTAGATCGTACTTTACAGCATGCCGGTTTGGTTTTATTTCTAACTCGTTAATATATTTTCATTGTCTTTCTATAGTTTTATGCCTGTGTCACTTGCACCTCGGGTCTGCAGTTTATAAATGACATAAAGAAAAAAATGCTGCGCTGATAAATAGTAATTCAAACGAAAAATTGGCCAGAACAAACCTTAAAGCAATTTTTATATCCTGTCAAAAAGAGTTGCCTACAAATGAACTGTTCTTTATAAGCTGGTAATATTTATATCATCATTGCATATTCAAATTACGTGAACGATGTATAGGACCGATGTTCGAGACTGTGTCTTGATGGTACATGGTACACCTGACAATGTTTATCGTTTTCTTTTCCTTTTTGTCATTTCGCACACTCTCATTCGAGCTGGTCTGTCTGGTTAGAACATAAGCTTCCTCTATGAATTTGATCAGGGGCTCTATAACGTAAAACTATTCCAAACTTTTCTATTCCAATTCTGCAATCAGCCCACCGCGATTGGTCAAAAACTTTTTTGGACCACCTTCACTTCACCTGTCTGTCACGCGACTTCACAAAAACCGCCATAGCTCCCCATGTGATATGACATGTACACACTGATTATGCATAATTTGCCCGAACAAAACAAGAAGAGTTATTTCTAATTAGACGCCTTTTTGCCATTTACCTTCGGCTATTGGTCAAAAGTTTTCGGGCTGCACCCACTTCACCTGCCTCTTACGTGACGTCACAAAACCGCAAAAACTTACCGCGTCAAAGTGACGCGTACGCGTTAAAGATGCATTAATATGCCGAACAAAACTGAATTCTCTTCTGAATAGCAGCAGGCTGCCCCGTTCCAAAAGGAATAAAAGATGGCTGCCGCCAATCGCTCCGGTACTGGCCACTCGCCCCTGCCGGAAAGCATGGGTTTATTTCCGTGTAATAAAGCTTTTTGCGTGGCCGTGTAACCTTTTCGAGAACTTTCGGCACGTTGAAGACCTCGTTCTGACAATTCTTCTTCGCTAAGGATCCGTTTTAGCGTCATTCTTAAACTTCCGTTGCGTGTCGCCGTGACTGTCGACGAACCACCGCAAGCTAAGAAAAAGTGGACCAATCGTAGACGTCGGCACCCCCCTCTTCGTCCGATTATCGATATTCAGTGCAGTGGCTCGGCCCCATAGGATCCCCCTCCACTTGAGCATGCTCCTCGCCTCCTGTGAGCCAATTATATAAGACAAGCCGCTCAGTGCAGGCAATGTTATTCGTTTTTCAAGCAAACAAAAGTGACCTCCTATGAACGAGCGGAGCATTTGATTGGTTTGTTCAGACAACCCTGCGGATGACCGCCCGATGCTTCCGTTGGCAGTTACGCAAATTTGACATCAGGAGGTTGGAATAAAAACGTATTGGAGTAGTTTTACGTTATACGGCCCCAGGTTCTTAGTGCTCTACAGATCTAACCACACGTGCGAAATCCTAATGTTTACTGTGACAATATTTATTCGTCAAGTACAGATTGCTTTACCTTCACTTACATGAAACACATTCCTCAGCGGACCTTGACAGCGATAGGTTAGATAACAGCGCGCTTTTCCTTTTACCCTACGTGAGCGGTTATGCAAATGGCGTTGCCGTTCTCAGCAATTAAGGCAAAACTAGTGCCTATTTGGGGGCAGAAAACTCCTTTAATAATTGCTCTCTCGGCCCCCAGCGACAAAAACAATATGCGTGGGTTGTCTCACGTGCCGCACCCGACCGGATAATTAAAAGTTTCGCGGCGCGAATGAGACGCACTAACATTCTTACGGTTCACATAGCAAGCTAACGAGAACTAACGATCCAGCACGTTGCTTCCCAAAGGAGGCTGTGTTGTTAGCCAAATTCTTCCGGCAACAATACCATTGCAATTTTGCTGTATACTGCGATACATGTGCTCGCTACACCAAGGCAGTGTTTATCCACTGTGTGCTCTCTTTTACGTAGGTGTTTGCGCGGCCGGTTGCTAGCTAAGTCGGCGAAAGGCTAACGGGCGTAAACGCACTGCCCAAAAAAGTAAGGCATGCAGTGCTTAGTTCCAGACATTGCTACGGACACGTGCGGTGTTTCTGACACCAAAATTTGTTCTCGATGCCGTCATTGTTGTTGCTGCTGCTGCTATTCTCTCGGCACCACAAAGAGCCTAACACAATCTGAACCAGAACGTGTTGTTTTCTGGTCTCAGCGTTCCACGTCTTCTGCGTACTGCCAAAGCATCGTTTTTCGTTATTTTTTATTTGTAATGTAGAAACGTGAGCAGGTACAATTTGTTAGGACCAGCTATACCAAAATCCTAAATGCATTCCTCAGGCACTACTAAAAGATAAAAGGAGAACGCAAGAATGAAATATGAACAAGCAATATCAACGCGAACATGTCACACGCACAGAACATTCAGCTTTCCTTGCCATGTTCTCGGAAATATAACTATGGCTGTTGTTGTTACCCCAGTCGGGTGTTGAATTAAGTTCTTTGGGGTACCCTGTACGTCACGCGTGAAAACGAGTAGCGGCATAAGGGGCAACCGAGCTATTCGTAGCTATTGACAAAACTGCGCGATGTACTCCTCCCACGTGACCCCCTCCTACGTTAAGATGCCACCACACTGTAACCGCCTAGGACACGGAACGGCTGTAAAAAATCTAATGTCATTAGGTACGTAATATGCGCTCAGGCTTACAACTATATTTTAAGTCTTTAAGGCATAGAACCTTTACTTGCAGCAAAAGATGAATAGTCCTAAAAATTATGTCAGTACCTGTTTGAGGCTTTATTTTTTTGTAAGTTTCTTGATGTAGAGGAAGCACTATCGGCACAAAACTACGAGAGATTATATTGTGATGGCACTAACCGAGTAAACCTACTACGAGCGCTTAAGCCGTAATAGATCTTTAGGTAATGAGTTTTTGTGCTCAGAGCCACGTGGAAAATAACGCGCTCCTGCAGAACTGCGCACGAAATGCGATAGGTGGTTACCCCGCGCCGCGATGGCGTGCCTTAGGATAATAGAACTAGAAACACGGAAGCGCTCGAAATTACACTGCGATGGGAAAGTGCCCTTCGAAAGCATCGCGTTATCTTGATTGTCTGCACAGGATCGTAAACTTTGCCCAAGCTTCAGTTCAATCATTACTGTGTTGTCATACTTTAAGATAATGTGCGCGAGTTCAAACTGTCCCATGAGTTAGTGCGTTTGCTACTAGATGACACGTACATCTGTCAACCAAATTCTATAAATGTTGGACCGCCAATTGAAAGATACAAAACGAATTTATCACAAGATGTTAGCACAGCAGTAGTGTCTCCAGCTAGCACACTTCGCCAGTGAAGATTCCTGTGTGGACAGGCGAGCGTGGATTAAAGCTGTCATGCGGTGAATTACAAAATTTCAATATATTACGAAAGACAATGACAGCAATATTAAAACGGGTACACTAATAACTATCAGTACAGCTTACGACACTTCTTATACATGTACATTTTTTTTTAACTTGGCCTAAGTATTTTGAAAAGACTTCTTTTATCGTTGCATAGACAATGAACTTAAAGCGCCTTACGTCCAGTCCTCGACCATTTGCTGAAGCACTAGAGTACAAAAGAAATTCACTATCAAATAATATAGCTCAGAAATGTTTGGCGCCAAAAGTATGCGTCAGTCAAGGTGTTCATTCCTAGGATATATTTTATAAATTACGACCAAATACAGGTAAGCGCAATGCCGCGAACATGACTGCGAACGTCGGTTCATTTAGAATAAAAACGGGCACCGTTGAGGGCTCTCTATAATATGGGATAAAATAGGGAATAGAAGATATAATTTATTGACAGGAAAAACAGAGAGGTTGACCTGAGCTAGTGCGCTCTAGTGTGCTACTCTGCATGGCCGAAGAGGGGAGTGAAAGTACTGGACTAGGTGAGGATAATAAGAGATGGGGTGAGCGCTTATATATATATTGAACAGTGACCCTACTAGAGCCAAGTCTATATTATACATTATGGACGCGACTGATGCAGCTCATGAAGAAGTACATTTTTATTTCTGATAAAAGTTGCTGCGTTTTTATGTTTAAAGCAGAAGTAGAAGACGGTGGTTTTGGTACGGTGTACGATGCAGCCGACGGTAAGTTGTTACGAAGCGCACTGGCTTCATGCTTGGTGCAGCTTGACGCTGGCTGTGCGCCTGTTAAATTTCTTAGAGGGCATGTCTTAACAACGAACGGTGCATCTTTATAGTGTGCCATTTCTGGATACCCTAAGGCACACAATGACTGTACTGAGTGACACCTATAAAATTGCTATCTGTGCTTTGCGTGGCGTGCATAAAAAGACTATACGCGAATTGTTTTTCGAAAGATGATTTACTTGTCGAATCTCCTTTCACATTTACTATAGCTAAGCTCGCAAGGCCTCAGTCCTTACTCAGGTCATCAATAACAGCCTTGGTCAACGTCGACTCTGTCTATGTTCTAATCGAAATAATGGCACCGTCGACCAAAAAGTTTGCGGACCACGGGATATCAGAAAACGTTGAACTTCTGAGTACCTTGTATCAGTAGTTAGTCAAACTGTTTATCAGAATGCTGTTCGCATATACTAGTAGAGGCTGTCAATGCCAGGCTAGCTAGTGAGGCAGCGGATATATTCAGCTCTTTCTCAGATCGCATGGTCCGTAAACTTTTTTGGTCGACAGTGCATGCCTTTTCAGGGCTTCAAATTTATCGAAGCATCACAGGAACAAAATACTTGCTTTTGTAACATGGTATTGAGCATTATATCGTTTTGGGTAGTGTCATACGTGTATAACATGTTTCTCAAACCTGCCGCTATTCTTAGAGGCTTCAGGTTATGAGTCAAAATGATCACGGCATGTTGGACCAGCGACGCCCTGAAGATGCATATTCCCGCGTTCACCGATCGCCTTCCCTCAATCCGCAAACGCCTCCCGCGCGGAATGTCCCAAGGAATCCAGCCAGTCACAATGGGTGGCATGGAATGTGGCATGTGAAGAAGGTTGTGTCAGAGAAATGTATGAAGCGACCAATGGTGATGAGCGCCTCTTTTCTTCTTTCTTATCATTATGTGCAGTACCATTACATGAGATTCTTAAATGCGACCTCACCACAACAAGAGGGAGTACGTTACCTTGCTCTCAATGAAGCTCGTCGATATTTTTTTTCCCGATGAATTCGGGCCTGGCCACCGCTATCATAGCAGCCGCCCACTACGACACGAACCAGCACCCCATTCGAGGTTGCCATGCATACCTCTAATGCTTAAAGCGAATGGGTTTGCTTTTTTTTTTCTTTTTATTAAAGACGGTACCATTCAAATCAAATCAACGTATTTTTACCGCATTCTTGCTATTCCCCGAGCACTATTTCATCGATTTGCATGCCTGCAGCAGGGATATCCAAGCTTATGATATTACTTTTCGGGACATCACAGCAGCTATAACGTAAAGCTATTTCAATCTGTTTTATTCCGTTTCGAGCGCTAGCGCTCGACGATTGGTCAAAAATACTTCGGGCCAACCCCCGTTAACCTGCCTGTCAAGTGAAGTCACAAATAACGCGAAACCTTCAAACCCAACATGACTTTTACAGACTTGAGTGTCCAAAATTCGACCGCAACAAGAGAAAAATAGATTTCCGGTTCTGCGCTTTTTTTTTTCGTCATTAGCCCTCCGCAGTTGGCCAAAAAATTTTGGGCTGCACCCACTTTGCCTATCCGCCAGGCAGGTCACAAAACTGCACCCACTTTGCCTATCCGCTAGGCAGGTCACAAAACTCCAAAAACTCGCCACAGCAAAATGGCGCGTATGCACTACAAATGGAATATAGTGCCGTACGCAAAATCGTTTCTTTCTTTTTCTTATTTCTTTTTTTGTCGGCATACCTGGATACTGCCCCGTTCTGAAAGGAATAAAAGATGGCTGCCCCCCAGCCGTTCTCGCTGACTACTCGGAGCTGCCGGGGACAATACATTTCTCTGCGTATAAGAACATTCTTTGCCTGGCAGTGTAACGCTGCCGAGAGAGAGAGCGAGATAGCAAAGAGAGGAAAGGCCGAACCGCTTAGGCACGCATACGAGCTCGCTCTGACAATTCGACAATACAATTTCATGGCATTTTTAAGTTTCTGTTGCATGGCGCTGAGAATTTTGACCAAGTACCGCAAGCATAGCAAGGGGAAGCGTGCCATCGTAAATGCCGTAGCCACCCTCCTCATCTAGTTATCTGCTTTTACTGCGCTAACACGGACCCATCGAAATCATCACCATTTTTACGCGAGCCCCGCCTGTTGTGAGTCAATTAGACAAAAAACACCGATCAACGTAGGCAAAGCTATTTACTTTCAAGAGAGAGATAATTTTTAATGGCAGAAAGGTGGAGAGGTCGCCCTAAGTCAAGTGCTATTTACTTTCAAGGCAAACGAAGGGGGTCTATAAAAGAGGACAGCGTTTTATTGGGGCTGTTCAAACACAGATACGTGTCACCGCACGATGCTTGCGTCAGTGGTTACTTAAATTTGACGTTAGAAAATTTGGGAAAAACACCACGGTATAGTTCAACATTATATGACCCCAGGTGGCATCTTCTCATTAAGGGAGCAATTAAACGAAATGTCGGTTATAGCTATAGAACGACACAAATTAACTAGTTTTACAGGAAGTGCAGATTGGCTGTAACAATATATTGGTGTGAGCCTGCTGTTGGAAACGCGCGGAGTGAATTCTTTACCTTTAGCCTTGGAATCCCGAAATCATCATTTTCCTCACTTGTGGGCCCGTCGAGGTGAACGGCTGCAAGGGAAAAGTAAAGAGACGGCTAGCGATATGCGGCCAAGGGCCGTTGCTTGACGAGAGAAGCGCAATGGGATAATTGGTAGTCAGCGTTGGGCGGCCATCGCCATGACGGCACAGAAGGCGTAAACGCCGTATTCATCCTGCACTGCGCGCATTGTGATCGTTGTAGCAACGCGTTTCTGAGACCGTGACCATTGTAGGAACCACTTTCAGAGCGAGGGCTTACTTGACAAGTGTATGCGCGCCTATAGTTTCGCATTCACTGATTTCGTTGACGCACGGCCTGCAATTACTGAGCTACTACGCTATCGGTTTTGCCAAAGGGTGCATGCAGGTAGGAGCGGAGAGTGGGGTGACACATCACAGGTCAGTCACCCTGACCCCTTAGCTTGCAGGTGCTACCTGTTTATTACTATTTCATTGTGACCATTGCGTTGGGATATGCGGCTTCGCGCAGGATACGATTGGTACGCGTACGTGACCCTCTCCCTTGCTGCGTTTCTTTAGTTTCTTTTCAGGAGAGGAGCGAACATCTGAAGATGAGGTCAACGCAAGCGGGTGTGTATATAGACGAGGCCCAATGCTTGAATATTGAATAGCTGGTGGACCACTCACACGATGACCCTTGTAACGGATTGACGAGTGATGTGTCGACGGACCGTACTCAGAACCACTCTGTGGTGATTATAGGCTGTAAATGTTGGGGGCTGGGCACCAAGGTGTCGAAAAGGTGACCCGGTTGCTCTGACCCAGCATTCTGGACTCAACTTGCGGTGCTATGCACCATAGGCTCTGCCGATACAGGATAACCCTATATGTTCTAGTTCCACCTTGCATCTTTATATGCCATTTCTTGTAAAAAGTTGTTAATACCAAGCTTTTTCAAGCTTCATCAGTGGCTGCTTCCATCCATCCGAAACGTCCAGCGAACCTAACGCTGCTACCCTCAGCGGCACTACTTCTCACTTGCATGTGCACCATCTCTGGCGGCTTCTCTCGGACGCCTAAGTGGAAAAGTAACAACGTACCTTCGAGAGGGAGGAAGCAGCCCTTCCATCCTCACTATCGGTCACCCAGCCTTCAGGAACTGTGGCACTCATTAAGTGATGTTACTAGAAATATGCTTAAAAAAGTTGTGCCTTCTGCAGAGCTCATAGCTTCGAAAAGACCTTGAGCGCATAAGCCGCGAAATACGCCAACCATCGCTGATTTTCTGCGAAGCCATCCGGCCTTCCCCGAGTTCACTGTGGATTACACGGCGAATTTCTTGAGCGCTGCAATTTAGCGACGACACTACGGAAATTACGCATCATGCCGTGCAGACACAGCTTTATAATACTGCAAGAGACAATGCGGCACCAGGTGGAACAATCTAGCAGACGTTATGCCGACCAATTTGCCAGCGATAGTTCCTGCTGCACTGCCCTGCTTTTCGGGAACTTCTGCAAGAAATAAAGCGCTTGCGCTTGAAGCAGAGTTTTCGTTACACTAGCGGAATTTCAGGCGCTTCAAGAAACTTTGCCTTCCCTGCACTTCCGCCTTCATTACGACTAACCCGACATGACATCTCTGGTGCCTGACGTGGAGTTTCTTTCGCGTCTTTTTCATCGCAACAGCCATACGTAATATCATTTCGTCCGGGAGGCAAGAATAGCACGTAATGTTTGTCAGTGCCTTTGTTTTAGTGTGCAATGAATGGCTCAGTCCATTGCAGGCATGCCGGGCAACCGTTTCCTTTTTCCAGAAAGTGAAATTTTGAAGTCCCCATTTTCACCGCCGTCAGTGGAAGCGAAGCTGCTACTTAGAGTAGATACAGTGTAGGTGGAGGACTCCCATTCGAGAGCACCCAATGGAAACGTGCACTTCGAATTTTGACAAAAATTTATCTTAATAGGCAGTATAGTAGAGAAACAAGATTTACAGGAGCCTATAACATGGATCTAGAAGACGGGCGCCTTGGGCTCTTTGTCTCAGACTCACTGGAATTTCGTTCGTGATCCTGCGAGGTCCCACATGTCCATCATCTTTTCTAAGCTCGTTTGTTATTTCTCTCGTTCCGCACAAAAAACGTTGATTGAAACTTTCGTGCACCTATTAAACTGTCGCTCTTTCATTTTTTTTTGCCTTTCTTCAAGAATCCTATTACACGGTCCTTCAGTATATCAGGATAATGGAATATGATTAAGTATTGTCCGAATGCAAGAATGAAATAATAAAAGCAAGGGCATTGACGCCAAGGTTGGCAAACAGCTAAGTTCTTTTTCTTTGGAATCCAAAAAGCTTTTATTATGCTTAGTGTCTACGTTCGAGAATATTTAGCGTTTTTCCTGAAGTATATGCTTTCAAAAACAAATTTAAACAAAAAGAAACAATAGGAAACACAGAACTGATCATCGACGAAATGGCAGGCTATTTAAGAAAATGGATTCTGAATATCTTTCAAAGATCTTTTCTTTATATCGTTAAACTCCAGTAAAGAGGAGGAGGAGAAGGAGGAGGAGGAGTTGGTGCTGGTGGTGGTGGTGGTTGTCGAATATTTTTGGCATGGCAAGATAAAAATGTATTTCACAACGTAAAATCATATTTCAGTTTATGGAATATCGCTTCTTTCCTGATCTAACGTCCCCTGCTCCATATTCTGGAAGCTGCAATATCTCTGCCTGTAACTGTTTGTCGTCGCAGCAAAAGTCGGTCAAGGCACTGTTGACTTTTCTACGTGGCAGTGGCCTATTAGAAAGACTGTAATCACCCCATTTCGTTCCTTTTCATATTTTTTGCGCTTTTATTTTTGTCACGCTCTTCTTTCCGTCTTTACTTCCCCTTTCCCTTCCCCTAGTGCAGGGTAGCAAACCGGACGTTTTAAGTCTGGTTAACCTCCCTGCCTTCCTCTCATTTGCATCTCTCTCTCTCTCTGTTTGTATTACGAGAGGCGTAGTTACGAAAAGATGAACATCGTAATGACTTTCGTATCACATATCTGTGTTCTCACTAGCATTATCCGCTAAGAGTCTAATTTACAGACCTGTACGCTGGACACGTTTGTACTCATGTCATGGCAATTGTGGGCACATTGTGTCTATAATTGTAATCTCCCGCCACCATGCTGGGCAAATCGAGGCGACGTCTTCCTGCAGTGTCCGCCGGCGCAATGCAGCATAATAAGTAACACTAGAAATTAATTAAATGATGGGGTTTATGTGCCAAAACAACGATCTCATTATGCGACACGCCTAGAGGGAGGCTCCAGAATAATTTGGGCCACCTGGGGTTTTTTAACGCCCACCTAAATTTAAGCACGCGGTTGTTCTCGCATTTCGCCCAGAGCTAAATGCGATCGCCGTGGCCGGGATTTGATCCCGCGACCTCGTGCTTGGTAGCCCAGCCCGTTAGACACTAAGCAACTGCGGCGAGTCATCAGTAACTCTAGCGCTTAGTATGCTATGCGCTCTTTCCATAGAAATAAGCAAGCGTTCATTTTTGTCGATACAGACGGATGTGGCCATGGCAACTTCCATATCATCCCTGTATTCATTCGCTGTCTGCTTATAGGCAACGTCCATACATAACAAAAAAAAAACAATTTGTCTTGACTATGAGGCTGCAACATTCTGAGTTTGCCTGACTGTTTATTGAAAACTCCTTCCTTTTCCAATTGACGTACACACATGACTAGAAAAATACAGGCAGCTCGTTTAACATACCACTTGATATTTATGAGAAGCATTACACAAGCGCAACCACAGCAAATGTATACGAAGTATTCTCTTGAACTAATGTTATATGTGTTCATATACCGCATCGATACTCACTTACATATATGTTGATTCATTCTGAAATTAAATTTTACGCATGAAATCTGCATGAGAAGAAGCAAAAATATTTATTTTGATTGATTTGGCTTAACACAGCCCAATAGTGGAATAGTTTTTTGAGGGCTCATTCCTATTTCGTAAATGCGGCGACATCCCGACTGCACAGTAGAACTCACCGCTGCTTAGGGACGCTTAATTGTGCGTAGTGTATCTTACCTCGCAGCTTCAACTTCCAGCTATAGATTTTGTTGTTTTGGGGTATTTTACTTTGTATGCGGTGATGAAAGTCAGTTTCACCAATGCTTCACTATGCTCACACTATAATGTTTGCTCACACATGCTCACACCAGAATGTTTGTGTGCTTGGGGTATGTGTCTGTGTGTTATACAGGAAAATAAGTAGCCTCAATGTTTTCACTGCGCCTTGAAAAAGCAGATTTTATTCGCGGCAGATAACCAACAGCGCACTGAAAACCAAGGTGAACGAAGACGTGGGCATAACACAAGCGCTGACTTTATTGCAGCCTAAGTGCCTATATCTCTACAGTTAAACGGGCCCTCGAACACTTTTCAAGTCACCGCTTTGAGGTCGCGAGTTGCCTAGGTTGGCGGTTGGAGTTGTAAATACAACAAAAATGATAGCGACCCTGCTGCGCATTCCCATGTCATCCAGCCGAAAAATTTGAAACAAAACATTTCTCCGGCCCCAAAATTAATATGTGGACGAATTATCAGCGAAGCCGTTTAGCTTGCATACACGGGCTGCATACATTATTAAATCATACGTTTTTTTTTTCATACGGCACCACACTACGCCGGCACAAGCGCCACCGCGGTCACCGCACCTTCCATGCATTTGCCGCAACCGCTGCCGCAGCCGCGCCGGCATCTCCGATGCGTGTGACGTAATAACCACAGAAGCGCAGGCCACGTGCACAGGCGCCTTCGCCACACTCCTTCCCCCTCTCCCCCTACCCGTCTCCATTGCTGCAGCGTCGTCGCCACACTCTTTCCCCTCTCCCCCTACACGTCTGGATTCCTGACCGCACGCTGTGTCCCCGATACGGGCGTAATACAGTGTACGCGTTACACAGCTTCACTGTAATACAAGAAAGAAATGCATGCCCTCAATTCAAATTCATCCTGATCTTCTTTTGTCCATTTCTCTCGCCCACTGACGTAGCCCCTCGCTGCCAATGATAGAGCCCAAAGCACCTATGTAGCGGAAGATCGCACTTCATGGTTGCCTACATATTTCTATGTTCAAGGGATTCCGGCTGCTCCGATGTGCTCATGAGTTACGACGCTGGTCGAGCATGCTGGGACTGCGCAACGCCTCTTGTCTTCAGTTCAGCTTTAGGACCGCGCAGCACCGCGAACAACAAAAAAAGGGTGTGTCAAGAACCAAGGTGATAAACCTGCATTACGAGAACAACGTGCGAAACGAGGCACTGAGTCGACAAAGCTGCTCACGAGCGTACAAAATTGATAAGAGTAGCTTCTGTGCTCAGAGGCCAGAGGTATGCCGCCATACCAGAGGCGAAAGGACCGCCAGCACCGCAACCGTGTTTAGTGGTTGCAGTGTCTTTTTTTTACTGTATCTCTTTGCGTCAATATAAAGATTAAGCAAACGAAACATAAAGCCAATCATTCATTAATTACCTTTTTGTTGTGTAGCAGTAGATACCTGTTCGAAATTAGTTTTTAACTAATCGAGATTGTGACGTTGGTGATGGTTCTGGCGAGCGCCATTGGATGATGACACAATCGGCAGCGATCTTGCGATTTGCTTGCGTGATTAAATTATTCAATATTTTGATATCACTGCTTTTGCCGAAGCTAGAGGCATCGCCAACCTTTAGCCTACGCAACGTACAACAGAAAGTCGGCGGTTTCAAAAGTCTTCGAGGGCATTTTATTAATAAAAAAAACGCGAGCATGTCTTGCGGTTTCTGAGATATTGCTGAGCAAGTGTCCCCTCGCTGACGTTCATAGGCTGATCTCCCTTACAGGCTTGTGAATAATAATTATATATTTCTGGTCTTGATCAACTCATCTTGAGTAAACACTGTAACCGTGTCAATGTCATTATTCCAAAAAGGCATTTATACTTTCTCACGAACACTACAAGTACCTTTTATTTTAGGGTACTAATTCTCTGATACGTCCCATGATGACTTCAAGACTTCTCTTTAATTTTTAAACGACTATTCTTGTTTTTATTTACTTGTAGTAAGACATTAACGAGTCATTCCCAGTAATGTTAAATTGGATGCCGCTGCATTGAACGACTAAGGTTATGCTGCCTCCGTGATCCGGTCAAGCTATTCCTTGTTTCCTTTTCTTACCATGCTTTTCTTCTAAAAAGAAGTGACTCAAGTGATAATTAAGAAGCGTAATCTCCTATTTCACTTCGGTCTATTGCAACTCGTTGTAGTGTCGACAAGAAGAGATGAAGCTACGGACAGCCTTACTACGTACAGTCTGTCTTAGCTGCATTTATAACTAGCAAAGGAACATTCGACCCATGTCACAAACATTGTTTTATGAGCCTTTCAGCTTAATGGCACTTAGGCATTGTGCGGACCCGATTATAAAAGCGAACATTTCAATGCCTAGCCACCCCCCCCCCCCCCGTCCTCTTCGCGTTGTCGCGTCATTTAGTTGCTCGATAGGTATCTTCCTTGGTATGGCACAACAAACTCACTTATATACCATGTAATTATCCCACCGCATAATGCATGGGAGCGTTCCTTTGTTCTGCATAAGAAAATATTGCATCACAACATAACACTTGTACATATAATGAAAGCTCACAGGCATATTCCAAGCGCACAAGTATCTTTATGAAATAACGCATCTTACTGAACGGCTTCTATGATTTCCTGATGTTTTTTTATACTTTTGCTATCTTATTCTGAGCCATTAGATATGTAAACGATGGGAATGTGTAATTCTTCGTCAATTCCCCATAATGGGTAGGGGACCACTGTGGCATAAGTGATATGGAAGTCTCTGTACGTATACTTCTGTCATTACCATTCTTCCCTCGATAAGCATCAAACATTGCCTTCATCCTCGTTTCATTGCTGCATCGACATCTCACAGTGTACTTCATTTGAATCAATGTTTGCGTTTCTACTGAACTTGTGGAATGTGTAGTCCATAAGCACAAATATCGCATGATAGTAAAGCCGTGACTCGTGTCACGCATGATCATAAGCGTTGCAACATAATACTCGTTCAGAGCATTTGTACGGGTCGCATTTAGTTGTACAACATTTAATTGATTACGCCACGAAAGCTTCCTTTCACGTACACTTCATCGTGGCCGTCGAACGTGCAATACACTTTCTAACTGTCCCTCCTACTATTTTTTTTCTTACAGATTTCTAGTTGTATTGATTTGCCTCATCTTCAGCGTCCTGTCCACCATCGACCAATACAGCGATTTTGCCATGTCATCTTTGTACTACATGGTAATGTACACCTTAAGTACTTTTTATACATTCAATATTTCACACTTACAACTACAATAGCAGCTACCGATGCTTAGAGGCAAATATCCTGCAGCTACACAAGCAGGTGGTTGGATAGTAGGCAGAATTTCAGTTCGTAGGTGGAGTTTCAGAGAAAGGCCAACAATTCTGAGGGCTTTCACAATGCAGATAAAGAGGTTAACAATAGGTCGAAAGATCATTTGGGCGCACGCAGAAATTAGCGATTTGCAGATATCACGGAAACCTTTTAATTAACTGAAATCTTTCATTAGCACTCGAGTTACTCACTTTAGCGATCATGTTGCATGACCAAAATGAATCTGATGAGCGTGAAAATTTCAACACACAATATAAGTCCTCCGGCTATCATCAACATCAAAATATTTCTCACCAATAGCCTGCACACAGCACATTGACATTACGCTTAGTCTCTGCGCGTACTCAATAATAAAGGCTTGTGTATAGGAGGGCAATTAGTCAGTTGGTAGTGTATATTCCCGTTCGCGTGCAGACACCTATTTTAATTACGATGGTGGCTACGGGATGCAGCTAAGTTTACATCCTACGAGCGCTGAAAGTGGGAGCACGATATCATCCCTGTTATGACGCCATGCAGACGATATATCGTTATTAGTGCTGGAGCACTTAGGCATTAACACATCATCACTTTACCCTACCACCGACCTTCTAAATCTTTGCACTGCGGCGCTGTAACCTGTCCTTTCAGCCGTGTAGCAATCATGCCCAGGAGAAGGTGTCCACGTGCTTCTAGGAAGTAATATACGAAGAAATATGACACAGCCCAGCAGTTCTGGTCAGAAAGATTACTCCTAACCTAGGTTTTCTACGGTGGTTCGCACTTTAGGTCCAAACCTAACCTAACCTAACCTAACGTCATTGACGCTGAAGTTTAATGTGAACATACCAAAACTAAAAATTGACCATCAGAAACTGGAAACAAGACAATACTTTATAAAAGTAAAGCTCAAAACACAAAAAAGAGAGAATAAGTCAATTACCAACGATCTAGACGTCGCTTTGACAAAGTACCTAACGTCGCTCATTTTGGGTTTCTTTTCGATATTTTTTCAGGAGATTTTTCTCGTAGTCTTTTTTGGAATGGAGTACTGTGTCCGACTTTGGGCTGCCGGATGTCGGAGCAAGTATCTGGGATTCTGGGGCCGGTTGCGGTTTGCTCGAAAGCCCATTTCTATCATAGGTAAGCAGAATACGATGTCGTTTATGGGTTTGAGCAGTGTCAGTACACAGTTGTGCAGGGTGGAACGTCCGAGTCCCAACTGTTTAATGCGAAAGCCACGTTCCATGTGGCGTTGCGCAATCAAGTACTGCTCTATTTGTTCTGTCAACTTTAAGATAACGTTATTTTTTTCTTGGGAGGAATAAACAAGATGTCGGCACCAACTTATGGTGTTACTTTTTTCTTGCATAAGTAACATGGAAATGGCCTCACAGATTACGCAACATCGCAGTGGTAAAAAATAGACTATGTAAAACACTTTAGCAATGAGTCCTCAAAACTCCAACCGTCACGACAGAGAAACACGACTTATACATAAACATAAACTTAAACATAAACGCTCAGTTGCAGTGCAGATGCACAAAATATAACAATAGAGAAAGCTGCACGGATTGTCACGCATATTCATGCCACGTCATTTTCACCAGCAAAAATAATCTTGCACTCAGTATGTTATTATTTATCCAGAATCTGAGTGACCTTCAAAAGCTCTTCAGAAGTAACTGCTCGTTCCTTTAGAATACCTATTTGCCACAGTCCAAACAGCTTCTTTAGGCACACTGTTCTACCATGAAGCCTCATCGCCTGCGACATCATATGGCTTGCACTAATCAATAATGAATGTGCTTTGTTCACTTTTTAACCATCTCTAAAAAATGAATGACAACCTGCGTTATGCAGCTGCATTTTTTGTCGTTTCTCGCCCTTCTGAATATTGCGCTCTGACTACGTCTATGTTCTATGGGTGCAGCTCTATGGCATCATGCCTGTGACTATGTTCAAGAATTCACTTTGCCGTGTCACGTTACAGTGCAGCTATCTACCTATCTTTCGTCTTGCCGCAGTGATCTTATGTACTTTATTTAGTGGTTCAAGCATTAATCTGTGAGTTTTTCAACACAAGTACAAATTTTCAACCGAATAGAACTTGACCTATGACTTTTTCTGTTTTTTTTTTGTTGCACGAAAACGCTTCGCGCCTCCGGAACTCTTCCATTTTTTATAAGTGTCATGAGGCTATTTTCTCATATCAAGTTCACCTACCCTATTATTTAGTAAAAAGTACAGCAGGAAACAACGCTTCACTGTGACTAGCCAAGTTGCTATCCCACCTGTAACACTGAACTCATGACGTAAAATAGAATATATTTTAAACGTTACGCAAGTTCGAAGTGAAGGATGGTACAGGTGAGCCTTGACAACATAACACGTACCCACAATGGGGGATAAGCCAGGAATCGGAAGGGCGTACACGCAGATAATAACTGCTTTAACTAATGAGGAATCGGTAAAGGTTAAACTGTAAGGAAAATAATAGTGCCTATAATTAAAAGTTCGATAAGAATAATGAACGATTACATCTACAAGAAGCGACAAGAAGGTTGATTGAACGTTGTTATTAAAACCAGAAATCAGCATCGTAAACGGACTGTTGATTGAATGAAAACACACACAACCCCAAACTGATCCCTATGTAGAAGACCTAGCATCGAGGCCCCAAAAAGCAGCAAGACCAAGCATTTAAATTGGCTTCAAGTTCACGAAGAGGACCTTATTATTTTCATTTTCAATAAACGGACAACAGAATAATATAGTTCGTATATTTTCTTGCTGCCCTGTTCTTTTCAGATCTCATCGTCGTTGTAGCTTCTGTTGTGGTCCTAGTGGCCGGGTCGAACGGCCAGGTGTTTGCTACCTCAGCCATCAGGTAAGGAATTCGACAAATATGGTTAGTGCGTTTACTGCAAGCAGATATACGATGGTTCGCTGATTTTTCTTTTCGGTATGAAAACCAAAATATGTGCCTAAGCACAATGATATCTCGCGTGAAGACGAAATGGGGGTTGGTTCACGCGTGGGTAAATACAACTTTAAGCCGGCAAGAGAAAAACGTAACGTACCAGTTCGGTCAGCTAAAAATCAAGATGTTAAGTTGTACTAAAATACAATAGTTTAAATCTAACAGAAAAAATTCATAACGGTTAAGTTAGAGTACGAGCACAGATAGGAATAGAATTAAAGTTAGTGCTTACTACGAATTTAAATACATAAAAAAATAATCGGGGCTGCGCTAACCTTACGGAGTGATCTATTGGTTTTGAAAGAAGGAAATTCCCTTTTCCTTGCGACGTAAACACAGAACACCCACTTCTGGGGCCAGCACCATCTTACAGATGAGTAGTGATGTGTGTCATATTGCATCTGTTTTTCGCACATACTGGCACTGCATATTCACACTCATTTCTACAAATTCCACTAATGTTGGATCCGCACATATTGAATATTCTGCAGATAAGTGGTTAAATATTGTAATACGACACACATTCAAAAATATATAATTGCTCGATTTGGCAAGAGTCTTACCGTCAAATATATTGGTTGTGAGAATGTATTTAACTGTCGTTGTCTGTGATAATTAAACCTTCTGTTCTCTCCAGGTGTACATGGTTTTGAAAATTTTGACCTCCGTTGTACACCAGATTAAAACAATCTTAACATTAAAGCAAGAAAGATGTAAAAATGATCTCATCTGGTTCCATCTTATTCGTAAGAGGTGATCGATTGGTACATTTAAAATATGCGATTGAACATGATGGACTGTGACCCACTATTGGAAATATTTACGCCATTTCAAGATCAATGAATGCAGCCGAGAGACTAGGTGTAGCCTTGATTTGGCAATGGAAAGATAGTCCAAATACAGCTCCAGCTACTCTTCTGGTAGGTTAGAGCTGTCAGCTGCTAAAATTGTGAAATTGCGGAAAATATATTGTGTACTTCTTGAAAAAGCTTACTTACCTTCTCATCTTCAACTTTTTTTACAGAGGCACATGCGAAGTAAAGTAATTCTAGCTTTAAAGGCCAGCTGCGCGAAAATCTTCGACCGCGTAAAAAGTGCAGCTTAAGTTAGGGTAGATATAGTGCAGCTTCGTGTCAAATATGACGCTTAAGATACAAATGAAAGCGTCGCAAAAAGCTTCCCAGAACAGCCATTTTTTGACACCAACGCTGAAAGAAAGGACACCGCCATTACAGATCGCCGTAGGTGACTCATGGCCAGAGCGCACGACTAATCGACATGGCCTCCGAGATGATGTGAGGACTGCAGCTGCGCGCGGTGCGCTGAGAAATCTCGGAGGCGGTATACTTGGACTTGCGTCATATCCAAAACCACCCGGAGCATGCGTCTTCTACTTAGAGTGAGAGAGAGAGATAGAGACAAATAGAAGACAGGAAAGGCAGGGAAGTTAACCATACCCACATGCGGTTTTCTGCCCTGCACTGGGGAAAGGGGGTATGGGGCTGAAGAGAGAGAGAGAGAGAGAGAGAGAGAGAGAGAGGAGAGAGATCACAGTTTCGCCCACAGTGGAAGGTTCGCACCGAGTCTACGCATGGTTCTCAAGACCTGTGGACTTGAGATATTTCAAAAATGGTTTCATGGCCTTCGGTGCCATCGACGCGAACGGCTGGGGTCCAAGGATCTTCATTACGAAAAATGGTCTAGAGTCCAGCTGGTTCAGTGCTGGCCGGAGAACTTCGCTCTCGACGTCTTATTGGGGCCAGATACATAGGATGTGTTCAATCGCTGCTGTGGTTCCGCAAGAGTCGCACAAGGGCGTATCCCCCATTCCACTGCGGAACGAGTGCGCCTTCGTAGATGCCACCCCGAGCCAGAGGCGGCACAATACTGTCACCTCATAGCGGAAAATGTTTGATGGGTCTTCTACTTAGATGCTGTATAAACGATGCTAACACGAAAACAATACAATTCTCATCCCTGTAACTTTGCCGGGATTGCTTTAGTGTTATATAATAGTCGTTCATAACATGTCTAGGCAAAGTAACATAGTGTAGCAGTTGTCCTATAATAGGGAATCTGAGGTCCTAATTTAAACCCATTTCATTGAGAAAAAAACTACGTTAGCATGTCACAGGCAAATGACGTTTTCCTCCAATACACGCCCCGAAATGTAGTAATTGCCAAAAAAGGAGCGCGGGTCAGGAAAGCGAACCAAGTCTCTTTGCTGATGGCGCGACTTTACGGACATCGTACCTCTCCTGTTGTCCACAGGGGAATCCGTTTTCTCCAGATCTTGCGCATGCTCCACGTCGACCGGCAGGGAGGCACTTGGAGGCTGCTCGGGTCCGTAGTATTTGTACATAGGCAGGTGAGTTTGCAACTGCTCGTGACCAAAATCTGAAGCAAAGTGCGCACCTGCTTTTTTTTTTCGTGTGCACGTATCCGAGTGCCGTGCTTTTGTTGTTACATTACGCACCGCAAACATAAATATCCGTGGCAGGCGCGGGTACAATAGATCATTTACAAACAATGACACGGGCAAAAAGCACCTGCAAGAAGGCTACAATGCCCTAGATTTTGGAACAGGACGTAGCGGCATTGACTGCAAAAGTAAAACCATCAGGAAGAAAATAGCGCACAGCACCAGGTAAGGAATTTAAAAGGCCAATTGTTCTGGGACAAAAGCTGTATTCACATTTAAAGTGGGTGGAAAGGTTCCAGGTTAAGCTCGCCGTCGATCATGGTGAAACTATTCTTAACAAGGGCTCACAGCTTAATAATTAGTCAAGTAACCGAACACAAATGTTCAAGGGAATAAGTTGCACGCTGCAATTTTACAGTCCACTAACTGCTCCAGTGGCTGCACGAATTGCGAAATGTCCAAAGCGGAGAGTTTGCAAACGGTGAAACGGCCCGTGACAAGCAAGACTTCTCTATTTTCGTTACAAACGCAGATTTACGACCATCCAACTTATTGAGCAGCCCCTTTTAAGCCCCGAAACGACTCCTCTGCGCCAACGACCTTTGTGTATTTTTGAACAGCTAGTTGGATACTCGGGCCTGCTGTTGGGTCTTCTGGTTCGGCAAAAGGTTTGATGAACATAGGAACGGGAGAATCGGATAGATCTAGCAAAACAGAGCGCTTGCTGTTAACGCATGTGTAGCGTTGGATTATCGAGAAGTAATGAGGTGTAACCAAAAAGGGACAGAAAGACGCCCTCCTATTGCTTTGGAATCCCGCCTTATATATTCCAGAGAAACCAACTATACACACGAGCTGACATAAGCGATGTGTCTTGTCTGATGTGTTCGGTTGTCTCGCCATTTCTCTCTCTCATTACTCTTTACAAATTTTGCGGAATCAACTAACTACAAATAATTAGTTAATACTCAGAACTCTGTATTGTCGACTTCTTTGTCCAGTTTCCGCACTGAAAGAACAGCACTATGTATGTTGATCATTCACTCAATTACACATCGTTATTGCCGCTGCCTGAAATATCAGCTCTTTAGTTTATAGCAAAACGTATTGACTCAAAGCTTGTGATGTGTGATGTGATCTCATTCCTACGCAGGAGCTCATCACAACGCTGTACATTGGTTTCCTGGGCCTGATCTTCTCATCCTACTTCATGTACTTGGCCGAGAAAGACGCCATGGGCATCGAGGGAAAGTCCGATTTCACAAGTTACGCCGACGCCCTCTGGTGGGGAGTGGTGAGTGCTTCCCCGATGTGTGCGCACAGGGTTCAACGAGAACTACTATGTCCCCCGATTTCGAAATGGCTATGGGCAAACGAGCTGCAGTGTTGAAGCGAACACTGCCAGTAGCTTGCTCGCAGCATTATTAAAACTCTCCTTGTCGAAAAAAAAACGGCATATTTCGTGAGCCAATATAATGATAATAAGCTTAAGTACCTCGCCCATACCAGCAAAGTATGTAGAGGCTTTATTTACAGGTACAGTTCAACAGTTCACTTGATCGTCCAGAACAGTTTACATGAATTTTCTCGAACCGAGCTGTAAGCAGTTTTCTTGTCATGTCTTGTATATTTTATATACTGTTACTCGTATGCATTTAGGTTAGTCATTCCAATAAAGCTGGTAGTTGTGAGTCAGGGCATGTCCCTGTGGCTGCCGTTTGATGAACTTTGTTTAGTTGGAGCAGAGTCCTAACTTTTAGACGAACGCTTGTCAACATGATCACACTTCTATCTTAACGTAAATGCACTTAGATGTGTAGCTGCGTTTCAGCGTGCCATGGTACTTGGGTGCTGCACTTGTCCATCTCATTGAAGGGTGTCCGACACTCAATAAGAAAGGTAATAAAACAGGCATATAGAACGCGAGCAAAATTTTAAGAAAACGTTTACTACATCGTTGTTTACTATGATGTATTTTTGACTTTATTCTTTTGCAAGCAAAAATATCAGAACATACGCTTATTCGTCCTGACGACGGTCCAGAGAATCTGCCTCGGGGAATGAAAGCACGAACCCCGAACCACCTCTACAATGAGACACCGAATAATAAATTGCCACAAACGTCAGCACGAAGTAGTTTTTGAAGGTGGTAAGCGGCGCGGGGATTGCATGACGACAGCGTTTCGTTCCGAACGCACAGCGCGCAGAATTGGAAACAACTTTGTCACGCCACCTTCTCTGGCGGTGCCTAGAATTCCGATTCACGAAACGCTCTTCAGAGTGGCTGCGTGTATGAAAACACTGTATCGGAAATCGAACTCAATCTCGCCGAAAAGAAAGCGTGGTTTGGCAAAGGCGTTCTGTTTCAAAGCCGCCGACTCGACGCCAGCCAGAATATGCCATCCCCGTTGACGGCAAACACACCGCGGGCTGAAGGCGCCTACTGACAAGCTACCCAAAAATTCTCTTACACGAAGCGTGCATCAAGGACTTGAGCAAATATTGCAGCGCGTATCGATCGTGGAAGCCTTGAAGCAGCAGTGCGTTAAAAGGGAGCCTCTGAAAGTCTGTGTACGTTACTAGTCATGCGGTGGACACTCAGCTGGGAAGCACTTATTGGTAATATGGCTCGAATAAACTGGCTGCCGCAAAAAGAAAAAGAAAGAGAGAAACAGAGAAAACAACGTCTCCAAGAACTCTACAGCACTACCCCGATACAGCACATGGACGCAACTAAATTCGTGTAGTTTAACCGAAATGTAAACACAAAGACGGCAAGTTGTGCATCAAGTTCATTGTCAATACGGTCCCATAAACGTACCCGACATAAGACATGCTGTGCTCAGGCAAAATTTTCATGATTTGTTAAGCTCACGGTGAGGTTTGCTTTATTTCCGAACTTTCCTTTTCTTTTCTGAAAGTCGAAAAAGCAGACAAAACTTACTCAAACATCAAATTGCATGCTCGATGGATCAAAACAATTCACCGAATGAAGCTCTTATTACTCACTTTACAGCGCATATAGCAATTTACGAGTTGTAATCTAGGAGCACTTGGAACAAATTCTCAGGATGACAGATGCCTCGAGATATGCATTCCCAAAGGTGTGCGACGAAATACGTTGGCGTTAATGACATATTTGGGCTTCCGTGAATAAAATGAAATATTAGAAAAAATAGATTACACAATAGTATGTTTTTACCGCATGTTTACAGCGCATATCTTAATATAGGTGCAATCCGCAGAATTTGTTCCAAGTGAAGATTCCGTGCGAACTGACACGCTAAAATTTGAACATTCAACACAAGCCGTTAAGGGATTAGTTAGGCTTGCGAAAAAAAAATTTTTTGACGAATATATATCTTGAATTATTGGCCGAGCAACGTCAGCATCTTCGAGCAATCCAGATCAAGGATTGATTGCGCTATCTGCCTAGAGGCAATAATTTTTAATTCTGTGTAACATAAATAAACGTCTGGTATTCAGATGGAAACTTTCGTGTTGCCCGAGCATGACTTCATTCAATGCCCTATTGGGTGTCGTGATGGCTAAGTAAATAACAGTTGACTTTGCAACGTGCACTATTTTTATACATCATTAGTATAAAAATCTCATTGTCAGTAACACACAAGTGCTTTTTTCAAAAAGCGCTCGAAACACGAACACATTCGCTACCCCAACAATCGCCGTTCTACGGGGAGTCTCCTTTATGAGATTTCCGAAATTAAAAAAAGATCATCTTTTGCAGGTAACGTAATTTTATTCCAAGAGCTGACTTATTCAGAAAGGCAGACGTTACTTACGCTAAACTAATTCAACTTGAAACTAGTTGCAACATTTAAATTGCAAGTAATTAAGACATTCCACTCAGTACATCCGTAATTCATTTGCGACACAATAATGTACTTCATTAATTGTAGCCGATTAATTTTCAAGGCGTATCCACTTGGCATGGATTTCTAGAACGACAATAGTTTGAAGGTATCGGTCATCAAACTCGCGTCAAAAATGCACTGTTTTTCCACTTATTTTTTTTTTCAACAAAACACGCTTTTATACAGTCCTGCACAAAAGTAACCGGAACGCCCGCGTATTTCGTCCCATGCTTTGGGAAATAATGTACGCAGAGGCCGTCATAATGACAACCTGTCTGAAAGCTATGTAGAACACATCAAATCCTTTATCAGAGTAAGCTCCTTACAGAATGAAACCCAGGGAGCTCGCTTTATCAGCCTCAAGAAGACACTGGTTATTATTCACACACAAAAAAAAGAAGTCGATCAAGGAGCGCGTTTCGTAAACTGCACCTTAACGCCTGTAATTTTATCATTTCTATAGGAGATTAAGGTCACGCGAATCACTTTTGAAATACCGCGGAATTCGCGTTTCAGGAAATTTTTGCCAACCAGATGGACACCCCTTTGTAGTGGGAAGCATGAAGGCGATTTTGCAATATTGAAAGGGGATTTACGCGCTATACCATTGAAGCAATGAGCATGTTTGTGCTTGCTTATGTCCGATCACCCCGTCATTTCCGCTACGGTCCTGAATGATGACGGAGTGCTGATAAAGGATTCAGATGTACATGATCTCAAGTTACTGGAGATTCTACTGCAGGAGAAATTTGAGGGGGCAGGAAAACGAATTTTGCTGATTTCGTACTGAGTATTCATGACTACACAGTAATTATATACCGGGGCAGTGTGTAGTCCTTCATGTAGCGTTTTAACATAACCATAAATGAATTACCGGCTCAAAGCACACGAGCAAGTTATGTAGTGGCTCCAAGCATCAGAGGAGAGCAAAAACGTTTCTTTCGCCATTGCTTACAGAACGCGCTGCGTGAACCGCACAATGTGGTCACGTGTTCTAATAGCCAGTTAACTGAGACCAATTCGAACCATAACGGGTAGGCGAGAGGCTCACTTCACCCACCGCTTAATGTGAAGTGCCACTTCTTGCTGCCATTGCACAGCACCGATGAAAACAAGTCGACGTAATCAAGTACACGTATAAGTGTGAGCCGTGATTGAAGTGGATGTTCGAAAAAAACTTACTCAGAACTGTGTAAAACACGTAAAAATAATTATTCCATAAGCACTTATAAGACAAGGCAATCCATACGCAACAGATGCGCGGCTGCGGCACTAGACTCCATTGTTATTATCTTTATTTTATTGTCTTGCGTGCGGATGCCGCAAGCTTCCTTAAGTTTTCTAGCACATTCCTTTTCCTTACGTTTGTGTTAAAATTAGTGAAGCTTTGCATTTTTTCTTCTTTATTTCTTTCTTTCCTTCTTTCTTTCTTTTTCTTTCTTTCTTTTTCTATTGTTTTTCTTACAAATATACATCAAGAAGGGCGTCTGGCGCCTGGTCAGATTACCTGGAAATTTTCGCGCATTAGTTCGGCACTACCTCAGTATATTTTTTTTTTCCTTTTTTCTCTTTTTTACATCAATAAACCGGCAGTGACAGCAGTTCAGGGACACGGAAGTAATCAACACTCCAAAACTATAGGAGAGGTCTCAGCGGAAAAAATGAGCTAATTTATTCCGTTCACCCGGCGAGCTGCCCACTCTTCAGCGCGGAGCAACCATTCTGCCCGTTCTCTTCGCTGCACAGAGATCCAGGCTTGCTGGGTCACTCGAGTTCTCTTGGGGTCACCTGATGGGGCAGCTAACATCCCACGGGATCAAGTTAATGAGAGGTAGCGGAAAGAGCGTGACCGAGTTTTCGTGCAAGTTAAAGCGCGCCTCACGGGCTGCATTCCTCAACGTTTAGAAGGAAGTCGCTTAATCTTTTTTTAGCGCCCTAAAGTTCCGAATGCACTGACAGCTTACTGCACAAGTAAAGCGGCTTAACTCGTGACATCTTAAACACGATTAGGAGAAAGAAACGTGCGAAGGCTAAGAAGGCAAAGAAGCAACATTATAGCATAAAAAATGTTCTTGCCGTTCACCAGCCACTCTCGCTACTAATAAGGCCAGAATAAAGACTGGCGGCAATTTACTCTTAGAAACAATACTTTAGCGTAAGATCATTTTCTCATTACCGGCCGAGTTTATCTTACACATTTATCTCACAATACTACCATCCAACTGTGGCCCAAGCCTCAGTGGAGAAGCAATTCAACATAGATATCGCAATACACTGCCAAACACTGTAGTCTGTAAAATACACTGCACAATACATACACTGTACGATGCACGTACTGTACAATTAGAGGGGCGCTATGACGTATGCTATTGTAATCTGCTTCTTTTCCATTTCTGCTCGCACTTCAGTTGTCTGCCACACGACCTCATGAAAACCGCGAAAACTGTCCATCTGATATGACATGTGCACACTGATTAAGTCTGTTTAGGTCTAACAAAAATATACTTACCATTATGCGCCTCTCGCCATGGGTCCTACACAATTGGTCCAAATTTTTCTGGCGGTGCCCACTACGCCTGTCTTTCACGCGACATTATAAAACCGCGAAATATGACCACGTCAAAAGGCCGTATGTGCACTGAAGATTCAAAAATACGCCAAACAAAATTGAATTTTTGTTCAGAATAGCCGGACACGGCCTACTGCAGAAGGAATAAAAGGTGTTTGCCCGCTGGTCCATCTGGTATACATACAAAATTTTGTGGTGGCAGACCAATGTTGTCGAGCCCGTTTTCCATGCATTGCACATCACTGTGCCAACTCTTCTTCGTTTGTTTGTTTTGTTTGTTTGGCAAGGGTTCTTTTTAAGCTTCCGTTCAACGCCGCCGCGATTTTCCATCAGCCACTGCAAGCTAAGCAAGAAGAAGCGGAAGAAGTGGTTCGTGTGGGAAAGGAGGAAAGGCTGGCAATATCTTCTGCAACCGATGCGGGAGCACGGCTCAGCGCCAGCAGGGTGGCAGTGGTGGGATTAAGGAAAGAGAGGGTAGGAGGGAGAAAGGTAGAGGGTCGTCCCAGCAGCATCAGAGCAGCCCGGCCGGGAAGGCCCAGTGGGTTCTACCGGAGGAGTAGGCAAGAAGAAGTGGACCAATCGCAGACAGCGACACCATCCTCCTCACCTAGTTGTTTACTTTCACTGCAGTAGCAAGGACCCACCGACACCCTGTCCACTTGGGCGCACTCCCGGTTTCTTGTTAGTCAGTTAGATAACGAAAACCTATTAAGCTAACAAAGCCATGTTATTTGCTTTCAAAGCAAACAAAAACGGCCTCCCATAAACTAGGAGAGATAGGAGAGCATTTCATTGGACTGTTCAAACAAGGCTGCAGGTCACAGTCCGGTGCTTGCGCTGGCACTTACGTAAGCTTGACGTCAGGAGATTGAAAAAAAGTCAGCATGAAATAGTTTTACCTTATGTGGCCCCTATACAATGTACTTGTACTGCCGAAAAAAAGAGATTCATGTATTATTAGAAAGAGAAATACATTAAAAACAGCTTCATCAGAGTTAGGCACCACAAGTGCGTACGTGTTCGGGAAGAAAATTTCAGTTTGAGGCTGTGCGCGGCGAAAAAAGAACTGTAAGCTGTCGCTTTCGGTGAAGGTAGTTATAGTCAGTAATGGCGAGTTTGACGAGCTGGTCATGTCGGTGGTTTTAGAGACAGAGTTCCGCGGATTTTAACCAATTCTGATAAAATAATTCGCAAAAATTTCACACATCCTATCCGTGCTATTTGTATTCTTTGTGAACTTCACCCGGTTCCGTACGTTGGTCTGCCCGTATCGGACCTCTTTCGGGTGAACTTGTCTCGCCGGCTACTATATGGTTTAATGGATAGAGCAACTAAGGTGCTCCTGGGTTGAAAGAACAACTTTGACTAAGAATAACTTTGACCACCTGTGGCTCATATGTTCAGTTATAATGTCTAGGTTCATGTATTTCCCGGATATGCCTAACGACTCTCCTCCATATCATTTCTAAGCGGGAGAATGTCTGCTTTAGTATAAAGGCCGTTTATATATACGAACGAGCACTTTAGCTTCTGCTTAGTAAGGAAAGTAGATAAAAGGAATAAGTTTAATTAAAGCTGTAGCCAGCTAGGGGCAAAACCAATTAAAAGTGACTTTGAAGGAAGCATTCTAAAGCCTGACAAACCCATCGGTTGCGTAAGGAAAATAGAAAGCTAAAGGAAATACTCAAATGTGGAAAAATTTGCTTAAATAAATCGAGCAGCTTCACATCCCGAAACTGCAAAGTGGTTTATGAGGGGCTGCACAGTGAAGGGCTTCGGCATAACTTTGACCACCTGTGGTTCTGTACCGTGCATCGAATGCACGATACGCGAGCGTGTTGGCATTGTCACCAATCGATATATATATAATCGAAATGCGGCTGCCGCAGCGGGGTTTGAGCCCACGACCTCGTGATTAGCAACACGACGGGATAGACACTCGGTTGACGCGGTGGGATAAAATTCGGGCGGAGGTTGGCACTTTTATTTCAGAATTTTATCACTTTTTATGAGTTTATACCAGCAATCTGTAAAAAATTTAAAATTGAAACACACACACACGCACACACACACACACACACACACACACACACATATATATATATATATATATATATATATATATATATATATATATATATATATATATATATATATATATATATATATATATATATATATATATATATGTATAATGTGGAGAAGGATTGTAACGATATATTGGGTCGTCCTCCACAGCGCTTTTGCGCGTGAGTGGCGCTCGTGCTGAAAGTCCGTACCCTGCGACAACGGTTATATATATATATATATATATATATATATATATATATATATATATATATATATATATATATATATACATATATATATGGCGATAAGGAGTCATGTGAGAGGGCATTGAATTCACATGATCACGCACATTACCAAGGACATTAGCTATCAAAAAGAAGCTCCCCATTTTACACATCCTTTGGACATTATACTCAATTTCAGTAGGCGGAAATTTGCTGCATTTAAAGGGAAACGACATGTTTGCGAACAAAATTTTGATTTCAACTCAGAATAAAAAAAAATTTATGGGGATTTACGTGCCAAAACCACTTTCTGATTATGAGGCACGCCGTATTGCAGGGCTCCGGGAATTTCGACCCCCTGGGATTCTTTAACGTGCACCTAAATCTAAGCACACGTGTGTTTTCGCATTTCGTCCCCATCGAAATGCGACCGCCGTGGCCGGGATTCGAGCCCGTGACCTCGTGCTCAGCAGCCCAACACCATAGCCACTGAGCAACGACGGCGTGTTTCAACCCAGAATAGTCAAAACGAATGTAATCAAACGACAACAAAAAGCAACCTTAAGCACGATGCGTATGATTCTAGCTATTCGTAACAACAAATATGATTAGACGTTTGGAAAATAAATAAGGAAGTGCTTAAAGTGGGCAGGCTTACCACATCAATCAGCATTTGCGTAAATATATCTACTTCTCGTCAACGTAAAGCTCCTATTCACCGCTCAATGATATGTCGAAAGTCACCTGTCATAAAACATTTTTGTTTTTATGACCAGCTTTTTCATTTCTTGTAAGTTGCACGTGAACATTCTTAACTGTTGCTTAACTTCCTTTTAATTATTGCTTTTAATAATGTTCATTTTTTAAAGCGGGACAGTATATATTCCGCTGGCGCTAATGTTATTCACCTGAATTTCAATGCGCTCGTAATGATTATGCAGGTATGAAGATCTATTCATGCCCAGGGAAGTGGATATACACCACGTGTTGTATTAATGAAGCTACTTACGAAAGCTTATTGTTTGTACTGAGGATGTGTGCGATGCTGATGTTGCCTGGTGGTGGCCCCCTGACCTCGTCAAGCTCTATGTCTACAGCTTTCTTGCCAGGGTGGCCTTCAACACTGTACTTTGTACATGTTGTGAGCAAGCTTGACTTGACTTGACTTAAGCATTTCCACGTGCTAAAAAGCACTACTAATGTTTACTGCAATTACTACGTTTGACAAACCCGCAAGCAGTATATCTTACTTCAAGAAAGCAGCAATTACACTTTTTTTCGCAGCTTTCAAATTATGTCTAGCGTGACGGAAATCCATTATTAGTGATTATTAATCCAAATTAATTATGTAACTTAATTATGTAAATCCAAATTAGTGATTATGTAACTTGGGCATTGCAAGAGCACTTCAGCCCGGATTGCAAGATCAGTTATGAGCGCGGTCTGTAATCTAGAGTACTCAGAAAGCCCACAGGGCATACCTTTGCGTGTCGAAAGATGGCCTACTGTACAGGATATGACTGTTTCCTCAGGCACCCAAGAATAGTAGGCGGTGCTGTCGGACGATTGCTACTAGATATGAATACACCTGAACAAGCTACAAAGTCATGGCAAGGAAAACTTAGACACCTACGAAACTCCGTGCGAACTTACTGCTGTAACATTAACTTTCAAGTAAACTATTATCCGGACTACTAAGTACTTGTCGCCTACTACTAAGGCTATAAAAAATATGGGGTCCTAAAGTGGAAGTGGATGTAGGGAAAACATCGAAGGTATGCGGCCGGCACTATTCTTGCAGCTTTAGCGTACGACAGAAAAGGAATGACGGATGATTCGGCACTGAACGCCAGCATCTGCCTTAGATCACTCATTTTTTCACCTACTTGCATGCTTCCTTTTGGCATAGGGAGGGAACCCAAGATGGAACAATCGATTTTCGTTCCCGGCGTGCCAGGTTTGCCGTCTTTGCCGCGTGGCCTCCTCTACAAGCACCGCCTTGAAAAGCTTACACGATTCTTTGAAGTCCGATGAATTCGGGAAATTTTATTGCTGGGCTACCCATTCTTCCAAGTGACGTTGCCCAACTCGGCAGTCATCGATTGAAGCAGGCCTCCTTTTCCGCTTTCTTCTTACTTATTTTCTTTTTTTATTTCGTTACGCCGCTAACTCGCAGAATAATTCGCTTAGAATATCCAACGAGGCTCTTCACGCCTTGGCCAAGGTTGAATTAAGATAACGGAGTGCCTCCCAGGGCCAGATAAATCTCCGTGCTAATTGCTTTCTTTTGGATATCGCTCAATTTCTCTGAGCTTTCGCAAAAGAGGTATTTTTGAAGCAGGGTGTGAGACCGGGCTAGTTGGTATTCCATGCTGAGGCGACTAGCGCCAGAGTGGACACGGGACACTAAAAAGGCGACAAGGACAAGGCGCCTTTTTAGTGTCCTGTTTCCACTCTCACGCTAGTCACTTCAGCATGGTATTTTTCAGGCTGTTTTTCCATGAAGGATGCACGTACTTCAAGGAGCATTTTTTTTTTTGCTTATATGATGGCACATGATGTTCAGCACCCGTCAAGTGTCTTGATGACCTATTTGCGGCAACGCCCAATTTGCATGAAGACTATGTAAGCTCTCAAGGCAGTCTTTCGAGCAAAAAGAATTCGTTAGCATTTCCGGAGTTCATTTTTCAAGTAATTAAACAGGGGGCACGAATTTAAGTATCTAGGGCATGGCGTACGTTACGTTGCATCAAACTGCGGGACCTCAGGTATGAACGCAATGCAACGAAAATGCCATGACGACTATTAAAGTGTAAAGGTTATACTACGCGTTGTTTGCCATGACTGCAACTTTCTTGATTGGACCAGTGTTTCGGGTGAATGTATGTGTGATGGCGAAAATGAGGCATTAGCATTTCATTGGAAGTTTTCTAGAACACGATCCTATTGTTCTGTATAACGCGGAATAAGGGCGTTTCCCTATATCAGGCTGCGACTTCAGTACTTAATCACAATTGCGTGTAAATTCGACAACATTTAAATAAAATGATCCCTAACGCCTAATTTTGAACAATTTCAGTATGAAACTAACGATGAAGTGCTGGTTGTTCTAGTGATATTCTTTTAAGAGGCAAACATTTCCGGCAGTGCGTGTCATATGTTTTCTTTAAGCTGTCATCTGTTGTCACTAGTACAGAATTTAAAAAGGATTTCTACGGTTTTACGCCCCAAAACTAAAATCTGATTGTCAGGAATGCCGAAGACAAGCACCTCGGATTTATTTGGCCACTGGGGAACATATGTTATTACACCTTTCAAAAGCAGAATATTTCACTGTGCCAATGCACGTCACAATACCTGCACCCTGCAATAATATTGTGAAAGAGAAAGTCAAGGGCAGTAAACTATGGTGGCAGAAGAATTAACAGAAAATCGTTTCGCCATTCACCAGAAATTTCTAACGACGTTCTTCACTATGTACGTCATATGCTTACAGCCCTTAAGTCAGAACAGTTCTTCGAACGCAGACAACGCCAAACACTGAGCGCACCTGGAAATTTTGTGGTGGATTGTAGCAACAGGCGGGTTCAGACTGACGATAGAAGCAGGCAGTTTTCCCGCCTCAGCGTCCCTTGTGATGCTACTACGATATGTCACCACATGCGCCCAGCAAATCGGCGCCTCTTGTAAGTGCAAGAAGCCACGAAGCTTCCTTTCTGACTATAACGGATCGCTCTCGAAACTCAAAATGTTGCGGGTGCGCCTCACCGTTGCTCTCAAGGACGCACCAAATACATCATTAAGTCCAAATAGTGGGTATTCACCATGGCGCTGCCCAGCAACTTCTCTTCGCGACTTTGAACGCGCGGGGTCTTCGGTTTTCGCAGAAACAAGCACAGCTTCGCCAGCTTTTATCTAGGCAGCACGACGACTTCGTCGCCGCACGAGAGAGGAAGATCGAGAGTGATGACGAGACAAAAAGGTTCTTGGGACCTTGTTCATTCTGAGTATAATGTCTGTGCTTCACACGCTGTTGATTTACCCATGGGCTGTTCCCTCTTTATAAAAAAAAGAGCTTACTTTGTTTAGTATTTATTTACCATGGGGACCGCTACGCCACGCCAGCAGAGCGGTCCCCCTAGTGCTGGGTAGCAAACCGGAGGTTTTAACTCTGGTTAACCTCCCCGCCTTTCTTTCATTTGCATCTCTCTCTCTCTGTCTACCATGAGGACACCGAAGGCCAATAGGTGTGCTGAGATTTTCTGTTGCAGGGTGTTCAATGGCGAATAGTCAACCGCCATGCATTCGATGACGCTGCTAAACGAATTCTTATATTTGGCGCTGTGTCTAGCCTAGTGGACTGCAGACGCTGCATTGTGTTAATGGAAGATTTCGATTGTGCATGTGATCCGAGTGTTCGAAGCGGCATTAACACTCAGCGGGACAGGAGTGGTGAAGTTTCCTATGACGTAATGGAAAATCCAGGGCTCACTTATATATGCGAGTAGGGACAGAGATATCGTTCTTACACACGTATTCACGGTGGCTCTTACACCCGCCTTGGTCGCATTTGTCTGTTCATCACTCCTCTCCCATCCCAGTTTCATTCCATCCCTGTTTCGTTCTCTGATCATTGTACGGTTATTGCAAAGATTGGTAACAGATCTGTAACGAATTTGCGACCACAGTGGGCACTCTGGAAGCTTAACTCCGGACTCTTAAATTATGAAGAATTTATTACTATCGTTCTTATAGCCCTAAGAACTTCTTTTTCTACCGACTTGTCGTTATTTGCTGCTTGGAAACCCTTTAAGCAAGTGGTTCGCACAATGAACATAGAAATTGGAAAGGTGAAAGCACTTTATGCAAGTAGTGAAGAAAAACGTTTCTTAAAAGTCTATGGCACCTTCACGAGATGGACTGTGAAATGCCGTGCACTTACATCGATGACGCAGAAATGATTAAATGACAGTTACAGAAGTATGACGCACTGCGCCGCAGATATGCGCGAGTTCAATCTCGAAACAGGTGTGCTCTTTACTCTGAGCAGCCAACCTGTCAAGCTTAACCTGATGAGCGACGCCACGCTATTTCATAATTCCGGAAATATACTCCAAAGTTAGTCTTGTAACGAATACGAGTGACGTAATGCCACAGTTTGAAAGTTACTAAATGCGCTGTTTAGTGCCCCTCCCAACGATCACGATGCGAAAGTCTTAGATAGTTTTGTGTCTCTTGTAATACCTTTGCAGGATGATGAGTGTGCATTCATCAGTCGTACCCTTACGATCCAAGAAATTGAGCTTGGGGTCTCCTAAGCTGCCTTTATTTAAAATACCTGCCCTGATTGACTCTGATTGCCCTGACCGAAAAAGGGATCCCTAGACTATCAGCTTTTGTATAAACAAAATTTGCGAATGAGTGGAAAAAAATGTGTTTGCGACAGCACAAATCTATTGCCTCCTTATTGAGTGACGCAAACATTAAAGAGCGAAGGTTAGTTTTGTAACAGATAACTTACTGTTATCATGTTATAGATCCGTCGGTAATTTATTCCACCACGGTGCTGCAACACACGAAAAGGAAAGTGAGGGACAATTTGAACGGGCATGCATTTCGTACGACTAGCGTGCTCGGGGTTGTTGATCGCAGTGGATGCGAAATGTGCGGATAAGTAAATGTTTATTCAAGGGCATAGGATAATTTTGCCTGGAATTCTGTTAAACAACACGAGAATACGATAATGTACGCAAACGATTACGGGCGAAATGTTAAGCATCGGAGCGAATCTAACTGAGTCCATTCTCTTTAATCAGAACCTAACTAGAGATGCAGTTTTTTTTGTGCAGCAATAATGGCCAATAAGGTGGTGGGCTTCATAGACCGTAAATGGTAACTACGTACGTAATATGCGAATTATGAAGTTATTATAGCCCGCAGTGTATACAATGGGAATGCATGACTTTGTTTATAAAGTATTACAGTTCCGTCTTATTAACCCTCCCCACCTGAAAGCTAATGAATTTTAAATATTTAGTGTACGTTATTCGGGTGTTCTCGAAGCGAAGACTGTATAATTAGCTTTAGCAATGTTTCCTCGAAGGTAATTAGATTGAAGCAAGTTCGAGGGTTTTCTCAGATCATTAGCTCTATTGTAAAGTTATGTTTGCGTTTCGGCTGTTAATAAATATTAGTTTCGTCAGGGTGTAAAATGCAATCTTCTGAGATAGCCGGGTAAATCACTTATGTATACCAGAAGAACACACGGGCCCAACATAGAACCCAGGTGTATTCCGCGTTTGCATATTAGCCGAGAAGAAGTTACAATATTGATAATTACATACTGCTGGCGGTTCTTCAATATTTACCAATGAGGCTTAAAGAATAATATAATAATAAGCAATAACATTCCTGGATATCTTTGCCTGTCAGTATCTTTGCTACTTTCGAGAGCTGTCGTGATTTCAGTAGCCACGTTGCAGTTTCCGCGTTAGTTTACTACAACATCACGACAAAATATGTACTCCAGTGATATTAGTTTCTACCATCAAAATATTTTTGCTTCGCTTCAACAGTGCAGAAGTTGCACGGGTGCTTCACACATGTTTGTCGACGCGTTATTTGTCCAGTTACCAATATATGAACATCGCACAAAGCGTCAGACCTGCGCGAGAAGTCACGTGTTTCGAATCGACTCCGTACTTGCGTCAAACAACTCGTGTACGAATGAATTACTTGTCCCCTTGTTGAGCACGAATCGTGCATCAAGAATTACACGAGATGAATTCGTGAAAACTAAGTGGTGGATTTGATTTCAAGCGAAGCTCTATCCGCCTCCACGCCTCCCACTTTGCGAGCCCAGGCTGTTGGCTGGTGTCTCGCTTAGTATAGAACACCTTGGAACGCTAGGTTCGTGCAGCTGGGCATATTCCACTGGATAGAGCGGGGCACGAAAGAAAGCCAAGAAGTTGGCTAAGACAGAACACGACGTCAACAAAAGCAGCTGAGTGCGGAGAAAGAAGTGAAATGAGCAAAATGGGAGCGACGCACCAGTTTGGGGAAAAACGCTAAGTTACTCGTACGTGAAATTGAAGATATCTTTATTTTATTGAACGTGAAAGAAAGCTACATTTATCATGACTTCAGGCACACAAAACCAAGTTGTAAAGAAGAGAGCCTTGTGCCGCAAGCAAGAGAGATTTGTTTTCAGCCGCATCTGTGAGGGACAGAGACACGCGCAGGCGAAAGTAGCGGACTGCCTGGTCCACCTCGTTCATACTTGTATTTTGTATCTTTTTTCATGTGTTCTTTCAATGAATCCGACATGCCGACCTAAAGGTGCGTGCTGCTGTGCAAACGGTGCGCCTGCACTTTGTTACGGCGGAAAAGTACAGTCACGCTCAGTATGAGCTACAACGTGAATGTACGTGGTAAAGCGGTTGAAACCTTCTAGCTCATACTGACTGCTAAAGTGCCTGAGTGCAAAAATTCAATAAGGCGCGTAATGCACCGAGTTCAACTTTCGACTCGTCTATTGTTTGGCAAAGCGGACACTTCGCCCGTATTTCACCCTAATCGTAACAGCCAAATGTAGGAGCTTCGATTGATCAGTCACGCGGTGTAGATAAAGCAATGTGTACAGTGAACATGATGGCGCACAGCGAACAACGGACAGCCGCACCAACACTCGATTTATTGGTTGAATACTCGAGTGTTTACGAGGCCACACTACGACCGTGCTAGACCACCATGTGGTATTTCTACACCAGCACGTATCCCGGCATGCCGCACTTCTGGGTTTGCCTTCTTTTTCATGTAGGATTTTCGTCGTGTAGGTTTCCATGTACGTCAAAGTCGTAGCTCCTACGTTAGCTATAGCAGTAAAGGAAGCGTTCTTGGTGCAGGCAGAGGTATTCCGATCATCCCAATGGCAGGAACCAAGTTTGCATTTGCGGTGAACAGGCTGTGCGTGCGTCATAATGCCACACCAAGCTCAATCACACCTGCAGCAGAGCTTGTGCGACGCCCAAATCCACCACAAGCGCACTGCATTCGCCTGGATGTCTATCCTTCACGATGGTGGCAGGTACCGAATCTGTGCACAGGGTTGTTGGCCTTATCCAAAGGGTATATATATGCGTGGAATCTACCGCATTTCTTGAAATTTCTGTTTTAATTCGATCGAACATATTTCCTTTATGAAAGCTAGTCACGAAGGGCGCTTTTATAACCACCCTAAGGGTGTTGTCATTACGACCAGTCTGTACACACCCATTTAGGAGTAAAACGCTTTACGGCCTGCTGAAAGGAATACAGAAAAAAAAAAGGTAAAAAGTTGGTCTCTAGGCCCATTCTGTGAACATCCGGTTTAGTATTTCTTTTAATCGCCGCTATATTGTTCTCTCGGTCAGTGGTTGCTTCATTTCATGTTTCGCACCTGCCGTTTTTGGGCTGGCTGGATCCTTTGCGTGCAAACTCTTGACTTATTTCGATGCCGCTAAACATAGGTAGCTATACTCCGTACTTTTGTAACAGATATAGCTTCGTGCTGTACTTTTCTCCTACTTGCAGCGGCTGCCCGCAGTGATTTCATCACTTCAGATCATCGACGTAAGCACTTATAAGTAAACCTTCCCTCCCAGCATGTCTCCATGAAAAACAAGTATCGCCAAAACAGTGCATGAATTGCACGGAGTACATTGACTGTCTTCAACGTTTACAGCTTCGTTTCGTGCTCAGCCGGATGATTAATTTTTTTTCTTTTCACCAGTGATCACTTGTGATGGCCAATCAAGGAAATGATGCTGAATTCTTTACTGTTGGCCTAACGACGTTCTGACTAAAAAATTACAACAATTTTCCTTCTGAACAAAAGTAGGTTACCGCTGAAACTGCGGCCTGTGTGTGTAATATGAATAACTGAGGCAGTCACAAGCAAGTTCACAAGTCTGTGCCGTTGAAATGCTTATTGCCGCGTGGCTACCGATCTGCGTAGTTTCAGTTACTAGATGGTCCCAGTGTTCCTCCCTTGTTTGTGCTACTATAAGGCAAGCCATACGCTTTCTCTAGTGGAGCAACATGTAGAGCACTTCATTGCATTAATTGCCGTCGATGCCGCTGTCGCTACTGATGGAGCCATGCCGGGTTGTAACACACAGCACTGAAGCATAAAACTAACCATAGCCACGGGAGATAACGCGTGTAGCAACCGTCGACGCGCTATGAAATATTTATAACCGTTATATGACCCGTCCGAGCGTATTACATAAGCGAGGGGAGCACATATGATGGTGTATGAAGCCTCAAGGCACGTCAATCTAGGGCAATGGCAGCGGTGTGTCATCCGCGGTGACACGACTCAAAAGATGCCGATCTTTCTGCAACAGAACGCGGCGCTATTTCTTACCGCGTGGCGTGTTTCGTCGTGTTTTGCCATATCGAAGATAGATGGCGCCACTGTTTTACTGATGGGGAAGTATTAGCTGCCCATGTGTGACTACAAGCTTGGTCTTCATTCCTCAATATCACGAAACAATGTCGAGAAAACCACCGATATAATGGCCAAAATTCGCTGCCGACGTGAGACAAAGCGTGGGGAAAGTCCACTACACCATTCAGCTGCCGTGAAGCAGGCAAAAACGAATTAGGAATGGTTACTCGTTCGACCTGAAGCTGGCAAGGTGCCGCTATGTCACGTGATGGCGCAATTTCCCTTGCATATGGAAGCCTCACGGAAGGCCCTACAATATACGTTTTTGTCGTATAAATCAGCCTCTTCGTTCCTGTCACTTTTGTCGCGCACAAAAACGTACAATTATGCATTGTACATGCTGATATAATATGCTTCCTTTTCGTCTTATGCAGATAACGGTCACAACCATCGGCTACGGCGACACTGTTCCTAGAACCTGGATGGGGAAGATTGTGGCTTCCTGTTTTTCTGTTTTCGCAATCTCATTCTTCGCATTACCTGCGGTAAGTACTCGCATATTGTCATAGATAAGATACCTTCGTTTTATGTGCTTTCTGGTTCTGATGTTTGAATAGCGGAGCGAGTTGATCCACACAATTCTCACATTTTGAAGCAGTTATCATTGCAAATGTCACTTCTGTTTAGCTTCGCACTAAACTCAATTCTGATTCGTAATCTGAAGAGAACTGGCGCACGGACGATGACATTACTATATTTGTGAAATCTTCGAATGGAGAAGATTCTGATTAAACCCTGTCAGTGGTTAGTTGAAAGTGGAAACACGCTGTGGCTACGTTATGTTTCCGTAGAGCGTAGCTCTGCTTACCTTTCAACTTTCTTTTTCATTTTTCAGGGCATTCTAGGATCAGGGTTCGCATTGAAGGTCCAACAGAAACAACGGCAGAAACACTTCAATCGTCAAATACCAGCGGCTGCCACATTAATTCAGGTAAATGAAACTCCAATGTGCAAAATTAATTTCGATCTGTTGTAATATGGGTTTGGATTGTCTCTATTGTCTCATACTCATACCACCCATTTAATGCATACTGCAGTGACACCGAAGTTTTCTATAAAAAACCAAATAGCATCTTTCAAATCTTGTTTGATTACCTTGAATCAATTGGCTGCCTTTCGAAACTTCATCCGTCATTCGGACTCTGATGTACACCATATAAAAAGCCACGGTAATGAAATTATGAAAAGACAGGCTGAAATATTCATGACTGAAGGTATCAAGTTGTATTGTTATGTTAGTCCTTTTTTTACTTTGTTCGGTCCTCGTTCTCTTAGGGTATTTCTCTCCGCTTTCCCCTCCATAAGAGAGTAGCAAGTTGGCGAATAGTTTAGCCGGCACGTCGTTCTGCTTTTAAATCGGGAGGAAAGAATCCTGGGGTTTCACGTGCCAAAACCATGATATGATTATGAGGCACGCCGTAGTAGGGGACTCCGGCTTAAGTTTGACCACGCGGGGTTCTTCAACGTGCACCCAATGTACGGTACACGGGTGTTTTTGCATTTTGCCCCCATCGAAATGCGGTCACCGCGGCCGGGATTTGAAATCCACAGCCTCGGGCTTATCAGCGCACCACCAAAACCACTAAGCCACCAAGGCGGGTTTCAATGAAGAAATCCTTCCTTCTTTGTCATGAAATAACGTAATCGTGGCTCTCTCTAACTCAGTGTGCTACTTCTCTGCAGTGCCTGTGGAGGTGCTACGCAGCGGAGAAAACTTCCCGGTGCGAAGCCACTTGGAGGATTCACGTCAAGGAATCCAACCATGGTGGCTACAACTCGGGAACACCACTCAGCAGGGTAACGTATTCTTCTCTAGGTGAAGCACACTCGTGTTGAAACAAAACTTTTGGAAGTGCACACACAGAGTTGCTGAGGACATCCGCGTCCACCGAGCTGACAGTGGAGTCATCCGAGGTGGGCGGTGTCCCTAGTTTAGGATGCCGCGTGCCTGAGCCGACAGCTTGGGTGAGCCGACGCTGCTTCACCAGAAAATGTTGGCCTTCGGGGCTCGGGCTCGTCAGCTGGACCTCCCACTGCTCGACGGTTCGTCCAGTTATGTGTGGTGTAAATGCAAAAAGATCTACGGCGCAAGCTAGACGAGGACATATAGTTCTCATTCGCCAAGCTGGATACCCTTTATCAGTCATTTCCAACAATTGTGAATGAATTTTGAACAAGACGCCACATGTTTTACGTAGTAGTTCTGCGGAAGCCCGCAAGGTGGGGAGAAGTAAATATAAAGGGAAAATGAGACATCCACTCGTTCGTAGCAATTGCTACAAAGGCAACCCATACGGGTTCCTAGAAAGAAAAGCCTCGGAGTTGAAGAAAAATTTGTCCTGGTCCGGGACTCGAACCCGGGACCACCGCCTTTCCGGGGCAGCCGCTCTACCATCTGAGCTAACCAGGCGGCTAGCAGAGGGCAGGGAGAAGTCGAATTTGTCGACAACACACGAAGCAAAGGCAAGTGTTTTACGTAGTAGAACACTTGCCTCTTACGTAGTTTCTACTACGTAAAACACTTGCCTTTGCTTCGTGTGTTGTCGACAAATTCGACTTCGCCCTGCCATCTGCTAGCCGCCTGGTTAGCTCAGATGGTAGAGCGGCTGCCCCGGAAAGGCTGTGGTCCCGGGTTCGAGTCCCGGACCAAGACAAATTTTTCTTCAACTCTGAGGCTTTTCTTTCTAGGAACCCATATGGGTTTCCTTTGTAGCAATTGCTACGAACGGGTGGATGTCTCATTTTCCCTTTATAATGACGCCACATGCATCGAAAGTGCCCAGTGAAGGACCACGCGAAGAACCTGTTGCCTGTACAGGTGGTTTCGTACATCCACGCACTGCCGCTTAACATGAGGAAGTTGGCCTTTCGACATTACGTCGGCTTTGTAATGTCAGCACCGTGTAAACTGTCTAACATTTGTGCCGTGATGAGCCACAAGAAAAACAAGGAATGCGATACAAAACCCGCAACCACGTTTACGGAGTGTATGCCAGGGGTAGTGAGTATCATCCCACTTAGCAGTCGGAAATATTGCATCAGGTAGACCGGTCAGTGCTTTAATAATTGGGCGTGGCAGCACGAACTCAATGTCAAGAATGGTTTTGGCGGCCTAATGGCTACACATTGTAAGAAATGCGGATCTTACCCGAAGTTCCCTCAGATGAAGTTTATAAACAGAGTTAAAGCTAAGACATAGACGAAAGTGATAGATTGTTATCACGTCAAGCAAAGGGTGATGCGTGTGTCAGCAACCCGTCTTTAGTCTTATTTCTTTAGTCTCTAGTCTTATTCGTATTCTTTACCTTCTCAGTAAGGAACAACTTTTTCTGGGCAAATCTCTGCGCGAGACATTTGATGAGTATGCGCAGCTTATCACTGAGCAGTAGTTCAATGTTTTGGTTATTCTGTTTGCAGCGTGTTCATTGTGATCACGTGACTTGGCTGTGCTTAAATAGTTATTTGTTGTTCTGAATAAAACTAATCGGAGGTTTGGCGCCCGTTCTGTCATTGTTTTTTATGTCCTCGTCCAGATAACGCCAAAAGTGTCTTTGAACACCCGTGTGAGCCTTTTTATAGATCTTTGAAGACCTTTCCGACATAATTTTGTATTGCTTCCATCACTACTATCGACATTGTCACGTTGTATAATGACTACAAAGAATTGAACGCTGACAGAGCTATGAGTTGAGTATCTAACTCTCTATGGAGCAAACTTGTGCCAAGAAAAAATAGGAAACACAGAAACAGAATAACATAGCCGAGCACAGCGTCAAGAGCCTCTTCCATCGCTTTATCTAACTAGCTTAAATTATTGCTGTATAGTGTTTGATTTGCTGGTATATTTAGTATCTTGTCTGACAGTTCCTTCTTGTATCAGTTTCCGGCCTGCAATATATTGAAATAGAATAACTACAATAAAATGACCTTTCGCTCATTGAGTTCATGGACACGACATTGATCTGCGTATTCGCAATAACTTCACACTGCAGGCTTGTATGGGGAATGCACGTTGCTTCCAGAAAGAAGAAAGTTCGATGGGTTGTTAAAAACCCTACCAGCGCATTTTGAAAGCGAATAGCGTTCTTTGGCCATTTCATCCGTTGTCGCAGTGGCCGGCGGCCGGACTTTCTTCGACGACACAAAGGCGCCGGTGCAAAGACCGCGTTCTTTCGCGCGAAGGAGTTGTAGAACGTCTTCGTCGCGGAAGCCCGTCTAGCGCTTTGACATACACATGCTGTCACGAAAGAGCTTTCTGACGTCTGACAGTTTGAATAGGCTGGGGTCGGCGGTGGCGCTGTGTAGCGTTTATTTTTTGCGTTACGGACAGACTGTCCAAGCGCGCAAGCGTAAACGAATCACTCCGCGCGTCCCTTGTCGAGATGTGCCATTTGGTCTTGCCGGCTCACCACAGCATTGCTTAAACCGAGTGCCACAGTGCGTGTGGTCTGCATAACTTTAAGGCAACTGGTCTGTAAGATCTGTAACATATCAAGCACATTGTGGAATAAAGACTGTGGTCAACACACAGGCCATATTAGTGATTTCAGAACGCCGAGTTACATGGAACACTGAAATTCACGTCTGTCACTCAAAAGGTCTTCATAAATATAGCGAAGCGCAACTAAGGAATGAAAAAGACCTCGTTTACGTGCGTTCCGGAGGTGTACCTTAACCAAAATCGGCTGCCAAAGTCGCATGCGTTCATTTTCGAAACTTTTTTCTGCCCCCCCCCCTCCATTCTCGGGCTAACGCCGCGTTTCGCTCGTGTCTCTCACTTGTGTCCGCAGGTGGCCAAGAGGGCGAGCGTGCTCCGGCGACGCAAGTCCAAGCAAAAGATCGACGTGTCCAACTACTCGGCCAACACGGCCGCCAACGAGACGGAAGGCGACTCGCAGGCCGAGGACAGTGGCAAATTAGGCGAGTGGACACCCTTGCGCTATTTTCTCAACGCGTCGAGGTCTTTGATCTATGAATAAATTTAACAAGGCAAGAAACATTGATTGATCGTTTCATGTGAACGGTTGATTCATCCATGAGATTTAACGTTAGAAAGTAGGCACGCACGCTATGAGAGATGGTGTTACGGAGACCACAGGATTATTTAGACCACTTGGAGATCTTCAACGTGCTGCTAAACCCAAATACACTAGCGTTTGTCTTGCATGTCGCCCACTATGACATGCTGCTGTCACGGTGGCAAATCGAACCCGCGACCTTGTTCTCAGCAGTAGGACAGCATAGCGACTGAGCCACTACGACTGGCTTATGAAAGTAACAGAATTGTTTGATTGCGGTAACGCAGATTCAGGCTGCCACATCCGTGTTTTTTTTTTTATTGCAATGCATATTATAGGTTTTTGTATAGACTTGCCGTTGCCAATAAACTCAGAGAAAGTTTAGAAGTTCAGTTTTCTGAGTTTATAAACAGCGCAGGCTTCATATTTTAGCCCGCAGAACATAGCCTTTCCTTTTTGTTCTCAATGAAAAAGAACATGTCTCTGTTTCGCGAAGATAATAGCTACTGCCGACATGTACCATCTCTTAAGTTTCTTTTTTTTTTTGACAGGCCACTTAACCAAGCGGTCGAGTAAGCTTTTCCGCGGCACGTGTCATATGCACAGTCGCGCGGAATGTGAGCTGCAACACGATGCCCGTGTTCGAAAGGGCCTCAAGATTGCAGGGTGGCTCCGACGTCCGAATAAATAAAGAATTAAACACCCAGGCAGTTACTCGCAATTATGACGCCAAGTTTTCTTATGCGGCCGCCACCATGCAGCCTTGGGGCCCTTTTAAACACGCGTCCCGTCTTGCATCTCAAGTTGCGCGCGACTGTATCTGAAAAAGTAGCCGACCAAAATGCAAGAAACCCGCCATGGTTGCTCAGTGGCTATGGTGTCAGGCTGCTGAGCACGAGGTCACGGGATCGAATCCCGGCCACGGCGGACGCATTTCGATGGGGGCGAAATGCGAGAACACCCGTGTACTTAGCTTTAGGTGCACGTTAACGAACCCCAGGTGGTCGAAATTTCCGGAGTCCCCCACTACGGCGTGCCTCATAATCAGAAAGTGGTCTTGGCACTTAAAACCGCATAATTTAATTTCTTTAAATCCAAGAAATGGCGTCATCTCAGCCTGTAATAGCATCCTGCCGCCAAGTTTGAATTTCTTTTTTTCTCGATTCACTTTGTGTATGACTTTGCTTTCGCTGCAGTAACTTTATTCGACAGTGTTCATAAAACGCGTTAAAGGCGAAAACGAAAGGAACACATACGACAGTATTCCTTTCGCTCCACGAAAGAAAGCCACATGCGATGTTCCTTTCGTCTTCACATTTAGCGCATTTTGTGGACACTATCGAGATGAAGCAACACGCCCAAATTGCGGAACTGTTGCAACATTATTCAACGCCAATACAGCCCTAGGAGACAAGTGCTTCGCGTCCTCCCCAAAGCCAACGCAGTCGTATGACACCGTTTGTCTTAAATCGACGACAAATATAGTCAAAAGAAAAAAATGATTCTTTAATCTGATTGTGGCGACGCAGTATAGATTAGGTGGTAGCTGGTATGCGACCGCGCCTAACTATCGCTCCGAAGGTCCCGACAATCATCGAGTGCTTAGTTTCTCCGTTCTCGTTCAACGCAGGGCAGCGAAGAAAAACGATATCGACGTCCAGTGCAAACTGTCACGACGCAAACAACGAATTCGTCGAGATCGACATGGACGAATCGCCTCAAGTGACCAGGTAGTGGTAGTAACTTGGACTGCCGCGTTTTCTACCTCGCACATCTGAGCGCCCTCTGCATAATCCTCCAGCTACGAGTTGTTGCTGTTTTTAATGGGGTAGTGGGACAAATGGGAAGAACTGACACATGTGTGTTACGACGCACAGCCGTACTTTTGAAGCTGATTGCGGCTGACACGTGGACGCGTCAGGAACTCTTGCTCACCGGGCCGTTTGTTGGCGGTCAAGCCCTGGGTGTGGCCAGCGTAACGTAGCACAGAGACGACAGAAACGAAACGACAGTATTACTGACTAACCAGTGCATTTTGTGGTAGCGATGCACGAACCTAAAATAGAAAAATCCACCAACTCGTACCCTTGCCACAAAAAAGAAAAAAAAGATGGCCAATGACCCATATCGGGGCGCAGTGGAGGAAGCGTCGTCCTGTCTGTTAGCATTGTTTTCTTTCCAACGTGAAAGGAACACCCTCTATTAATAAATCAAAAAATCAAATGCACCTACGAACCTTCCTAACGTGTCGTGAACATCCTCTCACAATGGTGTTCAAATAGTTCCCGCAATACAATGAGAAAACTGGCCTGTTTTTTACATAGCCGATAGCTGAAACAGTTGTTAACGCTTTTCATGCTTAGCGAAATGGAGAAGGTACAGACTGTGCAGTAGGGACGTAATGGTATCGGGTGATATTTTCGCCAATAGTAACGGGTGATTGATTGATTGATTGATTGAGTGAGTGAGTGAGTGAGTGAGTGAGTGAGTGAGTGAGTGAGTGAGTGAGTGAGTGAGTGAGTGAGTGAGTGAGTGAGTGAGTGAGTGAGTGAGTGAGTGAGTGAGTGAGTGAGTGGGTGAGTGAGTGAGTGAGTGAGTGAGAGAGTGAGTGAGTGAGTGAGTGAGTGAATTTGGGACATTATAACGTAAAACTATTCCAAACTTTTCTATTCCAATTCTGCAATCAGCCCTCCGCGAGTGGTCGAAAACTTTTTTGGACCACCTCCCCTTCGCCTATCTGTCACGCGACGTCACGAAAACCGCTATAGCTTCCCATCTGATATGACGTGTAGACACTGGTTATGCATGATTGGGCCGAACAAAAGAGAAACGGTTACTTCTGATTCGACGCCCTTCCGCCATTAGCCCCCGGCTATTGGTCAAAAGTTTTCGGGCTGCACCTACTTCCCCTGCCAGTCACACGACGTCACAAAACCGCAAGAACTCTCCGCGTCAAAGTGATGTGTACGCATTAAAGATGCATTAATATGCCTAACAAAACTGAATTTTCTTCTGAATAGCGGCAGGCTGCCCTGTGCCGAAAGGAATAAAAGATGGCTGCCACCGATCGTTCAGGCACTGGCTACTCACACCTGCCGGAGAGCATGGGTTTACTTACGTATAATAAAGCTTTTTGCGTGGCCGTGTAACGTTTTCGAGCCCTTTCGGTACGTTTAGGACCTCATTCTACCTACCTTTCATTGTTCAGGTCCTGTTTTAGCCTCATTCTTAAGCTTCTGTTGCATGCCGCCGCAATTTTCTACCAGCCACCGGAAGCTAAGTAAGGGAAAGCGGACCAGTCGCAGACGCCGGCACCACCTTCTTCATCAGGTTATCGACTTTCAATGCAGTGGCTCGGCCCTGTCGAGTCCCTCTCCACTTGAGCGTGCTCCTCGCCTCTTGTCAGCCAATTAGATAAGACAAGCCGCTCAGTGTAGGTAATGTTATTCGTTTTTCAAGCTAACAAAAGTGACCTCCTATGAACGAGGAGAGCGTTTGATTGGTCTGTTGAGACAACCCTGCGGGTGACCGCCCGGTGCTTGCGTCGGCGGTTACGCAAATTTGACGTCAGGAGGTTGGAATAAGAATATGTTGGAATAGTTTTACGTCATAGGGCCCTTGGTTAGCGTTCCACGCGACACGTGGGTTGCGAGATCCAGTGGGGTGAAGGACTCAGGATCAAATTTCGCCATCTGGAGTTCTTTCACGTGCCTCATTGCTGATTACTAAAGGGATTGACCAGTGTGCCGAAAGATCACGTCGCACTAGGCACGAAAGGTCTACGTCTACCAGGGAGCTGCGTCATCTTAATGGCGCTGAGCGCATACTTGCTCAGCTTGCCCTGCAAGAGCTTAAAATTCTTTGTCTCTCGGCATAAAATCGAAGTCGTTGAAGTTCCACCGAGTGTTTGGCTGTGGGAATAGTAACATGCAAGCAGCGTTTACTAACACAACTTTGCCATCGGCAATGTAAATAATGGAAAAAGTGGAGATGCAACAGAAGGGGCACAATAGACTTTTCATGCATTCTCTTTCTTGTTTCCGCAGCCTGACTGAAGCGCACAAAAATGCCATTCGCGGAATACGCAAGATCAAGTACTTCGTGGCACGAAGAAAATTTCAGGTACGTCACTGCTTGACAAACCCGGTAGGAAAAATACAGAAATAAGAAAGAGACGCGGCAACACAAAACTCGGGGACAATGGGTATTGGCTCATATTAAGTGCAAGCGAATGTGGAACAGTAATAGCAGGTAATACCGAATCGCATAAGCAGCACTTGCATGAATGCGAAAGTGGGTAATCTCATTGTGCTTTTTCACACATCGCGTCACAAGTCGCGCCTTTACAAATGAATGCAGCAGCAGTGCATCCCACCACTATTTTTGTTCGTCACATATATCTTAAGCAGAATAATTCATTGTAGCAATGCGCATCGCAATAATGTGGCGGGTGAAAGCGGCCGGAGTGTATGAAGGCGCCTTTAGTCGAATTCAATTAAATGGATAGCGCATAACATCCAAGGTGAGACAGCCAATGCAAGACGCCTTGCCTTTGGTCTCCGCCACTCGAAAGGCCAAGACGTGCACGTTAAAAAAACACGCACGACCGCTCTCTCAGTGCCATCGCACGAGAATGGATGCAACACGGGTAAACGTGGTGGCGCGTCGCACTACGGCAATGCGCTGCTGTGGCATTACTGCGCACGCGCGTCTCCTGTAAGCGGGGCGAACGCAGTCGGAAGGCGAATCGCGTTTATTCGAGAACGGCAAGTCGCCTCTTGTTCTCCCTGTCATCTGATCTTCCCTACACCGCACTTGACGTAAATAGGCTCCAGCTCGTTTTGGGCGCCTTTATGTAAGGGGTGATGCGCCCGCCACATTCAACGGTGTCTCCATAGCGCTACGTTAATGCTCTAGTAAATGCTAGATGTTGCCAGTCGAATTCACATAAATGAGTTTACACAAGCCATCGCTGGTTCAAAAGAAATCCAAAGAAAGAAAAATGAGGAACTGCAATAAACCACAAAATAAAATGCTCGTCTCTCCAATCCCGTATCACTTAAAGACTTGTGGAAAGGAATAGATAATCTATAAAGTACTTTTTTTTTGCTATTGCGAACGCGATCGGGAGTGGGAACCGCTGTAGCTACGACGTTCAATTGCTTCTCGGGGATCAGGTGGATGGTCTGGCCTAGCGCTGTTGTTGTCATTGTGGGGACATTTGACTCGCGGGGACTAACCCCACGAGTCGAATGATTAGGTGGAACGAACAGGAATGCGAGGAAGAAACCAATTAGAGTTTGTCGGCCGCACTGGCGAGCTACAAATGCCGCGCTTCAGGCTCGGGAGCTGTCGTCTTCATCACTGGCGCAGCAGACGATCGTCGCGCCACCTCACTATCAAACAGTTCGAACCCCCACTTTTCTACGTCTTTTTTTTTTCTATGAGCAAACCTGTTTGAAATAAAAATGGACAATTCGTAAAGTTAAGGAGATTGTCGAATCTCGTTCACCGACATGACCTAGGGATGGCGTAATGAAATGGGTCCTTTTTGTTTCAGCAAGCACGTAAGCCCTACGACGTTCGCGACGTCATCGAACAGTATTCTCAAGGGCACGTAAACATGATGGTGCGAATAAAGGAGCTACAGCGGAGGTAAGAAGAGTTGCTTTGCATAAACTAGAACGACCCAGGCTTGGGTAGTAAATACGCGCAGTAGTTATTCTCCGGGGCGAAGCTTATAGCCGTGAAAGAAATAACACTAAAACTCTTTCCTTTTACATTGACTGCAATTGTGAGTGCACGCATAAGTTCATCGTCAAGGTGAACGAACAAGCTATATATAAAAATGCAAACTACTCTAACTATTCTCTTGTGCCGACAGCAACCGTACCGACAGGTAGTAAGTGCGTAGATTGTAACATTATTACGAGAAAATGCGTGCATGGTAACGGAAGAGTTGCTCTGTGCTGATAGTTTGTGTAAACTTTATTCTTAGAGCAAAACAAAGAACAAGGTTATTGTCGAGCCTACGTAAAATGTCCTTGCTGTATCGCTACAGACGGGACATACAAATTTATTCAGAGAAACTTAACTTGCTCTGGACTGTGACTCTGCGCTTAGGGAGAAATGCGGGAAGGAAAAAAGACTAATGAATGGTGACAAGAGAAGCAGCTGCATGTATACGAGTCTTCTAGTTGTCGTTCGACTAGCCATGATATCACTAGGCAATGACAGTGTTCACTGAGACAAATAGCACTTCAATAAGGAAGTCCTTCTCTAGCAAGTGACCTTTTTGTATTTCGCTATTTAGAACTGAGATGACGCATATCAGTGACACAAGAGAGGAACACAGACGCTCTGTCTGACCAATGCATTGAGACTCTTTGATTTCTGTGAGCGAATTATTGTTAACATGCACTTGTGAAACCCTCGTCTCTTCGGTACGTTTCGACTCACGAGTGATCTTATCAACACAGACGCTCGCACACTCATAAAAAAACCTCGAAATAACTGCAGCGGCAGTTGGAACGAACAATTTCTTCTCATTCAGTCGGTCACACACATTTGCAGTAAGGTGTTCATTCGGAATAGGAGCAGTGCTGGGACACAGATTCAACATGAGCCTACTGCACCTTACTAAGCCTTTTGAGCGAGTCAACTATCCCGTTTTTAATACTTCACCGAGAAAGCAGCCACTGTCGTGGGTAACAGATTTCTTAGCACCATATGTTCGCAGAAAGCAGCGCATAAACAGAGCACTCATACTCTTAACCTAACCACAAGTGGCCTAAGCTGGCGGTCGGCTATTAAACTGTTAAATTAAGCAAACAATGTCATGTATTGACAAGACCTGTCTTGTCATTGCGTTATATCATTTGGTCTACTTTGACACCTTGGTAACTATGAGTCATCCTGCCCAGCAGCAAATAGTGATCGACTATTAGCTCTCCTCTTTAAATTACATTAAATTTTTTAATGCTCTACTAACTAAGGCAGAACACAAAATTAAGGCGTCATAATTTTGACATCAATGTGCCAAACGGGGTCAGCCTGTATTATTTTAGATAATCTTTAAAGAATTCTTATCCAGAATAGCAATATTACCAAACGCTTGCCGCACTGATCATACATTCCCCTAGACCTAGAACCTATCTGATCGGACGATTCCGACTCATCATTTCAATTTATTGCTATTGCGCTTCAATTGATAATGGCAACCGACGGGGACCACTATGGTAGCGTTTTGTTGAGGTATCCAGCAGAGCGTAAACAATATTACCCGTTCGCCAATGAGGTATTACACGTTCTATAAAATGCAATAAAATATCAGTCCATCTTTTATTTTTTTTACCAACTCCTTCTCTCTCTTCATCTTGCCTTAGGCTAGACCAGACGCTTGGGAAACCTGGTTCCTATCTGAACGAAAAAGGCATGAAGCCAATGACTGTAGGAGCCAGGCTACATCGAATGGAAATGCAGGTATTTTTGCACATTTCGCACCATTAACAAACATCTCTGATCAAGATATCAGGACTGCTTGCGTAATGCGTGCATTCTATTCTACTAAATACCTGACTAAATGTTTTGTTGGAAAGCGAGATACAATTTATTTATTTATTTATTTATTTATTTATTTATCTATCTATCTATCTATCTATCTATCTATCTATCTATCTATCTATCTATCTATCTATCTATCTATCTATCAATCTATCTATCTATCTATTTATTTATTTATTTATTTATTAGAAATGTAGCCGTCAACTTGAAATTTTCACTGGCCCCTGCCCAACCAAATAATTAAATGAAATCTCTGTGCTTAAAGAAGTCCTTATTGGTAACGAATACCAAGCGCCAGTACAGGACACTTTGCTTCCCCTTGCATCGACATTTCCAGATAGCCTACCGCTTACGGAAGCCTAAAATAAAGATACCGATTTCGCCATATCCCTCTCCATTAGTAACCAGGCCATTGAATCAAAGCACTATTTTACTTCCATGCGCGTATGGGCCTACAAAGCGGTCGACATTTTAAATACGCGCCTTTTCTTACTCGCAGCTCATGTCCTTGGAGCGAAAAGTGGACAGGGTTCTGTCTATGCTGGAACTCATCACCAGCGGACACAAAGCCGACCACGGACCGGAGTACGACATTTGAAGCGATGGCTCCGCAGTGAAGAACAAGAAGCAGGCGCTGAAAGCCAAGCAGTTTTGTCTTGCCCCTGAATCCGAAGATCTACATCCAATGCATCTGCAGCTTGGCCGAGAGATACAGGAGATGCGTCTAGCGGCCGATCGACGTTTTTGCATCTGAAGCGGCTCGATTCACTCGTGGTCAGCGTGGTAGTGATTCGCGGAGTTGTCGCAATAGTTATTTGCGAGAAATCATGTCATTTGACCCTCAACACCAAATCGCGTTGTTTTACCTTCCACTTGTTCCGTCTCCATGATGGCGTTGAGAACGCAATACCTTTCTTTATTTTTCTGTATCGTTCTCGTGCTTTTCACGCTTGCTCAATTTATCATTAAGAGCAAGCTATCCATTCAAAGCACACTTTGAGAACGTAAGACGTTAAAAGTCTGAACTTGGTCGTTCAGTAACACAATGTATCCCGCTCTTCAATGCAGTTCAGCGATCAGTATTGTAGAGTTCTCGCGGAAACGCAGTAATGTTCAGCCAACACCCCTTACTTGCATGACGAACACTTAAGAGATCCAAATTCAAACCAGGTAAAGTCTGCGAGATTGTGTTACAAGGATATCAGAAGATATTTACAAAAATATACCAAATGGAAACGCAATATAGTCTTAAATGGCTACTTCATTCAGCCGATCTCACCTCTAACATTGAAGCATGACCTATCAGTGCAATTTGCTAAGTAATATGTATGTATGCTAATATTCTCCAGAGAAGGCGACGCTTACTCTTCTTGTGTTTTAACGCATTCGTTGCGCTCGACTACGGGGATCGATACGTTATCGTGCAGAATTGCCCGTCTCTAATCAGACTGGATTGAGGCACTCAATGATAACAGATCTATATAAGCTAGGTACAGATTCGCGTCACATTTGCGTGGTTGTGAGTGTTGTACCACTCGATTGTGTCTTTTTTTTATGAGAGTTTGTGCTGTTTTCACGACAGAGCATTGTTTCTACTGCTTCGATAGCATCCTCTATGCTGACACAGCTGCTTCAATCTACATATAGCCTTCTGCGCTTTTGCGACAAAGAAGGCTTACATGCACTACGTTAAAATGCGTGACACTTTTGTGCGTCACGTTAGAGTGAGCATCGCCACGACGCAAGTGGTACCCAACCTTCATAAAAGCAGCATGTATGAGGATTTAGAGGACGGCGAATTGATCCATCAACCTAATGAGAGCCAAGGACTCAAGCTCCCATATTTTTAACACGGTCATAGAAGCAACAAGCCGCATTGAACATATGTGTATGGTGCATGCTAACAAACATAATTAATCATTGTCTACGCATCAGAATTATTTTCAATTCACTCTACTCTAACGAGAAATATTTTTTTCTCCGGGCGTTCACTGATCTCTTTAGTCATCGAGAAATCGTGGAACCTACATTCATTATACATATCTTTATATGAAGCTACAAGGTATGCTTTATGTAGGTAGAGTCGAACTTTATAACGCAACATATTGCCTCGCGAGGACCAAGTAAAGTGAACCAACCGTTAGGCACTCACCCACTATTAACTTCAAGAAGTTGGGCATGCATATAGTCGTTTTAATGCCTTTCGAAGACCACGCTGAAATTACATATCACAATGTTGCCCTAAAAAGTTTTAAAAAACCATCACAGGCGTCTCGCGTTTGCACAAATTTGAGGGCACTTATCTGGGAAACAACTTACAGGAGTACTGGCATGACATGGTCAACTGTTGTTTGTTCGAACTAAAGGTTCTCGACCCCAAAATTGATGCGGAATTAGCAGCAAGCCTTAGAGTGGTCTAAATACTTTGCTATATGCATTCTTCTACGCAGCAATTTCGGTTTAGTTTGCCAGGAGGTGTATGCGTCGTGACGTTAAGGCTGAGGAGCTGCTCACGTGGGAAGAGGGCAAGGTGCCGTTTAGACATACACTCTGCCTCGCTGGGTAGTCTGCTATGCTGCAACTTATATTGCGACCCGATGTGGCAGCATAGTAGACAACTAAGCGAGCCAGAGCGATTTCCGAAGCACCACAATGTCTTGCTCTCAGGTGACCACCTTCTCAGAATTGACGTCCCGACAAGCACACAAATTCTCGGAAACGGAACTGAAACTGTTTCGCTCAAAACGTAATGTAATAATTTATTTAGGGTGCTCTTAGGCTTGGTACTATATTTTCGCACGGATTGTTGATAACACCTGGTATTAGTATGGTATACTTCCAAATTCGGCGCATTTTGATGTAGCAATTGCTTAGTAACTACTTTTGTAAGTGAGCTGTAGGCAGAAAAATTATTCATTTGAGAACCGTATCCAGCCGGGCGCGAATCTTTTGCCACGTATTGGCCAGAGGTCACTGAGCTTACCAATGGAGCGTTCAATTCGATCTACTGAGAATATACGCCACTCTTACGATGCTATTCGTAAGAACGGTATTTCGTAGTAATTGCTGTTCTCGCGGTCAGCTTTTATGCTTTCTTAAGAGAGACTACATTGCATCGCTATTGCAGCTTTCGTATGCGAGCTTACGTAGGCACGGGCCATGTTATAGTAATGGTTAATAAGGCTGCGTTAGCCCACATAAGCTAATAGACGGTCCCCGTCAGTGCTGTCTAGAGCACGGAAACATGGTGACGTGTTGCGGGTCAGCGCCTTCTGCAGTGACCTGTGCTAATTTGAAGGCTTTTACTCCTGTTACGCGTTAAAAAACCATACTGTGTGGATGGCCCTAGTCAAATGCTGCCCGATAAACAATTAACAATACGGTACCCCTTCGTATCATATACTATTTCTGTACCGTTCTTACTAAAGCGTGATACAGATTGTCTAATCATTTTCTTTCTTGGACTTTCACGAGGTTAGTACAGCGCACGTGTGCAAGTAATTTAACTCCGCGTGTTACATTTCTGAAGGGCCATCACCACTAGCCACTAACTCAATAGTCAGCATTTCGTTCTCCCCCTGCATTTCAGTGATTGTTCGTCAGGGAACATTAGCACCTCGAAATGGAGCAAAACACCGGCAGACGTCTATTCTCGCTCCTACATTATCCTGCATTTCAGCGCTTGCCATCGTTTCGCGGTGACATATAGAGGTAACGATTACTTTCAAACCATCATGTGCGAGATCATAGGCTAACTTGTTGCAGAGGCGTGCCACCATACGTAGGGTGCCCTCGCACATATTAAAGCTTTCTTTTTCTTTTTTGTATTCATCCCAACCGTTGGTCCAACGGCATATATGAATATTCAAATAAATCCGGGGAGGTCTTCCACACGTAAACACTGTGTTAAGGACTTAGCGAATTTGTTGTCCATTACAGAACGCACGTAACCCTTTCGTCAGGGGACAACAGGGAATGTCGCTGGAGCCAACGTCCTGCAAATGAACTTCGTCAGGGCGGCAAATGCTCTTCTTATCTTTGTTTATGTACGCGTAGTGAGTGCTTATGTCCGCATGGCTCGCTCGACCCCATTCTGAATGATTTAAGAGCCGGATACCAAGCTGGCGCATTGAGTAGGCTAGGGCAAGCCCTCTTGTCATAACATTTACCTCTGGGAGGTTCCTTGTTTGCCCATTGTTTATTATTTGAAACTCTCATGTGTCTGTGAACTTTAGTCTTGTTTTGGTTCTGATGCCTGATTAGATTATGGTTTGGTAGCTCTTACCATTCTCCCTGAAGTAGGACTATCCTCCCATAGATGCTGGAGCGGCATACTTTGTGCAGTATCACTGGGCCTACACTTGTTGGGAGTCTGTAGGTTGTGGTGCCAGAAGGTTTAAGGGCCACCCCAGCACGTATTTTCCGTAGGGATACTTCCTCCACCTGAGAGAGGTCACAGCGAAAGTAGCAGACAAAGGAAAATTAGGGCACAACCTCATGCTTTAAACTGTTGTGACCAAGGCTATAATGAACGGTTCTAAAATTTATTTCTGAAATGTCCACACTTATCTGCACCTTTTTTGTCGATTTGTGTCGCTGTTTCTCTTTTCCTTTATATCAGAGAATTTTCTTTTGATGGCTGAACTCAGAAGCCGTGCGACAGATACGATAGAGTACTTGTAGATACTGTGAAGGCCACTGAGACCAAACACGTCCTCTATAACTACCGCCGAATCCAACCTGAAAGACTACGGTTCTTTTGTATGAGACAATTTATACTCAGACTGTACAAATAACGCGAGCCATATCTGTCCCGTTTTCACCTTGCACGAGGTGGTGACATTTCGTTGCCAGCAGTGATTCTGATGAAGAAGATTGTTTTGCTTCCGCATTGAAGCATACACAGCATATGTACAGTGCGAATCGCACGGGTCTAGATAGGTCAGCAGGCAGATGGAGTCGCCACCTTTCGCGAAAAAAATAAAAACTTTCAGGCCGATGGTGCAATAAGACCGCACATGGTCCTTCCTAACGCTGTCCATATGACGCTGCAGCTTTTTAGACTTCCTACACGTGCTGCCGATGCCAGCCTCCTGGACTGCTACGCCACTCTTCGAGGGAAATAGTCGCTGCGTTTAAAATACACTCCATAGTGATTCTCGAGAAGCGTGGCGTCATCGTCAGTCGAAGGGTTGTGCTGCACTGAAATCAGCTCAGAGCAGGAAGGGCTTCGAGTCGAGGTTGGTTTCACAAAGCAGGGGTCGAACTGGTTAAGCGAAGCCCCGCCCAATTCGTGGCATGCGTCATTGTACAGCCTTTGCAGCACGTGGAAACCCTCTCTTTAAGATTAACAGCGACCAGCGGATACCGCGGGCGAGTAGAATCTCCTACAAGATCAGCGTCTTCTGCTCGCTATAGGCTATGTGGTTTGGTTCTGCTGCCAGTAAGCTTCAGCGCGCAAAGCCCTACTTGCTAAACAGGCAAGCCACTCGGCCTCTCTGGACAGGCGCGATTCACACTGTACGAACGTAGCAAACCGGGTTTTGGTGGCACATCGTTCGTGCATACAATAAACTCGTACCTCCGCCCTGTTACTGAGCCCCCCCGGCTACTCAAACGCGGTGTTTGGTGATCTTAACACGCCAGAAGTGTTGAATAAACCAGTTGTATTGCATACTTGTTCACAAGCATCGCACGTAGAAGAGAATCGCGCGAGAACGACGCCACTGTGAGAAATGTTGACCAATGATGCTGGACCAATAAAGAGATGCTGTGAGAGAAGGGCGTCTGTGGCAGCCGTTATTTTCACGGATCGCACACGCTCGCGGCCACTGGCAGCTACACTTGGTCGACGTGGGGTGCCTACTGGGCTCCTCTGCCGTCATTGCGTCCGCCTTGACTCACCCTCCGGTTGTCCTCGAGCAGAATGGACGATGGACGCTTCGCCGAAGCTGAGGTGCACGTACGGTGAGCACACCGTGACGCGGCAGACGCACAGAGCTGCAGAACTATGGTTCGTGCACGAAACCCTTAACAACGCCGCCCTGGTTCCGTCGCAAAGCCGATGGAGCGTGAGGGTGCCTCCGCCCGCCTTGATAGTTTGTGCAAACAAACGCACTACGCGTCTCTGGAGATTTTCCTGTCCCTCCGCGCGAGCGAGCCTTGCTTGCACGGTCGACAACAGCGAGCCACAGCCAGGCGGCAGCGTCAACTTGACTGTCTGCATAATTATTATCGCAATGAGGTGCCCCTTGAGCGTTCGTATAATTGATATCCCAATAAAGTGCAATGAAGTAAATTGTGAACTATTACTAAATGTTCTAATTCGCGCTCCAGCTATTCGTGAATAATAGCCGAACGAATCTAGCCACGAGCACTTTGTATTATTGTAAGAATAAGCCATAATACGTGCTCTCCCTGACACCCTGTCTCCTTCGAAAAAAGAAAGCCTGCAAATTACAAAGAACCATTGACGACGAAAAAAAAACTCGGACCCTTTGGTTGAGGAAATATCGATTTTTTTCGATCAATATTTATTTATCGCATGGCTTTCCGCAGCATTTTGCTCAATACAGAAGGAAGCTCACGTCACAGTACGGTTACACGGGACCACGAACTTACCCCCGTATTCAGAAATATGCCTCAATTTGAAGCCCATTTTTGACTTCATCTAGATGACGCCTCATGCACGTGTTCGAGACGATCATTGAGTTTCATTAGGCACGTTCATGTCAGGCATTACTTTGACCAAGTGAAGCATGAGCTTCTGTTTAAGGTGCATTTCCGAACAGAGGAAATATTCACGTAACGTAAGGTCTGCTTGTTAGCTGCCATGACACCGTGAATACATCAACCAGATCCTGGGAATGAAAGCTGTAGCCTGCAACTTCTGTCAAATAATTACGTCGACAAAGGTCTGGGAGTGACGAACCTATAGACCGCAAGTATACCCTTGCTGGAGCATTGCCCAGGAATGCACACTTGCCTAGTGGCAAACAAGGCTTCATTTTTAAAATGTTTGTTCACATGGTAGGGCTTTTCGTCACAAATGTTGTCAGTTGCAGAAAAGCTTGTAAAACTTAGGGCATGCCATTAGGCGCGCATGTGGTTACTACGGCTCAATTCTGGAAAATTCGCAGTTAATAAACAAGAGAGAGAGGGAGGAAGCGCAGGAAGTTTAGGCAGATGCGCATTTCTAGTTTGCTACCCCGCACCGGGGCGGGAAAATAGGGTTTGTTAAATGGACAAAGAGAGACAGAGAGAGAAAGGATAAGAAGAAAGAAGGGTAATTAGGAAGGGTCTTCCATTTAGAGGCGTTCACAAAAAGCTCGTGTTGCCGATGGTGGTGAATCCCGTTAACAATCTGTAAATACACGAGTACTGCGCATGATTGTTTCAACAAAGGAAACTAAAAACGTGAGAACAGCAAAATTTTCAGAATCCTCGTTAGTTTCGTTGAGAGGTCCGCAATTCTGGGAATGACGAAGCAAGCTGCAGTCACGAGGCAGTTGTTCGGAGAGAAAGCGCAAATTAAACGTCTCGCTCAAGTGCCGCGTCGGTGCGTAGAAGCAGCGGCTATTATTATTTCAAATAGCCTTTTGCTCATGCGCACAGTGAGCAACAAGTGAATTCGAATCGTGCATTGTAGTCGTGCCGCAGGAATACGAGAGGTCGCATACCCTCGAGATCAGAGCGCCTTACTAGCCTCGCCGCTAAGCACGGACTCGGAAACCTATAGGACGAGTGCACGCATTTCTTCTTATTATTTTCTTCCTTTTTTTTTACTCCTAGGAGTAGGCTAACGAGCAACGTGACAAGTCTCCACTCTCGCCCCGCCTCAGGCGTTTGCCGAGAGTTATCGATTGGTTTGCCGTGCTCCATCTAGCAAGCGGCGACACGCCTACTTTACCTCCCGCGTTAAACCCTCGGCAACATCCATGTGGCGCCGGAAATTCGCCACGCTCGAGAGAGCTGAAGTGGACCGCGGGCCCATTTTAGGGACGACTAAATTTGAGCAGCCGAGCAGCGGCTGTCCGCCCGATTAGGGCGCTTCGCTGGTTTTTCGCGGGCAAACGAGGTTTGACGGCGAGTGACCGACGTCTCCGACAGCTGATTTGAAGTCCCGTTGCATTTCACAACGCGGATTTATTTGAATCTGATTTGATTTCTCAAATATGTACATGTAAGGTTGGCGTAAAGATGATTAAACCTATAGCCAGAGGCTAGTTTCAGTTCCATTTCAGAGGGAACAAGCATTAGGTACGTGTCGGCGCACAAAACTCGAATACAAATAATTCACATAAACAAACTGACAGATACCATACTACATACAGGCACTAGTACAGATTCGGGTCCAATCATATTCACATTGGTGCCTTTGGACGCGGAAATGTGAATGAATTACTCATTGTCAACAACTTGGCAATTCCCTATTGAAAAGGCCCATATGCTCAATAACCTCCCATACCCAATAATATCATTAGATGTATCGAATGTTTCGGGTTTCTGTAGGAAATCTCTTTTGTACATACATATTTCTTGGATGTGAAGAGTGCATGCTTTTTTAAAATATTTTTTTTTGTTGGGCACTAGCGAACGCGTTTCCTCGTGACGCATGACGTCGACATAGTAGTCATTGGATGGAAGACCGCTTATATTCGGATCATCCTCTCCGCGGAAGTTGATGGGTGTTGGTATGTGGTATTGTTTGTAAGACACACTTAAGAGTGTTTCAACGCAGTGACAGACTGGTTCAGGCAGGCGTGCACGTATCAGGGTTTGCTTGTATTCGTGTGCTTGTTACAACCAGCCACTTCGCTTAAACATTCATACATATGCCTTCGAGAATGCTCCGGGAGCCGATGATGGTGCCTTGTTACTTCGTCGGCATGCATATGCATTTTCACGGTCATCACGCAAAACAGTGGACTAAGCATAATCTTTGCATACCTGTTCTCCCGTTTCTGCCCACCTCACTGAAGGCTCCCCGTGGCTTATTACAACTCGCCTGTTCCAGTCAAGCAACCCTGTCTTCGGTTCGTACTCCTGTATCTAAAACCCTAACCTTGCTTCTAGAGACCTTTGTGCATTCCTATCCTCTTTCATTGAAGTTTCAAGTCCTTGTGCACGCCGTGCTCATGCAATGCATGAGTAGTCAAAGTACAAGCTTCACATAACTAGCCCGGCTGAGGGCGAGGACGAGGAAAAGAAGCAAGGAAATGCAGGGAGGTGCGCCGACGCGCGTCCGGTTTGCTATCCTACACAAACGAAAGGGGGTTAAGGAATGAAAATGAAAGAAAGGGGAAAAGCAAGTACTAGTCATGCAAACACATTGTTTTGTCCATCACAACACGCTTACAATCGGTCACTGAGGCTAGTCGATTTGATACACCGTAAAAATGCCCGCGTCGCTTTATAACCCTGTGACACGTGGAACCATGGTCCAAGGATCGCTGGCCCTGAAAATGGTCTATTGTCTGATCTGTTTAACGCACTCCGAAGAATGTCGCGTTCGTCTTCATAACGGTCATAAAAAACACAACACCGGTTCGATCGTCTCTTGAGAGTTACATGAGCCAGAAATAGGTGTGTCATACACGCCGATAAGGAATGGGTAGGATTCCCTAAAAGCCACCACTAACCAGAGGCGGCACAGTAAGGTTGCTTCACTGCGGGATATGTACAGTGAAATCTGCACCTTCAATGTACGAGTAAGATCGACCCTGTAGAGACGGAAGTTCAGAAGAATCAAGGAAGCCGCAGCGCTCTTCTTTTATATAACAGACATGCCTATTAACCGTGCGTACGATTAAACCAAGAGAGGTATAGAGGAAAGTAATTGTTATATGCAGTTGGGAACATAGAAATAATTTGAAATGTTGATTTAATTTGCGATCAGCTTCACATTATTACTACTGCAAAATGGAAGTAAAGCGCAATAGATCAGCCATAAAAGACAACTCGCAGACAGTGGAAGCCGAATTCCCAATCATCCCATTACGTGTGCGACCATATCAAATGAGACAGTAACAGCTAATGTTATCGATGATGATTGTGATGATGACGATAACTTCATAATGTGCTCAAGGTAAATTCTGTTCATATTGAGAATACCCAATCATGACTGGGTTCTCCTGCAACTGCTTAGTTTATAATAAACCAATAAATTTATGAAATCCTTAATTGCTACGCGCCCAAACCACCATCTGCGTGGGATGTTCACCGTAGTGAGAGACTCTGGATACACTTTTTGTTCACCTGGGCTTTGTTAACGTGACCCCCCACATAAGTCCACGAGCTTTTTGGCATTTCGCCACTATGTCAACCCTGATACCTCGAGCTTAGCAGCGCAACACCACAGCCATTAATCTACCGCGGAGGGATAATCGAGAATAACGCACTCACTCTTTCACAAGAGGTTGATAACCGACCATGTTGCCGTTTTTTTCTTGCGAGACATTGCAGGTGTTCGCGTATTATCATACATGCTATTGAGATCAGGCCTGCATGTCTTGGCAAACCTCACCGTATAGACTGCACTGGTGATAAAACTTATCACGTATCGGGATAACCTGTAGACCTCTGTATGTTATCGAGCACGACAGAACGAATTTATTCGCTATCCCAGTCGGCGCTTCTTTCAAGGTACTGTTAGCTTACATTTTTCTCGCTCAATAGCGCAAAGACTAACTTTTTTTTAACTTTGTGTAAAACACAAAAAAAGAAAAGCACAGAAACCGAGTAAAGGGAGCTTGAGCTCACAGTTTAAAACTTCTTTCGCGACAGTTCTGTGGTGAGCCATGCATTGAATTTCAAATTGTGGTGTCAGCACTCCGAAGCATTTACGACGCTTGTCTCAACTTTATACGAGATCATGGCGGTTTCTTTTTTCTCGCATGTCACCTCCCGCTGACGCCTGGGAGAGTGGCGGTGCTGTGACACAGAATACGTAAGCAGAGTTCTTTCCTAGAATTCGCGGCAGCTCAGTAAGAGGTGCGTGCCGTAGCTCCATCAAAAGCCGGTGATAAAGCAATGCTCGAAAAGCAATGAATTACTTTTGTCAGCAACTTCTCACAAAAAAAAATGCTCCCATCACTCGGGAAGGCAAATATTCCATAAACCAACTGTCTAAGAAAAAATGGGGAAAGAAGTTGAGCAAGTTTATGCCATCACCTAATATGAAAGAGAGTGTCCCCTCTCATCGCCTTTTCATTTCACAGCACCGCATTCACTAAAAGGAATAAATAACAACAAAGTTCATTCTTTGTAGGTGAACCAGACCGTAGTGCGGCAGGTGTAGCAGATATATCAGACATTGAGAAATAACCATGGCCCAAACATCAGCACGAAAACGTATGAACATCTTCCTGCCCCCCTGTTTTCATTTGCAGCCTTACAAAGCAAGTTACCAGTCAGAATAACGTAAATACTTCCCTTCAATTTCTTTGAAATAAATAAGTTTGCTTTATTCTTCCTATTTCCACTAGCAATGTGGCTATAATGGCGATAAATCTCATCCTAATTTGCCATCAACAAATACGTCAAGTAGGTACCTACCTACGGTACCTGTCTTATCTAATAAGGTACGGTATCTAATAAGGTACGTACCTTATCTAATAATGACACATGAGGTTTCATGGCGCAAGGGCCACATATGGCCAAAGGGTGCCATACACACAGTGATGGGTTTTCAGCGAATTGTTTATGAAATTGAGAAATGTACCTGGAATGGTGGATGCGGCATGGCTGCTAATTGGCCTAAAATCAGACACTGTCTATTGCTTAAAGAATATAAGTATTGACAATGACAATGACAATGACCAGAGACTATGATACTAAATGTTTTGTAACGCAGGGATGATGTAATACAGTGTGTAAGTCAACGCAGCACTGATGCCTGAACAGAGCCCTTAAATGCAAGGGTCTGGAGACACGTGCTATAGCAGATGTAACAAACGCAGCAGCTGCAGCCGCGGGTAAGAAGCTGTACTACGTAACATCTGGTCTGATAATGTGCAATGTAAGAACGCCATTTTAATAATGTAAAACAGATTTGATGTCGAATAATGGGTTCGTGCCAAGAAACTGTGCTGGATGTAGGGGATATGATGTCGATATGCCAAAGTAAAGTATTTTCCTCTAGCGTTCTGTTTCCGGACACTCCACAAGGACCTCAATGACCGTCAGTCTTTCACCACATCTACCACATGTAGGAGGTTCATCACTAGTCAGCAGAAGTTGTGTGTGCCGTATGTGTGCCCCATTCTTAGTCGACACAACAGGACATCGGTTTCTCCTGATTTTATTGTTGATGGGGAGGTGCTTAACTGTGGATTAATTTAACGAAGTTGATTGGATGTTTTGGCGTCCCACAAGCGTTGCCGATAGTCTATTAATTTTTTTTCGTATGAAAGGTTTCAAATCTGTGGCGGGGACAGCTATGGAAGAGTTGAAATGTTTTGCTGCTGTGGATGTGGTAATTTCGTCAGCAAGCAGATCACCCTCAGTACCTCTGTGTCTGACACCCAGCATATAACGCCACGTTGACTGCATGCATAAACAGCGCACAAGAGTGTACAAAGATCAATAATTAGAGAATATTTGTGCTTTTTAGCGATACTAAAGGTTTGACAACGTTTAGAGAGTCGGTAACTATAACTGACTTTCCTAGTTTTATTTGTTTTATGTGCTTCAGAGCCGATAATAGTGCATAGGCTTCAGTCGTACAGATACTTGTTTGCGCACACAGAATGCCAGAGTCCAAAAAGGACGGACCAACTGCTGCATAAGAAACGCCGACTTGTGACTTAGATGCATCGATGTAAAACTCTGGGCAGCAGTACTTCGACCAAAGATCAAGGAAGTGCATTCGAATGTGCATCTCAGGAGCACGCTGACTGACTTCAATAAACGACATGTCACATTCCACAAGCTGCCACTGCCACGACGGTGAAAGCATCACTGGAAAAATTTGATGTTGTTCTACAAGTGGGACATACATTTCTTCACTAAGATTCCTTACACGGAGCGAGAAGGACTTCCTGGCTGTAGGCTGATTATTAAAACTTTTGGAACAGGACACCGTTTACAGTTGTGTAACAAGGATGCTCAAGATTCGAGTTTACATTCAGATAATATGTGAAGCCGGAATATGGCCTCTGTAAAATGAGTGACCACTCGTTTGATTCTACATAGAGACTTTGCATAGTACTTGTCCTGAAAGCACCGGTCGCTAGTCGGATACCTAGGTGGCACACTGGGTCTAGGATCTTTAGCGCGCTTGGCGTTGAGGAATGATATATTATAGCACCATAGTCAAGACTAGAGCGGACAAGGCTCCTGTACAAGTTGAGGAGACATTTTCGATCACTACTCCATGGTGTGCGCGTCTGAATTTTTAAAATGTTCGTCGTCATCAAACACTTTGCCTTCAGGCGTTTAAGTTGGGGGATGAAGGTAAGCTTAGAGTCTATAATTATTCCCAGGAATTTGTGTTCACCGCTCACAGACAGTTCCCCTTGAGTGATGTTAAATTTTGGCACTCGTGTTATGCCTCTTTTGTTTGAAAAGGGTATACATGTACTTTTCTGGGCATTTATTTTAAACAAATCTACATCCGCCCATCTACACATTAATGCAAGCTGCACGTGTCGCTCGCACATCTCAATGTTATATGACTTGAAACCTATCTGCACATCATCGACATACACAGAGTAAAGTATGGTGCGTAGAATGACTGTACACAGGGAGTGCATTTTTTACACTATTGTGCAACTAAGCACACCCCCTTGCGCACGCCAGTCTCCTGGGTGAATACTCTAGATAAAGCACGGCATACTCTCACACGATACGTGTGGTTAGATGAGCAGATTTTTACTGTGTTTAACATGTTTCCACGAACCCTCATCGCGGAAAGATCGCGCAAAATCCTGAGGCGCCATGTCTTATCGTATGCTTTTTATCCTTCTTTCTATCTTATCTATTGCATCCCCTTGCCCCTCCCCCAGTACAGGGTAGCCAACCGGAGATAATCTCTGGTTAACCTCCCTGTCTTTCCTTTGCCTTTCTCTCTCTCTCTCTCTCTTTCTCTAAATCTAGAAATATCGAAAGTAAGAACTGCTTATGTATACACGCATCTCTTATGTTTGCCTCGATCCTAGCAAGGTGGTCTGTTGTCGACCTACCTTCTCGGAACCAACACTGAAAGGGGTCTAGTATTTTACTATTTTCTAGAAAAGAGAATAAGCGATGGTTTATCATTTTTTCATACGGTTTGCACAGACAACTTGTTAGTGCTATTGGCTTATAGCTGCTAGCTAAGGACAGGTCTTTGCGTTGTTTTAGTATCGGGATCACTATGGCTTCTTTCCACGAGGACGGAATATACCCAATAGCCCACATGGCATTGAATATAGGAGCGTTTTCAGTGCTTCAGCGTGTAGGTAGCTAATCATTCCATACATAATGCGATCGCCACCTGGCGCCGAGTTGGTTCAGAAAGCGGGAGACGCCTTAAGTTCAGCAAATTTAAATGAACGACTGTAAGCGTCAGTCGATGAACCTTTGTGGTTAAGGGGCTGCCTCTCTTCACGTTCTTTGAACCTCAGCAAAGTTTCTGTATAGTGCGATGCACTCAAAACATATTCAAAGTGTTCGTATAGATAATCCGCCTGATCTTCTAGGCTATCACTTTGGCTGCTTACTAAGGGTAGAGAATGTGACTGCCGGCCAATTAATTTATTTACCCTATTGTAGACTTTCGTCTCGTCCATGTATGAATTTATACGGGAGATGTACTTCTCCCAACTCGCTCTTTTAGCACGTCGACGTGTTCTTCTACCCTAAGGCTTTATTTCTTTAAACTAATCATGTTTTTGGTGCTTGGAAAGTCGTGAAATCGTCCCCAAGCTTTGCTTTGGCTTTTCCGTGCTTTTTTACATTCTTCATTCTACCATAATATACGACGCTTATTCGACAGTCCGTTAGTTTGACGGATGCATTTTGTGAAAGCCTCAGTTATAAAACATCGTCTACATTAAAAGAGGCAACAACATCCCGGATTATATATGTTAGCTCCCGGAAAACTTCCCAGTTAGCTCACTGAAGCTTCCACCGGGGAGCGTGTGGCAAGCATCCATCTTGTTTTGTTAAGTTTAATATAACTAGGAAGTGGTCGCTCCCAAAGCGGTCCTTGAGAACGGACCGCTCCCGGTACGGCATTAGTGTACTCGATACTATCTTGATCTATGGAGGAGTGCGTTTCATGTGAAATGCTGTGGTACATTGTCTCTTTTTTATTAGGTACATGCTCCTGAGGAAAAAAGAAAGTGTTCAGTTAGGCAACCTCTCGCATCACAGCGAGAGTCTTCCCCCAAAGGGTCTCCCCCTCGCACAGCAACTGCCTCTAGGGGCGTACAATGTTTTAATTCCCGGCAAGTAACACCGCTGTCGACTATAATGGACACACCACCATGTGACACGATAGTGTCATCGCGGTCTTTACGAAAAATATCATATTCTCGGAGGACATTTGTCTGCATGGGCTTAAAATGAGTCTCTTGAACGCACAGCACGCTTGGATTATACTTTATATAAGAGTTCTTTGATGTCATCGAGGTTGCGGAGGAGTCCTCTGACATTCCAGTGTAATAATTGTGTATCCACGTGGAATGTAGTTCTCGCGTTGTGTGTTTAAGAAAACATAGTTAGCTCACAGAGCGCTCTCTGGGCGCCTTGATGTGAGATTTGTCTTTTTAGGAGCGGTCGAGAGATTAGCGCAGCTCTTTCAGAGCTAAGGGCGCCGTCTGAATGGATGTTGCGTCAATAACCTCTTCCGAGGCGACGGACACCTGCTCTTCGGAGAGGTTTGTTTGGTTTGAAGACCTGGCCTCGGGAGATGACACCCTGGAAGTCACCGACCCGGAAGTCGATGGCCCCTTCTTCTCGGACGGCGGAGTAGCGCTAGCTGCAGCCGCCAAGGGGACGGATGGCGTCACCGCCGGCTCACTGTCGTCACCGCCGGAGGCCATAGTGGCACTGCCCTCTGACGCGTCACTTCGGCAAAACTGACTTTAGGCAGGTAGGACACCCGCCTGCGTGCTACCTTGAATGAGATGTTTTCTTTGACTTTTATTGTCATTTTTTTTCCATGATGGGCACGACCGCGAGTACGCGGCGTGTTCCCCATCATAGTTTACACAGTGGAGAGAGTTCTCACACGGTTCACAGGAGTGCGCATGAGCAGTGTATTTAGCACAAGTTTGGTGGCCTCGCCAGTTCTGTGAACTGTGGCCAAATAGCTGGCATTTAAAACATCTCAGGGGGTTTGGGACATACGGTCTGACCCGGATCCTCACATACACTGTCTCAATACTCTCAGAGAGCACACTTCAACCAAAGGTAAGTATTAGATACTTTGTTTTAATCTCTTTTCCGCTGCACCTCAGCACAATTCTCTTAACATTGATTGTATTTTTTATCGCTCCAGCCTTGTAATGGTTCAACTTTTGTTACCTCCATCAGGTAATTATTGGAAACAACACCACGTGTGGTGTTCATCGTGCCGTGCGGGTTTACTTTGACTGGGACATCTCCAGATGATAATATATTACGCAGTTTCTCATGTTGCTTTTTATCGTGGAGTCCCCAAAGGAGATTGCCGTTAGCCATCTTTGATGCTTTTTAGCCTGCTCCAAGTACCTCAGTTGGGATTTTCGAACCAACAAAAGGTGATATCATTTGTGCTTGTTTTTCTTGTTCTTCAGACTGGATGACATAAAATCGGGGACGGTTTCTTTTTGACGACCAAAAAATTCGAAGATTTCATCGGTGCTCCCCCTCTTCAGGGAGCCATCAGGTACGGGGGGAAGGAACTAGCCATAAGTGAGAGAGTATTTTTCGGCAGTAATGACAGCCACCCACCATGGAACTCTACAGGGGCACACTGCAGGACCTGTAAAAGAGGCCCTGCAAATGCCAGCTGTACGTTACCACTATAACCAAATTATGTTGGCTACCAATTGGTTGGCTGCTCACACAAGGTTAACTCTTGCTGCCTGGAAGATCCGAAGTAATAAAGAAACGAGTAAGAGACCGGAAAAATGGGAAATGAGAGAGACAGACGAAGATAGGAGAGGAAGATAGGAAAAGGCGACTACCAAATTTCCCCGGGTGTGTCAGTCCCGCGGTGTCGTGTACGCGATCCTGAGGCCAAAGGGGCGTGTTGTCTCAGCCGAGGGGCCGTAAAAATCCAAACTCCCGGCATCGACTCAACCCCCGAATCCCCTTTTCCCCGGACAGAGCTAAGCCACGCACGGTTAAGCGCAGGCGGGTCCCACCCCATGTGGTACGTGGTGGCGCAACTCACCAAACTCCTGCTTACACAAACGACCCTGGGGGGAAGTACATTACCTAACCTCCATGCTACACTGTGCAATAATTTTATTCAGAGGCCTCACCACATGCTGCGTGACATCGATCATCGTCTCATGGACTGCATCTTATCATACGAAGAATGTTTTCGCATCACATTGGCTTTTTTTTTATCAATTTGACCGTCATATGATTTCTATCTTTTCGGCTCAAAACGATATGGTTTGCAAGTCATCATGTCAACAGGCTTTAGATTTATCATGATCACAAGGTTCGCACCTCAGCATTTCAAGAAGGCATCCACATCACTTGTTATTAAGTTTTCATGTCCACAAGATTTTTGCATGAGAATGCAGATCAACTGGTTCCTTCGAGAAGAGCAGCGGCTAATATTCGAGAAAGTATGTTGCATTTGCTTCCGTTTCTGAAGTAGTCTGAATGGACGGAGATCAGGTAGCACGATTTCGTGAATAGGAACGAGACTCTCAGGCGGAACTACATCCAGACCAGTTTTACTGGATATTCCCGCATGTAGCAACACCTTCACTGCCACTACCGTCTTGTCGTGAGAGACTTTCTTTTTTTTTTTGTTCAACTGTGCCTCGTGCTTCCAACAATATAATTGACGTACGATACATGCCCGTAGGATCCGCCATTGCTTTAAGCCTATTTGTTTGTTTGTAAGATATGGTCGGTTCCATTTATATGTAGGAGCTGGAGCAAGGCTTTCTTTGATGTTTTCAGAAATCACAGAGCAAAGGCTTGGGCAGCCTCAATGTTAGTGACGCAGATGTTCGCACAACACGGTGCCTATGCAATACAGTGTTGCGCACATGTACTGTAATAGACGAAAACGCCGGGCAAGGTTTATGCAATTGCAAGATGATTACGCAAATGTAACACAATCACGCAAATGTTTCGCTATAGGGCCGGTGCCCACAGCAGCTCGGCAAAAATGCACAATAAATGTACTACGTGCGATGTGCGTGTTTGTCGCTGTTCTGTACTACTTGTCACTTCAACGACTCACAAGAAATACAGTTTATTTACATTACGAATTATCAGTAACGCGTAACTGTTCGTAATCGGTGATGCGACTTCAGTTAGCGCCATTTAACATGGTTTCATGCGCATCGTGTCATGACTGTCAGCTGGGCAAGGTAGCTACTAGCACACGCAAAGTGGAGGAAATAAGTGGTAAAAGAAGATTCGCTTCCGATAAGACATGCAGACTGTTTCAGCAAACACTTCCAAAATTGTTAAAGGTTGCCTGTGCCATATATCTCAGTTCTAGTTCAAGAGGTGGTCTCCCCTAAAGTAACAAAAGTTGACTAATTAACATTCTAACTATTTACTTTGTGAGCCATATTGCAATTTACAAACTCTAGCCGTGGAGTTTGCAAAGCGGATCCACTTGGAACGAATTCTCAGGACGACATCATTTTCGGGTTAATAATTCCCAAACATTGCGGAGAAATGCATTGGTGTTCCAGTTACTTGCGTGCTTCAATGCATAAAATGCTAGCATACGCAAATTGGAGGAAATAAGTGGTAAAAGAATATTCACTTTCGATAAGACATACAGACTGTTCCAGCAAACACTTCCAAAATTGTTAAAGCTTGCCTGTGCCATATAGCTCAATTCTAGTTCATGAGGCGGTCTCCCCTAAAGTAACAAAAATTGACTAATCAACATTTTAACTATTTACTTTATGATCCATATTGCAATTTACAAATTCTAGCCGTGGAGTTCGCAAGGCGGATCCACTTGGAACGAATTCTCAGGACGACATCATTTTCGGGTTAATAATTCCCAAACATTGCGGAGAAATGCATTCGTGTTCCAGTTACTTGCGTTCTTCAATGCATAAAACGACGTTCTATTAACAAATTGACTGAAACGCCGATGCATTTGTCTGGAATTTTCGGGAATTATCTCGAAATTGATGTAATCCTGAGAATTCATACCAGGTGTATCCACCTCGTGGTCTCCACGGCTAGAATTTGTAAATTGCAATTTGGGTCACAAGGTAATTAGTTGAAAAGTTATTTAGTGAATTCGTGTTCATTAATTAATTTTACATTTCAATTCCTTGTGCAAGTAGTGTCCTCCGCTTTGAGTAGACCAGCTCAAGAAGTATAATTGCGACAACTGCCACAGGTACCGTAATGAAGACTTTTGTAAGCGTTCGCTGAAACACACTGTACATATGCTGCTCGGGCCAACACTATGCAATCAGTGCCAACAACATTCTCGATTGGCAAATTACACCTCGCTGCTCGAGCTTTCTGATAGCATCTCTGGGCACGAGGACGCGTCGCTCAATTTTCAAGTGCTGCCGGTGTGTGGGTAATCTTAAATGAAAAACTCTTGGCCAACCACATTCGACGCTGAACAAGTATTGAAGCGCGCGACTCTGTTTTCACAAGCTCGTGCCGTTCCCTCACCCTCGTTGTTTACCCCGTGGCTGGAATTTGAGGCCAGAGGCGTGTTTGCCTCGTCAAGGGTGCTCGCGTGAACTCTTCAACAAGCCCGTTTCCTCTCAGCAAGTGGAAAATGCGCGCACTCCAGAACAGGTGCCGGAGTTCCCTCGAGAAGATTGATCATGGCTCCGTGCAAAACAAGAGCCGGATGTTTATGTTTTCGGTCGTGTTCTCTTTCTAGTTTGCACGTTAAGTTGTTGTTATTTCCACCACCCTCCCCTCCAATATACTGCACATCAGGGCACCGAAAGCCTCCTCGGTAGACGCCACCTTCGCATTACTGATAACTGCTTCTTGCCCTGCGTGTCAAGAATGCATTTACAGGATGGAAGTGACCTTTTAAATAACATTATAGTCATCCTATTCACCGTCCGCAAAACTTTACCGCTGCGTAGGATCACGCACACTTTGCAGCAAACTGTCACCAACTTCAGACGCCGCGTGTGTGATGATAGGCATGCTAATTGGCATATCCCGTTCGCGAACAAATTAGGCTGATCGGGTCGTTACTTCGCGCGCAACAAACCTAATTAACGCGTATAAAATGTTTTAGACACATTCAACATCATAATTACCAAGTCCGAGCATAACAAAATTGCGTAAGAATGTTTCCTTGAACATCTAATAACAGTGCGTAAAACGAGGGACCAACATAGAAGAGACATACACAACGCTCTTCCACGTTCGCTCATCGTTTTACGCACTATTATTAGGTGATCAGGAACGACCGACCAGTCGGAATTGCCGCTCTAATGTTTTCTTCCTTGAACGAACAGTAAGTAAGTCGCAATCCGCTTCAAATAGTATTCAGTTGCCACCTGTATTTACTAAACTGGAACTTCTGTTTCTGCTTTCTGTAATTTTGCTAATGTGTGGTGGCTGTGAAGATTGCCACACTTTTAACTTGCTTGTGTTTATACAGTAGCGTTATTTTATTAATTTTTCAGCTATTTTTTGCTGATGTCTACGTCCCTGTGACACTGCCTTTACTGCGGCGTGTTCACGTCAGACACTGTACAACTTTTGCCATGTCGTGCAAGATAACTTCCTCTGTATATCGTCTCGAATGAAACGAAGAGCAAGATTAAAGTGAAGTTATTTAAGGTATATTTGCCGTGGCTATTTTAGTATCAAGCAAGCGAGCACACTACTGTAGCCTTGGCTCGGTTGCACATGGCCTCCGCGGGGAAAGTGAGGAAAATGGTTTTATGACAACCTCACGAACCTGCCCATTACTTATGATGGACACCATTGTGACGACCTCCGGATTAGTTTCAACCAGTTGGACTTCTTCAATCTTCACGCATTACACGGTGCACGAGTGTTTTCGCCTTGGCCCCTCCTACAGGAATGCCGCCACAGCGAAAGTGATTGAATCCGCGACCTTGTGCTCTGGGGTGAAATGTCATAGCCGCGGGGCCACTGCGGCAAGCGGAAACCAAAATTATCGCTATTACATACAATAACCTAATTTCAAGCCTGTGGCGGTTTTCTTGGGGACTGACTTTTTTTAGCCTAAATTAATAAAGCGAAACAGTTCCCGAAACCATCACTCATTTAATGGCATGGCGAGAACACGATCACAAGATGTCCGAAAACGTGGAACCTGCTTTCTACTAAGTACAAGTAACGCAAAAGCCAGCACTGAAAGTACCGGAAGTGTATATGGCTGAAACGTGCAATGCAAAGATGAACTCCCCTGTCTGCAAACCGACATAGACTTAGTTTGTTGAGCAGCCACGCGTGTATTTTATCGTTTCAATCGAATTTCAATCGAATTTCAATCGAATAAAAAGCGCGAGGTGGCGAATTCGATTCCCGTCGAAGATGGCGGCCACATTCCGATGGAGGAGAAATGAAAAAAAAAATAAATAAAGTTCGTTTACTGCGCTTTGGGTTTGCATTACAGAACCCCAAGGGGTGAAAGTTAATCCCAACCCTCGACTGCGGCGTCCCTCCAAACCCAGTTGGCTGTTTTGGCACGGTTAAAACTCCGAAAAGTTTCAATCCAGCAGTCAGCCTAAGCTGACCCCTATGTTTGGACATTGTCTCCTCGCACAACTTCTCGTGAATTAGAATAGGCTCTATTCCATCGATTCAAGACAGACAAGGGAAGCAGGACCAGATTCCCTAACACAATACTAGGCTTGTGTTTCGAAACAAGAAGGGGGTTGGCACACGGTACACAATAGTGCCAAATTGAACCGATGGAAGCGAACCCTGCACATGTTAAGCCAAACAGAAATTGTCAGGAAGACGCCGTAAAAGGGGGCCTTCATGTAAAAGAATCGCGGTGATAGCGCAGTGAGCGTCCGAACGAGCCTAACTACGCAGTCGTTTCGCGCAAGCATTCCCGAGACACCAATTTCGGCAAAGGGCCGGCCGGCTTTATGACGGCGAGCGAGCGCGGCTGCTGTATTCTTCGTCTATACTGTTTCTGTGCTTCCGAATGAGTGGTCATGCCAAACGAAGCGAAAAAGCCACGTGTCGAATTGCTCAAGACAGGGAGCGCAAAGGAAACGGAGTGGTAGCTCTTACATTTTTGTATTGTCCCGACTCAGTGTGAAGGCTGAGTGCTCACAATGAAAGCTGCTGACATTTAAGGGTCGAGAAGCACGTGCTGGCTTGGACATGTTGAAAAGCCAGCGGACTTATGCTCCCGGAATGTTCCTGGCTAGTCCTCTGGATATGTAAGAACATATATATATATATATATATATATATATATATATATATATATATATATATATATATATATATATATAATTGTCCACATTTGTTTCCCTTTACTTCATCATTTCTACATGTCACTGAACATTACTCTATCGCTTATTTTTCTTGATTTCTTTCTACGGCTGTGACTTTATATGATTGTGACTAACGAAAATTGAGACCCTCGGTTCCCGTTCCTCTCGTTCATTACGTAGCCAAGTAGTCCGGGCCGATTTCATGCATGCTTACGCGATTTCATGCGCTTCAGGAGTGCTTAGTCTATCTATCTATCTATCTATCTATCTATCTATCTTTCTATCTATCTATCTATCTATCTATGTATCTATCCATCTATCTATCTATCTATCTATCTATCTAGCTAGCTAGCTAACTACCTATCCGGCCTTTTACGCGAACCCTGTTGCGCAAGCTGTGTAATACTTTTCGCCACTATGTGTGCTCGTGGTCGTGATTCCGTTGTTGTAGTTCCGTCTTAGTTACTCCATATTCGTCATCCAACACCGGTCTCACCGTCATCGTCACGTCAATTTTATCATATATATTATGCTCCCATTATCCTCTTACCGTCGTCATGACATTGTCGTCAATCGTTGTCTTCCTTCAGTTGTTATGCATTCGTCGTCATACCGTCAACGTGATGTCGTCGGAGTTGTCACATCGTCGTCATTATAACTTCGTCATCCGACTCTCGCCACGGTGCCGTTTGGTCATTTCCGTCAATTCAGTGACGTCAGCCAGTTGTCGGCAGGCCGTTGTCATCATACCACCTTCGTCGTTCCATCGACACCCGCCGCAGTGACTTAGCGGCTTTGGTGTTTCGCTGCCCGAAGTTGCAGATAAAATCGAGGCCGCGGCGGCCGCATTTCGATCGGGGTGAAATGCGAAAAACGCCGTTGTCCCGTATCAATTTTGGGCACATTAAAGATGTCCTAGCGGTGAAAATTAATTCGCAGTCCCCCAATACGGCGTGCCTCATAATCAAATCGTGGTCTTGGCACGTAATACCCCGGAGTTCAAATTGTTTTATCGACGGCAATCCTTGTTTGTCAGTCCATTGCAATCATATTTTCGTCATTCACTGGTAACTATGACGCCACTGCGTCGTCGTCTTGCAGTCGGTATCATGCATCCGCTGTCACGCCACCGTCGCCATGCTTTCGTGGTCACATCATCGTCCTCACTCTAGCTTCACCATCCGTCTCCTCACGTCCATATCATCACGCCATTGTCGTCATACGGTCGTCGTCAACCCACTGTTCTCATACCGTTGTCATGCAGTTGTCGTCATTGAGTCGTCCTTATGCATGTGTGGTCATACCGTGGCCGTGACTCCATAGCGTTCATTCCATCGTTCGCATTCTAACTTCATCATGGCACTTTCTCATGCCGTTGCCTTCGGTTCGCCGTTGTCACATAATCATTGCCATACCATTGTCTTCATGGAGTCGTCATCCCTTGCGTAAAGTTCTCCCATTGTTGACATTCCATCGTTGCCACATCTCCTATCTTACTCATCAACGTGAACCTTTGTTGTCATTCTATCGTAAACGTGCTATAGTCAATTAATCATCCTTATGCGCCCTTGTCATGTCATCGTCGTGGTTGCCTCGGGGTCAGACAGTCGCTACCACAAATGCGTTGTCATACCGCCATCATGCCGTAGCGGTCGTGCCAAAGCCACCATTCCAGCTTCCTCATCCAGTTGTCGTCATACCGTCATTGTAACGCCATCGCTGTCATACACTCGTTATCATCATATTGTGCTCACCTCCTCGTCATCACGCTTTCATCGTTATACCATCATCGTTGAAAAATCGTCATCTCGTTGTCGTAACGCCATCTTTTTGCCATCCCATCAGCATCATTCCTTCTTAGTCATTCCATTGTAGTCTCTGCGTCGGCGTCATAGTGCAGTCGTCATACCACCATGCTCATTGATAACCTTGGCATGCGAGTGCCATAGCAAAGTGGAACGCTGAAGTAACCGAAGGCTCACAATGACCACTACGCTTGTTAAATAACCGCGAATTCAGAAATACGGTGTTTCGGTACATTGCTCAAATCGTAATCGCATTACCATCAACAAAACGTTCTGCTGTAAATTTTTGGGCAGGAAAGGCAGATATTCTAACAGGCTCTTTTTGCTTAGGTCTTATTTTTATGGCGACAAATTTACTAGGCTTAAGGACGCTGCAAATCAGGATGCATTCTTGAAAAAAAAAACGAGACGCTTTATTGCTCAGACTTAGTCGTGGAGTCTGTGTGAAAGACAGTGAACACCATCCTAAACTGAATGAGATTTTATGCTCATGTTATTTCACTATTTCAAAATTTCAGCGAGCATCAGGCGTGAGAACTGGCACATACCAGCACCTAGCACATGGCCGTATTAGATTACATGCTCCATTTGCTATTTCAAGAGTGGCAGTAAAATCGGGGGTGCACCTCGCAGTGCACATTAAACAGGCACAAAAAGGATTGCTCAAAAGGTTTCCACATTTTAGAGATTCGCTTTACTGAATCACTGAGAATGGTTGATTGACACTTCGACATTGGCATTCACCGGATTTTGATAACCCGTGAGTGTATTCACTGAACTCTGACTTGCGACTTCGCCTGCAACATGGACTCCCCCGTCGTGAAACAACTTTGATGTATCGCCTGTGGTTGGGCATAGCATTCACAAACGCTTACTTATTACTCACGGGAATGGCCACAGCTACCTATGCCACTCTTGCCTACGGTATGAAACAAGAGAACACATTCTCTGCCGCTCAAGAACCTACGACTGCCAAGGATGTGCTCTGCGTTCGTCTTAATGGCTCAGACAACAAATCGTTCTTGGAAGAAAAGATCCTGGGACCTTGGCCGTCGACCTCTTGTATGCACAGTACGCAGAAGCGCTAATTCGCTTCTTGAAGGGAAGTTGAGTAGACGAGACTATACGTGAGGAAACGTTCATCTGCGGGTGTGGGCACACTGACTCACCTTCTCTCCTCATTTTTTTTTACATCTTTACCCTTTTTACGAGTAGCTCAGCCAAACGGGCATGACCTTGGTTAACCTCCCTGCCGTTAGTTCTTTATCTATATCTCTCTCAACCATCAAGCATTCCGCGTACGAATGGTTTTCGTTTCGATACACTACATTTCTTGTGGTTAATCTTCAGTTTCGCATCCTTCAATACACGAAGTAATAGATTGCATAGTAAGATGCACTTCGTTATTCTTAAAAGTATAGCTTTCTTAGCCTATCATGCCGTGGTTCCGCCTGAGTCGGTTGGTTTGTAGGTCACTGGTTGAGTTCTCGCTGAGTAATTTCCTCCTCACTCATAAAAATATTGGGGAAGAAACTCCCCACTGGAAAATTGTTATATAGTGCGTAGCATTCTTCGAGAGTAGTATGAGCCTTCTTCGAGTGGTGAGGATGTTTTCGGGAAGTGCCCACTTCCCCTGTCTGCGACATCACCTAACCGCAACAACTCACGATGTCAAAGTTACGTGTAAGCAAAAAAAGAGGCATTAATATGTCGCACAAAACTGTTCTTTTTTTCTCTAGGATAGTCGGAGACTACCGTTCTGAAAGGAATAGAGGACGTCTAGCTACCGATCACTCTGCCACTGGCTAATCAGAACTGCCCGGGAGAATAGATTTATTCCTGCACAATAAAGAAATTGTGTGGCAATATAGAATATCAGAACTTACCTGCCACTTCACCCCAGCGTTACTAGGGAAGAGGCAGTAACCCTTAGAAAATTACAAACCAACAGCTATGTCCACGGTATCCCATTTCACCGACTCTCACCGACTCAGCATCTATACTTCTGCACGTATACTGTAATGTCCCAAGCAGCCTATGCCATATGGTATAGGGATGTGTCGGAAAAAATGGCACCGTAGACACCCAAGCACTAACCGAAGAGCAGTGGGAGGCCAAGCTATCAGACTCGGACCCGAAGAGAGAGCGCAGCCTCATCGAACGGGCACGGAAGGCGGCTACTTGCAATAAGGAAGCCGCCCACCTAGGCCGCAGACTACGCTTGTCCAGAATAAAAGCTTATTCTATCTGTGCGTGTGGTAATATAGCGTTGTCGACCCCATTGTCGATCTGCCAACTCTTGTTCGCTGAGGATCCGTTTTACCTGCATTTTTAACCTTCCGTTGCACACTGCTGCAATTTTCGACCAGCCACCGAAAGCTAAGCAAGGGGAAGCTGGCCAATCACTGACACCAGCTCCGCCCTCCTCACCCGGTTGTCTATTTCCACAGCCCTAGCTCGGTCCCATGAAGCGCACTCCACTTCTGCGTGCTCTTCGGCTCTTATCAGTCGATTAGATAAGAGAAAACCTGCGAAACTAGGCAGGTCTGTTCTCTTTGAAAACAAACAAAAGAGATATCCTATAAGTGAGAGCAGGGTTTGATTGTGCGGTTCAAACAACGCTGCCCGTCACCGCCCGATCCTCGTTACAGCGGTGGTGTAAATTTGACGTCAGGAGATTGAAATAAAAACAGATTGGAGCTGGTATGTTTAAATTAATTAAGAAGGAATGAAGAAATATAATCCATAATAAGATTTATCAGATTGCGGAGGACGGGCGCTCGAGAGCCCATGTGCGTACCAGTTCCGTTTACTCCACGTATGCTAGAATGAAATGGGCAGATTTATAACATTCTTTTTAATCGTTCATCAAAGCTTCGCTTCACATATTTTCTAACATGTTCATTAGGTCTGCATAATTTTGGTACGTCCATAGAGTATAGCTTAGCAATGACGGAGAGAGGCATTTTTGCTGAAGGTCGGCGTACAGTCAACCATTACAGTTTACGTACCATGGTATCTCAGAAAACGTTCAATTTTAGAGCGGCCTGCAACGGTAGTCAGTGAAACCGGACACCACAATGTTGTTCCCCTGTACTGGTAGAGGCTGTGAATGCGAATACTACAGGCTACGTTCTCGGAATGCGCAGATCTTCAGCGTTTTCTCAGATTTCGTGTTCCGTAAAATTTTGTGGTTGACTGCACGTGAATGCTCAATCAAGTCTGTTCCTTAAACCTTTTCCTTTCTCAACGAAGTCAATCGAACCATCGACCGCACTTTCAAGAGCAGAACTGTATGGTCGCTGATTCAGTGCGACTGCAATGCCATGCTCGTGCGTAGCAGCTTTCATTATGTGAACATTTCAGCATATTGATGAGCACGTGTTTCGCAAAACCCACCGTTTTTTGCGGTATGTGAACATTACATACGTCGCCGGATGTTTTCTGCGCTGTCTTTGCAGATGTAATTTTCGAGGCTCTGATGGAGGCCATTTCGGGATGCCTCCGAGTGTTTAAAACAAAGCCGCTATTCGGCCTCACAACCTTGTGCTCACTATAGCCAAGAATCATAGCTAATCAGCCACTGCAGAAGATAAGTAAGATATGGTATATTAGCGCTATACACGAGAAACTGTAATTTTCATGACAATAATGTGATATTTTGTTAGTAGCAGTTCGGATCGCGTGAGTAATATAAGAGCTGATTTTGGCTTCCACCTTTCCCGAGTTTCATGACTTTAATAGTACATCGTGGATTTAGCAGTTATATAAGTCATGACTGCAAGAGCGCCTATAATGTCCTAAAGCGCAATGTGCGAATACGGATACAGGCCATTCCCTGAATTTCACAATTTCAACATTCATAAATGTATTACGAACAAACAACATGAAAAGCGATTCTCCCGTAATATAAATTGTACCGCTCTACGAAAAAGAAATAGAATTTGGCTAAATTTATTAAGGCTCTATTGCTTTCGTCTTCACTTCATTTCCGAGTTGTTCGATTTCGCAATAATATCAGTGCTCCTGGCCGTTTCTACTCCAGCAATGGAAGTTGGCCCCATTGTGACATCATTCGATTCAAGCTGTCTCCAGTAGTGCTCGCTTCTCTTTCCCGTTTCTTTTTTTTCCCCACAGTGGAGGACCGAGTGATACATTTGATGCCGGAGCAGCGAAGCACCGTTGCCTCTGAATCATTGATGCGTGACGTCAGCGAATGGGAAAGGAAGACCGTGCGCAAACAAGCCACTGCGGACATGTGTATATATATATACATGCACCTTTTATGGCCGGGCACACACCTGATGCACCGTGCTCCCTCGCTGTCTTGCGCTAGCGGCGTATTTGCGTCACAGCGTTTCTTTTCGGTAAGTGCCCCTGCTCTTAGTAACTGGCTCCCGCCATCTCGCAGTGTTCGTCGCGTGGCTGATACATTTATGACACAATACCTTGGATAGCTTTCTGCTGTAGGTGTACTTCTCCGGTAGAAAACGTAGGCGACCTTGTTGTTCTTGCTTCGTTTATTTGATGTTGCTTTTGAAACAACAGAAGGAACGACTGCATTAGGGATGTTTTATATAGTGATCTTTGGCTGTCATGTGACCTGCAGCAGCTCAGTGGCTCTGGCGTTGTGCTTCTTAGCGCGCGATGTCGCCGGTTCACTCGCATCCGCGGCGGCCGCCTTTTTGTGCAGAATAGAAAGACGCCCGTGTACCATGCTTTGGGTGCAAGATAACGAGCACAAAGAGGTCAAAGTATAAACCGGAGCCCTCACTAGGGCATCCCTCATATTCCACTCCATAATCTGCTCACAATCCACTTTCGTGATTGTGGCGTCCCATAACGGCACAGATTGCTCGTGCCTTACGCGATCAGACCCTGATTCACAAGTAACTGACCGGATAGATCGGCGGCGAGACAAAGCTGGGTCTTGGCATGTCAGCAGGTAGGCTATTGTCCAGCGAGGATGCAGCTTCACTGGAGACGCCAACAGGAGACGTCAACAACGGCGGAGGGGGGTCTCGACTTCCGACGCTTGGCACCACTAATTGCTTCGACGTGCCAACCGCCGACGTCTTCAGCAGGTAGCTAATCAGCCCTTGCTTTCGGATAGCGTCTGTATCCGCCTTGCAAGCGCCAAAGAAGGCACAACAACATGGGGGTAATCCTGCGAAGAGGTGGTTCCCTCTGATTGCCCGGGAATTAAGTTTATTTATTTATTCAAGTTTTCCCTGAAGGTCCTCTGGTTCAGGTTACTACATAGCGAGGTCTGCAACAAATATTATCACAGTACTGTGAATTGTATTCCAAACAAACAATGATTAACAAATTCATAGTGGAGGCCCATAAGAAATAATTCAATACAATCGAAACCCAGGCGGGGCCTAGGCCCACCCCACCAAATCGCAGGGCGCTGAATAAAGTTATATGAATGAATGAATTAATTAATTAATGAATATAACAATGCAGTAGAGTTATCGGATTACTTTGTATAGGTACGTGGGGAAGACGACTGCTTAAAAAGATATTTCGTGAGTGTGTCTCAAGAACAACTATACCTTCTTCACTTTTTGCGTTCGAACTTCCTCATTCCTACTCCTCGAGGGTTCATGGCTTGACCAAAACCCCTGGTCAGGACATGACGTTAATCGCCAAAAGTAAAATGTAGTATCTTAATTACTTTTTTCCTGCTGTCACACAAGCAATAAAATAAGTAATGTTAGTAGTAGCGGTGTAGGTGAACCGTAGCGCGTGGAAATGTAAATCAATACATTTCAGAGTTGCGCTAGAAAAAGTTAGATAGGGCTCGGGCTGCGTTCTGATTATCTTACCTACAGCATGATAAAATCGGGGTAATAAATAGACAAGTAATGCAGACCATGTATTGCGAAGTTAAAGCAGCGTCGTCATGAATCGTGACGATGGCTAACTTTAAGCGTTTCTTGCAGCACAGCGCAACACGAGAACGTTTGTGATGCAATGTCAACTCTAAAAGTCACAATTAGGTTATACTGGGTGAGCTTCCCGAAACCACATACACAGGCTAAGAAATAATAATAATAATATTTGGGGTTTTACGTGCCAAAACCACTTTCTGATTATGAGGCACGCCGTAGTGGAGGACTCCGGAAATTTTGACCACCTGGGGTTCTTTAACGTGCGCCTAAATCTAAGCACACGGGTGTTTTCGCATTTCGCCCCCATCGAAATGCGGCCGCCGTGGCCGGGATTCGATCCCGCGACCTCGTGCTCAGCAGCCCAACACCATAGCCACTGAGCAACCACGGCGGGTAGGCTAAGAAATAGGCCGCGCTCCTGATTACTATCAACCTTCTTAGGTTACCCAACTATTCCAACGAGAAGAGAGATGGTTAACCGAGGGTCCCGATTTTTATTAGTCATATCATAAGAACCCAACAAACACTGACACCAAGTACAACATAGGGGTAATTAATTGTGCTTAATCAATGAAAATGAAGAAACGATAAATTAATGGAAATTAAAGTGGATGAAAAAACAGCTTGCCGCTGGTGGGAACCGAACCCACAACCTTCGCATTTCGCGTGCGATGCTCTACCAATTGAGCTACCGTGGCGCCACTTCCCCATCCACTTTCTTGGGTAATTATGTGTCCTAGTAGAACCCTGGGAGTGTTAGGCAGCGCCACCACTCACAGACCTTGGCGGCGGACGTGGAACGTCCTTTTTTCCGCATTTTTATTAGTCATATCATAAGAAGCCAACAAACACTGACACCAAGGACAACATAGGGGAAATTACTTGTGCTTAATAAATGAAATGTAGAAACGATAAATTAATGGAAGTTAAAGTGGATGAAAAGACAACATGCCGCAGGTGGGAACAGAACCCACAACCTTCCCATCATGATCTTTTTGGGTGAAAGCAACCTGTCAATAAACCCACGTATGCTACCTGAAGGCATCAATGTTGCCGGATTCGAGACCCTCGTTATGTAATAAACGAGAAGAGAGAGGGTTAATTGCGTGCGATGCTCAATTGGTAGAGCATCGCACGCGAAATGCGAAGGTTGTGGGTTCGGCTCCCACCTGCGGCAAGCTGTTTTTTCATCCACTTTAATTTCCATTAATTTATCGTTTCTTTATTTTCATTTAATAAGCACAATTAATTTCCCCTATGTTGTACTTGGTGTCAGTGTTTGTTGGCTCCTTATTATAAGATTAACTATTCGAAGTAAGCCTACGTGCGCGGGCGTTCTTGCATTCCACCTTCTTCGTATGCGACCAATGAGGCTGACAAACGAACGCATGATTTTATTCTCAGCAGCAGAATGTCATAGCCAACGAGACACCACGGCAAGTCACAACTGCCCACCCAGAAACTCGTCTCGCTTCAGCGACGAAGGAATCTTCTTTCGGCTTACTTCCATTTTAAACATGAAAGAAAGTAGCTTATAGAAAACTTGTCTTGGTAGCTTCCTGTAAGCAGCAAAACGCAAATTTGTTGCCCTCAAAGCATCCAAAGGGCCATTTTTGCTATAACCATGTTAGGATACACGGTAATCCATGTTGGGATTACTGCGCGAGCAACAACTCAATTAACTAGTGCAGTAAGCTCGCGAAGGGAACTTCAGGTGAAGCGGAATTCCCTTACCGTCAATTCTTTTATAAACCAAGGCCTTTTCTTTTTATTCTCTTTTTCTTCAGACTTTCTGGCTCTACGGGGGGTTACAACGCTTTGTGCTTTATTTTAAATGCCTGACTCAGTGCCCAAATTCGTTTAGAGATATGCCACACCTGCAAAATGAAGGTCCCGACATTATTGGAATTAAACGCTATTTAAAACAACACCCGAACAATAAACAAAAAGTGAATAAAACAATAAAATCTGCGCTGTTCTTTTTTTCTTTCTCTTGATTTGGTGTCAGCATGCAGTAATGCCGCTGTCAACTCTGCGAGGTGGTAGCTTGGGCCCGTTGGTTCTCTTTGAGTGAGTTGCTAGCATGAGGTTATGATGACTCTTGATGCTTGAATGACATTGTCATGTGTTTTCTGTTAGACTTTCATATTTACTGTCAGTTTGTTGGCCTCGTTCCTTCTGTGCGTCTGGCACCTGGCAACGTCGTGTTATCACTGCAAGTCCTGTGTTTTGTTTTATTGTCGTTTTTCTTTCTTTTCATTCTAAGAAAAATCTAAGTATAAGACAATTGCTGTGAGGTAATCAGTTAGAAGTATAGCAAATGTGTCTTTGCCTTTCCGTTACGCACTGACAAAATGCTGACTCTACCTACAATGAGGAACATTTTGTTGTATGTTGCGTATTTTGTGCAGAACAAGCTTCTGGAGGCTAATTAGGGCAACAGTCGCTTTCTGTTGCTTACGAGACTCTTCCGTCGTTCTTTGGCAACCCAATTAAAACTTTCGGTAGTATACCACTGCCAAAACGCTTAGGGCAAACGTGCGCACAGTGGGAAACGACCAAGCGATGTTGCAAGAATTCCACTGCACGCAAAAAACAAACTTCTAATTAGAGATTCTACTTCGCAACCAACCAATGCTATCAATGTTGCAGGGACACTGGATGCGACAGAGGATCCAGGATCCTGCGTGCTGCATCCAAAAAATAAAAATCCCCAGAACCGTGAGCCAGTGTTTGCGGAGAGACATGCTTCCAAACAGAGTGGAGAAAAGCTTCCAAACCTGGAGATACGGCAACATTGCTCTAAAGTGAAATGGATGCGTTCGTCGAAATGCAGCGGCGTCGTGGTGGACTGCGCTGCGTTCTCGGCGCTGGTTACCGTATACACTCGTGTAAGCGCCACACCTTTATTTCCTCTTCGGCGATCTTGACGAGCTGCGACCCTTGCGTGAGAGGAGGGGGGCGGCCATTGTGGTCTAACTTTGCCAACCGTGCGTAATCTAGTTGAGGTATTTATTATCCTTAGATGGAGCACCGGAGTAATATACATAACATTACTCAGATGGGAGCCCCGGGAGGAAGCCGTCCCTGGAACGAGTTCACCCCGAGATAGGGCCGGTGGCTCCGTAAAGCCGTGCTGCTCTGGCGCTGTCCGGTGCTCTCCTGTCCCCCCTTGAAAAATCCGAGTAGGGAAGGAGACTTTCGTACCGGACCGTGCCTACGTCCGCAGCAGTTCTCCAGCATGAACAGCCTCTAGGTCGTAGATAAACGCGCGTAAGGGAAGTCGGCAAAACGTATCGGTAGACCTTGGGAAAAGGGTTGGCTCGGAGGAACGAGCTGCTCGGGCTGAGGTCCCGAAGCAGGAACGGCACTACCGGGACTGGGCGAGGCTAGCTCGCCGCCGTGAAATGTTGTCTGGCGTTCCCGTGCTGGGGGGCCAAATTCCCCAACAGGTTGGGGTCCTTCTGAGCTCTCTCCAACTGCCGTAGCTGCCGAGCACCAGACCTGGAGCACGCTTGTAATTATTTCACCGGTAGGCACCCGGCGACGAGCACTCGTCCGGATGCCAAGACGAGGCTGACGCTCTCATGATTTCATTGCCGCTGTAGGCTTATTATTAATCCGCAGCAGGAGCGAAATGTTATTATTATTATTTTAATATTGTTATTTATACTATAATTAAAAATATTACAGTAATATTCTTATGGACATTATTATTATTATTATATTTATTTGCGCATTTATTTGCTCCCGCATGCACGCCCGCAGCTCATGTTCGTCTAGCTGTCGCATGCCGCCGTCGCCACCGCTCAGGCTCCGTTCGGCAGCCTACTCGTGCATACAACTGTCATCCGTGCCACCTAGGCAGATGTGTAGATGTACGCTGTCTACATCTAACGCCGGCGTTAAACATAGACAACGATGTGCGAAATCACCGCAGGCCGCGCGCTAATATTACGAGAGCAGAGATGCTGCAGCGACGCCTTAGTCGTTCAGTGGGAGTATTCAATGGTGCGTGCGGCGTTTTTTTTTTAACTTTCTACCGCCAAGTTGAGTGCGCGGATCTTGCACTGATGCGGCCCTCACACGAGTGTATACGGTATGCGATGTTGCCTAAGCCCCAAGGTGCCTCTTTCTGTAAGAAAGTATGCGAGAGCGCAAATCGCGAAGTTGGACGCCACTACAGTATCTAATGTACTACGTTTGCTTCTGAAGCATGGACAAGTATACACCTTCTCTTGTCTCCATTGCAGCGAACGCATTGTCGTCACAGCATTTCTTTCTTTGTTGCGAGGTACAATGCATCCTTTTGAATAAAAGGCGGGAACTCTTTGTGTACGAGCGTAGTGCACGTTTTCTTTTTTTTTAATGCTTTCGTCACATCATTTCTTCCACGCCCTCACTGACTACGCTGTTATTATCAGATTTCACTCGCTTAGAATGCCAAACTAATTTGTCACCTAGAATGCGTTCAATGCAAAAAAAATATTCGTACAGGTACGGCAGTTTCCGAACTATGAAGCGATGCTTTTACCACTGGATAGTTTAACTCGGTTACCGCATATATGTTAATGGTCATGCATATTTGGAATTAAGTGTTAATGTTTTATCTGTTTATTAGTGTACCAGTCAACAAATTGAAGCGTACTACGCAGCCTGAAGGACATCACGTGAAGGATATGCGATTTCTTGCCCAAACATGTATACCATTCTCTTAACCCCTCATATAATTGATGTAACTCGAATAAGTATAACGTCGAAGCCAATTCGCATGGAGCCTGCATTTAAAACTTGCCGCTCAAGAAAGCTGCAGTTGTTATGTCTGTAAAGGTTACCTCATGAAACTCTATCAAGAATAGTTTATATAACATTACTTTTTTCCGCGATGCAAGAGTACAATTTCTCAAGTTTTCTCTTAGATGTCCTTCCTGTCATGCCATATATTTTCCAGCAAGAATCGTGAACGACATTTGCCATCTTTTTTTGACCCCACGAAGTCCCACGTATCGTTTTGAGTGCGGTGAGCTTGCACTCCAAAATTCATTTAATCGTGGCCACCTTAACAAAAGAACTCACAGTGGCGCTGTGGACACGCTGGAGCAAAGTTTCGGTTAGTGGTAGCTCAGCAAATCAAATAGGAAACAAATAGTTACTATATAAAATAATTTGTAACTGAAATATCATTAAATATTTTTTAAATATATCTGCCCTTCATGATCAGAAATAAAGGGGATCAAGTTCCTTTAATTTTCATTGATGCGGAACGACATTCTGTTTTTCTTTTTCTTCTCTTTTTTTTTTTGGGGGGGGGGGCTCAAGCAAGCGAAGTCTCTCATTCTACCCTGACCATGTAGTCGCTTCTGTGCCCGATTAAGAACTCGTTAGCATTATTTCCCGTTAACGACCTACGCGTTGCACTTAGCGCTTCCATAGTTGGAGGAACGATAAGGGCCTGTTGGCTTCAGAAGTCCAATGAAGAGCTTCATTAGGGCGTCATCTAGAGTATGCGCGGCTGAACACCTACAACGTCCGTCGTGCTAACGGTATTCTTATGTACTGCCCATATATATATATATTAACGCGATAGCGTTAAGGAGCTCGTGTCGCAGAAAAGCCGGTGTCGTCGGCGTCGGTGTCGGCGTCGGCGGCGTTGCCCGTGAGCGATAAATCACGGCAGGCACTTGATAATAAAAAGGAACTTCCAAGATGGGCTGGGTGGGAATCGAACCAGGGTCTCCGGAGTGTGAGACAGAGACGTTACCACTGAGCCACGAGTTCGATGCTTCAAAGCGGTACAAAAGCGCCTCTAGTGAACGCGGTGTTGCCTTAGAAACGAGCTCTTTCTAAGGCTCAGGCGTGCGTCGCTTGCTCAGGCGCACATTTCGTTGTCGCGCCGAACGCTGCGTTGCTCGACGCTCACCGCGTCCGATGCGGGGCGCGTAGTCACTGCGCCGTAGCCCATTGTCTTACACCCCTTGGCGGGTCGACGGGAACGCTGTCGCGTTCCACTCTTGAAGGCGAAGCTTAAGCGTCCTCCAATTTTTTGTCAGACTGCTTGCAGCTCTCTTGACGGGCGGAGTGATGAGACGCCAGTAAATATAAGCCAGGAGCCTGTTTAAGTGGGCTTAGCAAACATGCTTGGGTCAACTGGCACAAATTACTGTTTCATTTTCAGCAGGCATAAATATATTACTCTTTCCTGCCCCACTTTCACCCATATTGCCATTTTTTTTTCTTTTTGCCGCCTTCCCGTACAGAAAACTTGTGTTTTCGACAACATCTACGAAACTTAGTCTTGCATGACAAAGCCGTGCAAGCAATGCCCCCCTTCTTGAGGTCCACGCCTGTCTGAACGCCTAGAATTCCAACTCCCTTCCTGTTGAATTTTTTGTAAATCTCTGTTTCTTTTCTCTCTCTCCTCTTGCAGCTCCTTTTTCCCCCACCCCAGTGCAGGGTCGCAAACCACTAACTTGCGTCTGGCTAAGCTCCGTGCCTTTCTCCCTCGCTCTCTACCTATGTTGATGTATGCGTTCTAGGCGTTCATAAAACTTTCACGCCTTTTAGGGTTCATCTTGCCCCCCCCCCTCCCCCCAACGATATCGTCACTATACTTGCGTTCGTAGCTGGAAGCGTACGAGAGAGGAACGGAAAAGAGAGACAGAGAGACGCGCTGACTGAAAAATAGAAAGCCTTCTCACCACACCTAATTTACATAAACGCATCTTGTAAGAGTACTGGTATGGGCCAGTTGGTGACGATCGATTATAAATGTTGCTCACGCACCACTTGCAGAGAGGACTAAGAAACTACAGGCACAAGCGCAAGCTTTAAAATGGTTTTAGCGCTAGGGAATCGAGTGGTTTTATACTTACATAAGTGTTATGCAACCTGAAAGAAACCATAAGATATGCACGTGTCATCAACAAAACAGACTTCTTGCACGCGTGCAGTCGCAAAAGCAACATACCGAGTTAAATTCCAAATAATAAGTTTCAGACCCAAAACACAGATGTCGATGGTGTGCGCATCTATCGCACCACCCCATGTTTACGGGGCGGCGCAAGGGCACTTGCGTTTGAACTGTCGGGATTGCGGTTGTAAGCCGTTTTTCAGTGGCTGCAAGGTTGTAGCGGGCCACAATAATGAGACGACGCTAGAGATAATTCAAGCGGCAGAAAAACTGCGTCGATGTGGCTCAGTTGGGACTATCACAAGACGAACTCAGTTATCTTAACGGGACCGAGTTTTGCGAAAGCTGAACAATAGATGCGTAGACCATCGACATGTGTTTATAAAAATATTTGACTCCCTACCATTAGGCGCCAGTTGAAAGTCTTCGCTTGTGCCTCTCGTTTCCTTGATCTCGTTACAAGTGGCGTGCAAATAATATTTATCGTCTATAAAAACAGTGTACAAATTTTAAGGCAACTTATCTTGCCCAACAACGATAGCTGTCACCTACCCAGCGTGCATATTTCTTTTTAATTATCCATGCTTGTTCGGGGTACTTGTATCCCACGAACAGCATGCACATAAACCGGATGTGCCGATCCCTATTTCTTATGGCGCTTGTTTTGTAGACGTCAGAGTAACTTCGGACAATTGATTTGGCTTTACCGAACGCCTCTTCCAACTTTCCTTTTCACCAGTATGACGTCGCTCAAGTGTTTATCGTACCCTTAAAAGAAAGAATGACCATTACACCATCATCGTCATCGTCATCATCGGGTATCCACGTGCTGTGGCAGTTGCGATAGTTTAAGGATCTGCATCTACAGTAGCGACTGGAAAGCGCCCAGCACGCACTGCTACAGAAAAGAAATTCACTCAAGAATCAAGCCCGCAAGAAATCCTCTCTAGTGTGAGTGTGCCAGCTTCACCGGCATTTATTTGTTGGTTCTGCAAGGTCGCATATACCAGGCAAGAATTCTGAGTTACAATTTATCGCCAGTAAAGTCCATGGCTTTCGGCTGATAGAAGAACGCATTGCGTCCACAATATCATCGCCAGCCTTTTAATGCTGTTAGCATTCTTTGCGACATTTATCCAGTTGGCGGTATGTATGTATGTATGTATGTATGTATGTATGTATGTATGTATGTATGTATGTATGTATGTATGTATGTATGTATGTATGTATGTATGTATGTATGTATGTATGTATGTATGTATGTATGTATGTATGTCAAAAGCGTGGCAGTTTGGGCGAGTTGGTATGTCATAACTGTTTAAGGCTAGTAGCGCCGCTCAGGACGAGCAAAAAAGGAAAGAGGTAGGGGTAATCAAAGGGAGCGGAAAACAGGGTGAGCGCTCACCCTGTTTTCCGCTCCCTTTGATTACCCCTACCTCTTTCCTTTTTTGCTCGTCCTGAGCGGCGCTACTAGCCTTAAACAAGTATGTATGTATGTATGCATGTATGTATGTATGTATGTATGTACGTGTATCTATCTATCTATGCCCTCACCTAACCTTCTTTCCCGCCAACTGGGGTCACTTGGTATTCCATGATCAAATGAGTAAAAGCATCGGCATGATGTGCTGAGGGCTGACGTGCTGAAACTTCGGTAACACGACATGCACCACTCTTCAATGACTCTCTTTCACGCCAAGATACTGGGTACGTGGTGAATCTTCAATCAACCCCATTGACACCAACTTGGGTCTTAGTGCATTTACTACTAGGTATGAGCTGCTGCTCTTCAGTAACCCTCTTTGATCCTATCTTGGCTCAATGGGTAATACGTATGTGCCACCTTTAATAAGGATTATGATATAAAACACGTCATCAACAACTATGCATCGACTATCAGATCGATTGCTCATAGCTATAAAGCCACCGATCATCTCTGAATGATAGACGCACAGACAATATGTTTATTATTATTATTATTATTATTATTATTATTATTATTATTATTATTATTATTATTATTATTATTATTATTATTATTATTATTATTATGTGCACTGCAGGACAAAGGCCTCTACAGCAATCGACCTCCACTAGCCGAAATTATTCCGCGGTTACAGCTTAATAAATGGAGGCCTGGCGCATGGTTTTTTATACTAACAGTTCTATGCGTAGCAACCACTCCATTCAAGACATGGCGGCAAGTGCTAATTCAGCCAAAAAAATGACAATATGCATCGGACAGCAACCCTTCTGAGAGCAGACGTAAGGAAATAAGCGATCCCGGAAAACACTTATTCCCTCACGCAGCACAGCCGAAAACATTTCCTTCCATCAGCCGAGAAGGGAGAATGGGGAAACAGCTAGGCACTAGACATCCCGCGCATGACGGACGACATCGCATAATGGAGAAATAGGGCCTCGCCGGGCGTCAAGCAGCAGGGAGTGACCGCAGCTGACAGGCATTGCAGCGCGCGCATTACGTGAGTGGGGTCGCAAAAAGCCATCGCAGAACCTCCGTCGTTATTGGCTCCTGAACAATAATTTTATCCACAGACTATCGAGAAGAATCGCCAAGCATGGAATGAGACTTGTTGCTTGCGCATGGACAGAACGTGCTGAAATATTGAACATGTCAATTTCAGAACTGAATGTCCAGCGATGTTATGAAAACTAACAAGGCAGGGAAGGCATCGTTTTGCTCCCAAGATCAAGTGTCAAATGGAAACTCCCTAGAACCTCTGGAAAAGTTAAATGGAACTCAAGCTGTGAAAACAACGAGCGCAAGATTTAACTAGGTCAGCTCATAGGGCACGAGTCAATCCTTCCCTTAAATATTCATTAAACCGAAAATGAGCCCAAGAAAGAGGACATAATCCCGGCTTCAAGAACCCATGCGTTCTTGTTATTGCTACTCAGGAAACAAAAAACGGTTTTAGCCTTGAACAATGCTACACGGCTGCGCTAATTAAGGTTTATGTGATTTGCTGGCTAACAAATCTAAACGAACAAATCTGGGAACATGTTTCAACTGCTGGAAAAATGCCACAGCAAAAGCGAAGAATACGACGCGCAAGAAACTAAAGAAACCTGCACAACCTTGCTATGCGCTGTTCTTTTGTACGAGAAATGCTTGGGAGAGCTGCAATCATGACGCGCAAGCGGGCAAGTCACGTGGAATTTTTTTGTATTTCGCAGGCGTCTGAAGTAAACGGAAAAACACTAATACCTAATAGATAGAAAGTTAGAAAATGTTTATACGCACAGTTTCCGAAGCGCTCTGCAATATTCTAATTGGAATTGTTTCCCTAACTTTGTTGCTTCAGAAGCTGGTTAATTATTCTTGACTAATTATGCAATTAAGCTGAATAAGAATATTACTATGACTTACTCCACACAATAGTCAGCAACATGCATTTGTTCGCATCGCCTTAAAGTGCTTTGGTCTATTTTTAAATTCTGGTTAAGTTTAGCTGCGACACCCTGTATGTTAACCCATGTGCCAGTAAAGAGGCATCCTGTCTGTTCCTGGGAACATAAGTAAAAAAATTGTGGATTGATTGGATAATTAATTTTTATTTTTGCTATAAGTATTATTATTAGTAATAGTAGTAGTGGTGGTGGTGGTAGTAGTAGTAGTAACGGTAGTTCGGACGAAAGAAAAGACAAGGAATAGATATGTAGATCGAAAAGGCTGTAGTAAATCAATTATAAACAAAGTATAGCAGTAGGACAGACAGACAGACAGACAGACAGACAGAGAACTTTATTTATGTCCTGAGGTACGCTACCGCTCAAGGTGGTAGAGCAGCGAGCCGCTCCCACGTCGGCCCGGGTCGGCCGAGCCTCACCGCCGTGTCGCGGGCCCTCTGGACGGCCCTGAGTTCATGTAGAAGGTCTGAACTCCTGAGCATGGACCTCCATTACTCTTCGGTCATGCGTTGATGAACCTGTAATGAGGGGTACTGCCCAAACGTACAAGCGGTGCCACAATTTGCGCATGTTGGATCAAGGTCTTCGATGAAATGGCTGTGGGAATAAAGACTAGGGTATGACCTGGTATGAAGCATGCAGAGGGCAGATGCCTGTTCTCTAGAGAGCGCCTAGCGAGGAAAGGGAAGACCCTCCTGACCAAATGATAATGCTTGATGACCTCATTAAAAGTGACGAGAGCGTCCTTAAAGACCGCTAGATTGCAGTCCTAAGGTTGCCCAGGCTGCCCAGCGCGGTTAGTTCGCGCGCTCGGGCATGGGAGATCTTGTTCAGGTTGCCCATGGAGGCCAGATGTGATCTGAGGTGAGCCAGAAACCAGATGATTGTGCGAGGAGAAATGTCTCTATGACCTAAAATGCTAGTTACTTTAGCCGACACCGATCCGGACGCAAAGGCCCTGACCACTGCTCGTGAGTCTGTGTAGATATCTTGCGTAGAATCGTCAAGGAAAGCGAGGGTGATAGCTACCTGCTCAGCTTTAGCGGGAGTGCCATTCCTGATAGAAGCGGAGTGGAGAACAGAACCTGTGTTATCAACTGTAATGGCCGAGAGGTTGGCCGATTCACCGTGCTGCGCCGCGTCTGCGAAGCATGCAGGCTCCGAGTTTCCAGGAACGTCTTTAAGCAGGGCTTCAATCCTGGCCCTCCGCCTCCCCGCATTGGGATGCGGGTGCACGTTGCAGGGAAAAGGAGAGATCGTAATGTAAGCCCTTTGCTCCTCATTGAGATTATGTTTGCACCCCACTTGTAGGGCTGGACTTGACCCTAACACGGCCAAGATGCTCCTGCCCGCGGCCGAGGAGGAGAGCTTGGCCATCTGCGCTGTAGGCTGTGCCTCGATTATCTCTTCCAACGCGTTGTGAATACCCAGTTGCATGATCCGGTCCGGATCAGGAGATTAAGCTTGATCTTTTCTTCACTCTGGAAGCAGTGCATGGCAACAAGGCAGGTAATGTGGCTCATTAAGAAAACGTGGAAAAACCTTAGTAAATTGTCCTCCCTGAGAACACCTCGAGAGTTGCAGACTCTAGTAATAAGGTGAACCATGCTTTCCGTTTCAGTTGTGGTCGTGTTGATGGTCTGCCCATTAGTGCCATTAGTCTCTATAAGCATGCCAAGAACTCTGAGGACCTCTACCCTAGGGATGGGATGACCAGAGCTGGTGCGAAACATTATATTGACGTGCGAGAGGGTGACCCAGCCCTTAGGTTTCACGCCCCTCCTCTTGAGTCTGTTCCTGAGTCTTGAGTCTCTTGAGCAAAAATTACGACTTGGTCGGAGAGAGTCGGAGTACGGTTTCCCCAAGAAAAGCCTCAGTGTTATCCATAGCCTGTTGAAGTGCCCCCTCTACTGTACCCTCGCTGCTGTCCGTACACCAGACGGTGAAGACATCGGGATAAAGGGCGTGATGTGTGCCGTCAACTTGCGAGAGCCTCTTGGAAAGCACATAGAGCGTAATGTTGATAAGAGTGGTGAGACCACCGAACCTTGTTGCACACTTTGGAGCCAAGAGCGACGGCTTCTGATATGAGGTCTCCTATCTTAATCGTGGCCGTTTTGCTTTTGAGGAAGCGTTGATGAATGCACGGAATCTAGGCCCTCAGCTAAAACTAGAGATGAATTTGAGAATATGCATGTGCGAGAGATTATCAAAGGCTTTCTCCGGGTCAAGTCCCAGGATTGCAGTGATATCTCTTGTCTGAACGTCGACAATCCGATGTTTCATCAACGTCGTGGTGTCCTGGGTTGAGAGTGCCGGCCGGAAGCCAATCATAATGCACGGAAAGAGATCGTGTTCTTCAGTGTGTTTAGAAATACGGGTGTTAATAACGCGTTCGGCCGCTTTGCCTATACAGCAGGTAAGCGATATGGGCCTGAGATTAAACAGACCCAGGGGGCGTCCCGGTTTTAAGATAAGGGCGACTGAGGCCAGTTTCCACGATTGCGGTACGGCGCCCTGTTCCCACACATTATTAATCTCGTCCGTGAGCGTTTGTATGGAAGCATCGTCCAGATTACGAAGGGGCCTATTATAAATCCTATTCGGGCCCGGGGCCGAGTGCCCATTCAATCCCATTAGGGCCTCCTTCTCTTCAGCTGTGCTGAAAGGTTCGTCCAGAAAATCCACATGCGAATGGAGGATAGTAGGCGTTGCATGAGAGATCAACCAGCTGATATTTTTCCGCGAGTGTTTCGAGTATATTTTGGTCTGAGCCTTCCTGTTTGGCCACATGGAGGATTTTGTCGATTGTCCCTCTGGTTGGATTTTGGAACAGAAAAAAACGCGCTGGAGACTGTTGTTAGTAAAAGAATATCCAAAACTAGGAAAAAGTCCAATGCCTCGTTTGTCATATAGAAAAAAGTCTATACAATTGAAGCCAAGCCCGTTTCGTCTGGGTTAAAATAAGGAGAGCTTGACGAGTCATGTCACGTTGATAGGTACAGGCATCCGTCGAGAATCGTACACTGCAGGTCAAGATGACGATAGCCCCTTCAGAAGCGGTTTGCGTTGCGTAATGAAAAACGGTCATTCCTATGTGAACTGCTCAAGTCTCTTGCAGGAACCACAAGAAACGCACGCCGGATTGTCCACCCATTTCTGTAGGTGTAAACATTCATACACTATCACAGAACCAACCATGAGCTTGAGTAGTATTCTAGCGTGACCAGGCAAGCCGTGACCACGAACGAGAAACGGAAAGATTAATTTTCATCATGCCTTCCACAGTAACACAGAACCTAAATTGGTAGTCACTCAAGGTGCTTGTCAGCTAAAATAATTAATAATGTTAATGAAACCTTTCGTGAATTTGGCAGATATTAGGAGCGCAGCATTCAAATTTCTCAAAGAAGGGTGCCTCCGGGTCTGAATTAGCGAAACCAACGGTTTGCGTTTAATAAACGTTGGTTCTGATCTTTCAATTATGCTGTATATTTCACAGAGAGAACATAACTAGTATAAAAATGCCTCTTAATGTCCCTTATGAGCAAAAAAGCTTTGAAACTGCCACGTATTCATAAATGCTCTTGGTCACCCTTCAAGACTTTCTCTGTCCATATGATACGACAGTACGAACAGTCGAAATCTATTTCGGTGATTTAACTTCCATCTAACTATAATACGATGGTGAATGAGAAAGTATTTGCCCATATTTCTTTTTAGCCAAATTACGGCTGCAAATGCGAAGTCAACATATCTGTTCTCCGCGGTGGACCTTTCTTGTACACGCCCGGCCTTATTTGCCGGTAGCTCCGCGACACGGCATTGCTGTTAGTTGTCGAAGCTGGCGGTTGTGCTACACACGTCCACGGCGCCCGAGCAAAACAGTGCGATTCGTTTTCTGTGGAGCAAGGGACGAACACCCACCGAAATCCACAGGGCAATGAAGCCCACGTATGGGGAAAAGTGTCTCGCTTTGAGAAGTGCGAGGTGGCGGTATTGCGAGTTCTCAAAAGGCCGTGAAGACTTTCCTGACAATGAGCGTTCCGGGAGGCGGCGTGCGTCGCTGACTGACGACAGGGCCATTCTACCAAACACCAACATCTACCAAATATCATAATTAAAGAAACGACAACTAATGCCATCCACTGCGCTTCCAAACACGTTATTATTTTTTTTACAACAGGAGCAGACAACACGAACGCGTTTGCAATACACCTAGAAAGCTAGCGTGAATTCGCGAACTTTCCTCTTTCCCTCTCTTTCAGCGCCATAAACCTCAGCCATCCGACCGTAAGCTGTAAAACAAAGGCCGCCAAGGCCAGTGAGCCTGCATGATTCGAAATTGCAATCGATGCGATTGCTTTTAGAACAAACCGTTGTGTGCGAGGGTGCTGCTGCCTTTTCTTGACTTTTGTCTTGCGTTTGCCTAGTGTAAATCCGTGCCTGGGTGAGCCAAATTCGGGGCAGTAAAAAATTGTGCAACTTTACGTCGCTTCGAGGCGCAACACCTGTTCTTTACATCTTTTGCAAGAAGGGACAAGTGTGAGAGACACAAGTGCAGAAGGTTGTTCACCCTGGTGGACTGAAAGAATTCCTCAAGTCATACTAATATAATTTTGTGTCGTATCTTTGCAAACCGCGGCTATTGTCTCCGTTTTCTAATTCCGGTAATAATACACAATTCCAGCCTCGTTTTTCTTTTCTTATTGTCATGAATAAATAAGATGTTCGCGCCAATGTATGGTGACGGCTACTGCTCTTCATATGGGTCACATAAAGTGTATCCTGCCTTATCGCATATTATAAGAAGTTTTACTCAATATCACATGGATCAAAGGTAAAAAAGCCATTATATAATAACACATGATAAATTAACGCATCATATATGTCGCAAACAATACAGGCATAGCACAAGTACACTAAATATCACATCACAAAAAAGTACATGCAGTCTCCAGCTACCGTAAAAACCGGAAAATAGGACGAACCAAAATATATGCAAAACACGAAATAAAATAAACTGCATAAGCCGGTAAAAAATGTGTGGTATATAAGATGGGGTTCACTCCGTGGCACGCTTTTGAAAAAAGTTCGACCTGTATTCCGATTTTTACGGTACTCATGGCGCCTGGGTACATCTGTACTATCGCAACACAAGCAATTCATGCGTTTCTGATTTCACGTACTCCTTCAGAATATCAGTGACCTCCGAACAACCTGCAAGAGAAGCCAGCTCATGTTTCTGAAGAGTAGCTATTGGCCTACCGCCCGAGGAGCTCCTTTAGACTCATTGGCCTCCGATCAAGCCTCACGAATTTTAAAGCCAGTCGGTTTCTTGGCTCACATTATTTGTGTCATTCTAAATGTACATGTTGTACATTTTCATCTGCGCTGGCACATTCGCAGTGACGGTTTTTATCACGGCCAATCCGATGTCGCAACTTTCTTGTGTACAAGGCGCTCAGACTCAGACGGTGCATAAGTGTTCCGAGACTCCACCAGAGCTCTTTCTTTGTGTGAAATTCAATAAGCGGATAAATATTATGCATATCTGTAGTCTTATCAGGAAGGGTGACATTTGGACACGACAGTGATTACGGGCAAACGGGATGAATGTAAGTTGAAGGCACGGTACAGTACGTTTCTGCTATTTCTGAAAAATCAAAACCTTGCTAATTTGGGAAGCGGACAACTTTCGCAAAGTGTGCAGAAACAGAGCCGCATTAAAGCGTACCGAAGGGTGAAGGTGACAGTACCTAAACGGCCATACGTCAAAGCAACACTTCTGAGCACCCATCGCGGGTTCGCGGCTATGGCCTTGCTCGAGGTCGCGAATTTTATCCCGACGGCGGCAGCCGCATTTCGACGGGGCGAAATATAAAACGTACGTACACTTAGATATTGGGACACGTTAAAGAACACCATGGTGTCAAAATTATTCTGCAGTCAGCCCCTACGGCGTGCCTCCTAATCCTGTTGAGGTTTTGGCACGTACAGCCCTGTAATTCACTTAAAGCTTAATACTTCTGCCATGATGTGATGTGCTAGGTGAGCCGATCAATATGCTCAACCCCTCTCAGAGGTTATAAAATATGACGGCAACGCCTCAAGCAAACACCTCCCTCTGTGTGTTCTGTGTACTACGCAGACAAAAGGCAGTGGTGCACGCAGGGTAACGTTGAGTATCAAGTCACCACTCTCGTGCTGGACTAAACGTTGAAGAAATTAAACATTCGCCGTCATCAGCATCACTACTTGTCGTCAATCAAAACAAATAGCACAGAAAGCTTCGCTTACATCGATTCCCACAGTTCGTGGGATCCGCATAATTTTTCAAATTGTTTCGAATCCACTTCTGCCACTGGCCCTTGCAATTTGTAGAAAAAAAAGGAATATCAGCGATGTTACCTTCGACTGTGTGTTTCTCGACGTCACAAAAACTTCGTAAACTCTTCATCTCCTACAAGGCAAACCAGAAACTCCTTGCGGCTTTTTCTTTTTGCCAAATTGCGGCTCTAAACAGGAAGTCAACGTATCCTCTTCCAGCAGCTTTCCTTTCTTCAACCAGCCCGGCCTTATCTGCCGGTAGCTCCGCGGCACGGCGCTGCTGTCAGTTGTTGCATTTTACCGGTTGTGCTTCACACGTCCACGGCGTACGAGCAACGGAGTGTGATTCGTTCTCTGTGGAGCAAGGGAAGCACGCCCACCGAAATCCACGCATGCAGCCCACGTATGGGGAAAGGTGCCCCGCTTTAAGAAGTGTGAGGTGGTGGTGTTCCGAGCTCGTGAAAGGCCGTGAAGTTTTGCATGACAATGAGCTTTTGAGGAGGCGGCGTGCGTCACTGACTGACGACAGGGCCATCTCGAATTCAGTGCTGCGATGGTACACATATATGTCTGACGTGGTGTGGCGGCTATGTGGAAAAATAATGTAAGGTACGTAGAATAGTACGTATGTTTGTAATTACCTGTGTGTAGCTTATTTTGGCTAGTAAACAATAGGGGCAAAGACTTTCTGATTCGCCCTCGTATGTGGCGTCTACACAATAATAATGCTTGAGTAAGCCGAACGAAAGCAAACAAAGCGTTTTTCGAGAAAGCGCATATTTGCCAACAGCTCTGTGCTATCGGTCCAAAATTCTCGGGTGGCACCCACTTCGCCTATGTGCCACGCGGCGTCACAAAATCGCAAAAATTCACATCAAAGTGAGGTAAACGCATTAAAGATCCCATTATTGTGCCAAAAGGACTAATTTTTTCGGAATAGTTGGAGATTGCTGCATTCTTAAAAGCATACAAGATGGCTGCCCTCCGATCACCCTCACACTGGCTAAAGAGAGCACCCGACGAGAATGAATTTCTTCGCATATAATAAATTTTTTGACGTAGATTGTATAACTTTGTAAAGCCCTTTCAGCATGCATAGGACATTGGTCTGCCAACCTTAGGGCCCATTATAGCAACATTTTTAACTCTCCGTTGAACGAGTTTCGATCGGCGACCAAAGGCTAAGCAAGGGGAAGCGGACCAATCGGAGACGCCGGCAGCAGTATCCTCCCTCGATTATGTACTTTCACCACACTAGCTCAACCCCAGCGGAACCCTTTCATATTATCCATGTTCGTCGCCTTTTGTCAGCCAAATAGATAACAGAAATGTGTCAAAGTAGGCAATGTTATTCGCTTTGAAAGAAAACAAATGTGACCTCCTATAAACGAGGAGTTCTATTGATGGCGCTATCCAAACAACGGCAGCGGCTCACCTCCTGATGCTTGCGTTGGTGGTCACGTAAATTTCACGTCAGGAGATTGGAATAAGATCCTAATGGAATAGTTTTACGTTATATGGGCCCCATGTCTATTTTTTAATAATTCGTTCCACCGGCGATTTCATATTGGAACCTCAAGTACCGATTCAATACGTAGTATCCATTCTTCAATACCCATTGGCCGGCAATATATTCATGTGTTCTCGTACAATAACGCGAGTGTTGCATTTGTCCCTATTTAATAACTTTAATGGGGGTTTATGATGCGATGACGCAAGACAGCGAGGAACCGTCGTCCTGTGAATCGATTTCTTGCGTCCTCTCATCAAAAGCCAGCCAGTTTCGCTATCGCGAGAGCGGATTTCATGTTACGCAAACTCCCCTTTGCTAAGATGTTACTGAGCAAGCGCCTTCATTACCAAGAGACGAGAGGCTTATTGGATACGTTCTGCAAATTTGTGAATCATCGCTGTCATCACCAGCATCATCTGTGTTAAGTGCAGGGTGAACTCCCCTCCCAGCGATCTATAATTACCCCTGCCACGTGCCAGATGACTCCGTCCTTTGCTTACAAATTTCCCGATTTCATTAGAGCACGTACTTCTCTGCCGTTCTAGACTGCGCTTCCCTTCCCTGCGCACTCATTCTGCAAATTCTAATAGGCTACCCATTAACGGCCCTGCGCATTACATGGCCCTGCCCAGCTCCATTTTCCCCTCATAATGTCGGCTACCGTGTCAGCTACCGCCATTTTCCCTCTAATGCGCACCGCTTTCTTCCTGTCTCGTAAATGACTCTTCACCAAGCCCCATTGCAAATTTTCGTTATACATTGGAAGCTGTAAAACGCCGTCTGATGAACGTTTCACCGAAATAATTTTTCAGGCGGCTCCATTAGGGGAGGAGATGGAGGAAATTAATTGCCTCTCGTTACCACGCCGCCAAGAGGCGAGTTTCAGTGCGCAATGGAGACGCTCTCTCCTCCTTCCTTTATACTCGCGGAGCTCGCGGACAACTTTCTGTGTCTATAAAGGGAAAGCAACGGGGGCGGAGCCTCTGCACGTGTATTACGGCGCCAAGTAGTCCGCCAGCCTTTCACAGTGCTTTCGGTTGCTCGGAACACGCTGAATTGGTGCAGCTTCCCCGTGCGACGGTTTCGCGTTCGCCTAAACGCGGAAGGAAGAAGCAGCAAAATAAGTAGCCTTTTACACTGAGTGGTATGTTTTGTGTGATTTAACTGTTGCTAATAAAGTGTTCACGTCTTCACGTCGCCAACGTGGATGAAAATGCGGGACTTTTTTTCAGAAGCGCTCTAGCTTGTGTGCACTCTGCCTCCGTAGCTTTCCCTTTATAGCTACAGAAAGTTGTCCGCGAGTATAGCAGTTTTCCCAAGTGCTGTTCCTTCCCTCCCTTCTCTAATACCGGAGCCGAGGGGCGCACCGCGGTGTAAGCCACACATCCCTTTTTGCGGCGTTGCGCCTCAAGGCCCAACCATTGGCATGCGTCAGCATGCTTCGGCGCGCGCCGACAAGCTTACGCGTCGCTTCGCGTCGGTTGGAGGGAAAGGGCACGCTATGACTGGACACGAGCTCTGACACGCGGCGACGCTTGCTCCTCGGCTGCGGCCACGGTATGGTATGGTATGAATAACGTTATTTAGGTCCTGAGGGATCAGTCTGGGACTGATGCGGGCCGCTCCCACGTCGGTACAGAGAGGCCGAGCCCCTCTGCCGTCACACGGGCCCTCTGGACAGCCCTGAGTTGGTCCGCCAGCACTTCACTGTGCAGCATCAGCCGCCACCACTGTTCACCTCGAGAACCATCACCGGCCAACGCAAAGCAGCGCCAAAGCATGTGTTCTAAATCGAGCAAACCCCCACACTTACTACAATAGAGTGAAACCCCGCAGTCCGGATTAATTTTGTTCATGATGACCGGGTTAGGGTACGGTGTAACAATAATATTTTTACACCGTGGCTGCGCCGCACTGTTGTTCGACCACTTTGTTTTCAACCGGAGAAGTCCGGCCTAAACAGCCTGTAAACTGCGCTTGCAACAATAAGTTAGTAATCTGTATGCTCCTGTAGATATAAAAGAACAACCGTTTGATTATTCAATATCATCATCATCAGCCTGGTTACGCCCACTGCAGGGCAAAGGCCTCTCCCATACTTCTCCAACAACCCCGGTCATGTACTAATTGTGGCCATGCCGTCCCTGCAAACTTCTTAATCTCATCCGTCCACCTAACTTTCTGCCGCCCCCTGCTACGCTTCCCTTCCCTTGGGATCCAGTCCGTAACCCTTAATGACCATCGGTTATCTTCCCTCCTCATTACATGTCCTGCCCATGCCCATTTCTTTTTCTTGATTTCAACTAAGATGTCATTAACTCGCGTTTGTTCCCTCACCCAATCTGCTCTTTTCTTATCCCTTAACGTTACACCTATCATTCTTCTTTCCATAGCTCGTTGTGTCGTCCTCAATTTGAGTAGAACCCTTTTCGTAAGCCTCCAGGTTTCTGCCCCGTAGGTGAGTACTGGTAAGACACAGCTATTATATACTTTTCTCTTGAGGGATAACGGCAACCTGCTGTTCATGATTTGGGAATGCCTGCCAAACGCACTCCAGCCCATTCTTATTCTTCTGATTATTTCATTCTCATGATCCGGATCCGCCGTCACTACCTGCCCTAAGTAGATGTATTCCCTTACGACTTCCAGTGCCTCGCTGCCTATTGTAAATTGCTGTTCTCTCCCGAGACTGTTAAGCATTACTTTAGTTTTCTGCATATTAATTTTTAGACCGACTCTTCTGCTTTGCCTCTCCAGGTCAGTGAGCATGCATTGCAATTGGTCCCCTGAGTTACTAAGCAAGGCAATATCATCAGCGAATCGCAAGTTACTAAGGTATTCTCCATTAACTTTTATCCCCAATTCTTCCCAATCCAGGTCTCTGAATACCTCCTGTAAACACGCTGTGAATAGCATTGGAGATATCGTATCTCCCTGCCTGACGCCTTTCTTTATTGAGATTTTGTTGCTTGCTTTATGGAGGACTACGGTGGCTGTGGAGTCGCTATAGATATCTTCCAGTATTTTTACATATGGCTCATCTACACCCTGATTCCGTAATGCCTCCATGACTGCTGAGGTTTCGACTGAATCAAACGCTTTCTCGTAATCAATGAAAGCTATATATAACGGTTGGTTATATTCAGCACATTTCTCTATCACTTGATTGATAGTGTGAATATGGTCTATTGTTGAGTAGCCTTTAAGAAATCCTGCCTGGTCCTTTGGTTGACAGAAGTCTAAGGTGTTCCTGATTCTATTTGCGATTACCTTAGTAAATACTTTGTAGGCAACGGACAGTAAGCTGATCGGTCTATAATTTTTCAAGTCTTTGGCGTCCCCTTTCTTATGGATTAGGATTATGTTAGCGTTCTTCCAAGATTCCGGTACACTCGAGGTTATGAGGCATTGCGTATACAGGGTGGCCAGTTTCTCTAGAACAATCTGACCACCATTCTTCAACAAATCTGCTGTTACCTGATCCTCCCCAGCTGCCTTCCCCCTTTGCATATCTCCTAAGGCTTTCTTTACTTCTTCCGGTGTTACCTTCGGGATTTCGAATTCCTCTAGACTATTTTCTCTTCCATTATCGTCGTGGGTGCCACTGGTACTGTATAAATCTCTATAGAACTCCTCAGCCACTTGAACTATCTCATCCATATTAGTAATGATATTGCCGGCTTTGTCTCTTAACGCATACATCTGATTCTTGCCAATTTCTAGTTTCTTCTTCACTGTTTTTAGGCTTCCTCCGCTCCTGAGAGCATGTTCAATTCTATCCATATTATACTTCCTTATGTCAGCTGTCTTACGCTTGTTGATTAACTTCGAAAGTTCTGTCAGTTCTATTCTAGCTGTAAGGTTAGATGCTTTCATACATTGGCGTTTCTTGATCAGATCTTTCGTCTCCTGCGATAGTTTGTTGGTATCCTGCCTAACTGAGTTACCACCGACTTCCATTGCACACTCCTTAATGATGCCCACAAGATTGTCGTTCATTGCTTCAACACTAAGGTCCTCTTCCTGAGTTAAAGCAGAATACCTGTTCTGTAGCTTGATCTGGAATTCCTCTATTTTCCCTCTTACCGCTAACTCATTGATCGGCTTCTTATGTACCAGTTTTTTCCGTTCCCTCCTCAGGTCTAGGCTAATTCGAGTTCTTACCATCTTGTGGTCACTGCAGCGCACCTTGCCGAGCACGTCCACATCTTGTATGATGCCAGGGTGAGCGCAGAGTATGAAGTCTATTTCATTTCTAATCTCGCCGTTCGGGCTCCTCCATGTCCACTTTCGGCTATCCCGCTTGCGGAAGAAGGTATTCATTATCCTCATATTATTCTGTTCCGCAAACTCTACTAATAACTCTCCCCTGCTATTCCTAGTGCCTATGCCATATTCCCCCACTGCCTTGTCTCCAGCCTGCTTCTTGCCTACCTTAGCATTAAAGTCGCCCATTAGTATAGTGTATTTAGTTTTCACTCTCCCCACCGCCGATTCCACGTCTTCATAGAAGCTTTCGACTTCCTGGTCATCATGACTGGATGTAGGGGCGTAGACCTGTACAATCTTCATTTTGTGCCTCTTATCAAGTTTCACAACAAGACCTGCCACCCTCTCGTTAATGCTATAGAATTCCTGTATGTTACCAGCTATATTCTTATTAATCAGGAATCCGACTCCTAGTTCTCTTCTATCCGCTAAGCCACGGTAGCACAGGACGTGCCCGCTATTTAGCACTGTATATGCTTCTTTCGGCCTCCTAACTTCACTGAGCCCTATTATATCCCATTTACTGCCCTCTAATTCCTCCAATAGCACTGCTAGACTCGCCTCACTAGATAACGTTCTAGCGTTAAACGTTGCCAGGTTCATATTCCAATGGCGGCCTGTCCGGAATATCATCATCATCATCATCAGCCTGGTTACGCCCACTGCAGGGCAAAGGCCTCTCCCATACTTCGCCAATAACCCCGGTCATGTACTAATTGTGGCCATGCCGTCCCTGCAAACTTCTTAATCTCGTCCGCCCACCTGACTTTCTGCCGCCCCCTGCTACGCTTCCCTTCTCTTGGGATCCAGTCCGTAACCCTTAATGACCATCGGTTATCTTCCCTCCTCATTACATGTCCTGCCCATGCCCATTTCTTTTTCTTGATTTCAACTAAGATGTCATTAACTCGCGTTTGTTCCCTCACCCAATCTGCTCTTTTCTTATCCCTTAACGTTACACCTATCATTCTTCTTTCCATAGCTCGTTGTGTCGTCCTCAATTTGAGTAGAACCCTTTTCGTAAGCCTCCAGGTTTCTGCCCCGTAGGTGAGTACTGGTAAGACACACCTATTATATACTTTTCTCTTGAGGGATAACGGCAACCTGCTGTTCATGATTTGGGAATGCCGGCCAAACACACTCCAGCCCATTCTTATTCTTCTGATTATTTCCGTCTCATGATCCGGATCCGCCGTCACTACCTGCCCTAAGTAGATGTATTCCCTTACGACTTCCAGTGCCTCGCTGCCTATTGTAAATTGCTGTTCTCTCCCGAGACTGTTAAGCATTACTTTAGTTTTCTGCATATTAATTTTTAGACCCACTCTTCTGCTTTGCCTCTCCAGGTCAGTGAGCATGCATTGCAATTGGTCCCCTGAGTTACTAAGCAAGGCAATATCATCAGCGAATCGCAAGTTACTAAGGTATTCTCCATTAACTTTTATCCCCAATTCTTCCCAATCCAGGTCTCTGAATACCTCCTGTAAACACGCTGTGAATAGCATTGGAGATATCGTATCTCCCTGCCTGACGCCTTTCTTTATTGGGATTTTGTTGCTTGCTTTATGGAGGACTACGGTGGCTGTGGAGCCGCTATAGATATCTTCGAGTATTTTTACATATGGCTCATCTACACCCTGATTCCGTAATGCCTCCATGACTGCTGAGGTTCCGGAATATACGCCTGCGCAACAGTTCCCTTTTACCTTCAGAAGTAACAAACATTTGGAGGACGCTTTAGCTTCGCTTTTAAGAGTGGAACGCGACAGCATTCAAAGATCGCTGACTGCTTCGGACGCTTCCCGGCAATTGGAGTGTATGTAATCGTAATGTTTACCGGGAAACGCTGGCTCCGAATGCTACGCACGAGGGCGCGCTTTTTGATAGAAACGCGCCCTCTTGCGTGGGCCGCGATGCGACGCAGGCGAGCGCCAGCTGGAGGTGTTGCAAGGGACCGGGCGCACGGCTCCGCTGCCCCCGAGACACCCGCGTGCCGGTGCGCGCAAATGGCGGACGCCGCGGCTGGTTTGTGAATGGTAGAAACGCTGGAAAACGGGTTTGTTCGAGTGTTCGCGTAACAGAATTACGTTTTCACGTATAGTCAAATCACAGTCCGAGAGCTATCGTGTCTTTAGGTTGTGTGTAAGTTGTAGTTTATAAGTTTTCTATGTAATTTAGCTTGAGAAATTCAATTACTTCAGTAAATTGCTTGCGTCACACGGAGGGCCCGTGTATGGGTGGCTCGAAAATCTTTTCGGGGGAAACGACGTCCACCGCCGACACCAGATGTTCTCCGACACGGGCTCCTTAACACTATCGCCAGCAGTGCTTGCGCTCGCTGCTATTGTCGTCGTCTGTCTACAAGATCGCTTTCCGAACACCTGCGCGACCATGCCATAGCATATCAAAAGCTATCGCACGATTTCGTCTTTCGTAGCTCATTGCACAGCCCACTATGTAAGAATTAGGTGTGCAAAATATCATTGAAAAATCTGTATGGGAAATATAATTTTGCTGGCTGGTGTATGAAAGAGACGCGAAAAAAGTGGGCTCTGAGAAAATTAGCAAAAAGAATTGAAGAACGTGCCGCGCTCACACAAGAATAAACATCTAGAACCGCTAGAATTTCCCAAACTTGTAGCTCGTCTCCTCCTGATTCTTGCGTCGGTCTAATTTTGCCCATAGAGCACCTCATTTATTTTTCTGGGTTGTTCTGAAGCATCAACACACCATAGGGAGGACTTCACGTCGAGCAGCATTGACTGTATTACAAGAAAAGTTTTCACTGTTTAGAAGACATGTTCTATTGTAACTGGTTTCAACGTGCCAAGTGTTTCGTTCTAGACAATAATGAAATGACATACATCAGATATTACAGACTTGCGAATCGAAAGGTTTTAGTAGGTGCCTTTCGTTGCGCTTTGCCAAGTTGTACTATTGAAGCATTTATTCAAATATAGGGTAACAGCTCAGTTGTCTAATGCCATATATATATATATATATATATATATATATATATATATATATATATATATATATTATTTACACAATTTACACACTTCAAGTCGCCCCGCAAAAATAAAAAAGAACAGTTTGTTTATTGTTTTCCATTTGCATTGATGTTTTGCTTGAGAACGATTTTTTTTTTCCTAAGGCACGCAATAATTGATGTGCCCTATTATTTTACTGCACAACACTAGACACGGTAGTCAACCGTTATGAAACACCAACCGTTATTAACGCAGTGCATATGATCGGGCACACAGGGTTTTATTGCACCTTAACTGATGCTTTCGAAAAATTGTTACACTATACCAACATTGCGTAAAAGTCACTGCGGTGAAATAATATAGTAGTACATACTTAAAAAACACAATTTTATACTCTAATAATAATAATAATAATAATAATAATAATAATAATAATAATCAATCCAATTTTTCTTATAATTTCCAGAAACAGCTAGAGATCCTTTGTGATGACGATGATCGCTGGAGTTTATTGGCACAAGGGCCAGAAATGGCCATAGAACGCCAAGGCCATGACAATAGGCTGCCATTGGCAATGATTAATGATCGTCGGAACGCGGATGAAACACGGCAGTATAGAGGCCTAAAGATATTAATTGGAAAGTAAGTAAATAGATCCCTAATAAAAGTAGACAATGATACATGACATGTGCTATGGAGCAATGATGTACTACGAAGAGGTGATGTACAAAAATATGTCGCTACAAATTAGCACTACTGCCTGTGCCACTCAGGTCGCTACTATATCGTAGCATTAGCCTCTCGTGAGAGGATGTGCTAAGAAACATCGTGGACATATAACGCGCATACAGATCATTTGTACTGGTGCACTTAAATAGCAATATGCGAGAGAAAATGTACAGAGAACACAAATGTGGTAGACAGACAGAACAATGCGAGATAAACAAATAGGGAAAAAGAAAACGAGGAAGCGCGAAAGGGAGTCAATCATACAACATGATTATCTACATATATATACAGGAATTGAACACTGAAATATGTCAATACAGGCACAATTCTTATTACATGCTTTCTTTAGAGTCAAGTCATATATAGGACAGTCATTAATGCAAGAAGGCCAGGCGGAAAATGCGGAATTCTGCTTGGTATACTGTTGCAGCACGAAAAAGTGCACATGATCAACAAGTTTTTGGAAATGTATAATACCATGGAACACCTTATAGATGAACAAAAAGGTCTGATTTAATTAGTTTTGAGTTTATAGGCGTAAGCTGAGGTATACTTGAGGAGTTTGGACCATGGTTGTCAGAAGGGCAAAAGGGGTGCTTGAACATAGATTTCTATTCTGGACGAGTTCAGTGAGGTCAGAATTGGATTTGCACGTTGCACCACAGTCTACAGAGGCGTACTCCAGTATTTCAAGGCAGACAGCAGAATACAATTTCATAAGCAGAACAGGCGAGTGGAAATCATGCGATATACGACATACAATTTCAAGAACGTGAGCGTCACATTGCGAGTATTTAACGTGTGATGAGAAGCTTAGCGTTTTGTCGAAGCACACAAAGATATTTCGTTTCAGCGACCCTGGGTAGCGGCGCACCTCGTGTGAAAATGGCACATGGCGTGTTTTGCGCGTATAACTTAATACCACAGTTTTCGAAACATTTAAGAGAACCTTATTGCTTCTGCACCGATTTGAGAACGAAAAATGTATTTTCGGAGGTCAATGCAGCCGTGAACACAGCTGACAGTCTTAACTAGCTTTAAGTCATTGGTATACAAAGCTATGTTGTTGATCTATTAAGATGTTCCTAGCACTAGCAGAACACAGGTAATGCAATAGCGATTGAAACACTTTTGACGCAGCGCAGAGGAAAGATATAGGCCGGTAGTTAGTAGCTCCACTCTAACACCCGATTTCTGCACGGGAAATATCCATGCTACCTTCCAAGTGCTAGAAAATGTACTAGACTTTAAGGAACTATTGAGGACGCGTCTGAGAACAGGGACAAGTAGGCTTCTATACGTTTTAAGTAGTGCGCCAGGAATGTCATCAACACCCCAAGAAAGGGGAAGCTTGAACCGCTTCATACATATGAAAATAAGGTCTTTATTGACTGATAGCGTACATGGCGTGCCAAACTGAGAAGGAAGGTTATTTGAAGCGTCTTTTACACCATATACAGAACAGAACTGCTCTGCATAGGCATGAGCAGTGTTTGAGAAATCACCATATTCATAAAGAAGGCATACATCATCAGCGCTCTCTTTAGAAGAGTGAGAGCGCACGAAGCTAAATATTTTTAATTGCGTGTCATGCTGGCTGCAACACATTCAATGTGATTTTTGTGACCATTCTAATATAAATAATAATCTTAGCGGTAACATAGCACTCTAGACAGCTCACAAGGCTAAAAATAAGGACGTGTTTATAGTGTCTCATCGTGTGTCTCATAGCCAGCTATATAGAGCAAGACTTTGCAGGGTGCAGAAGACACTCTCTCTCTCTCTCTCTGAAGCGCACACACACACTTGCTCACTTGCAGAGCACGTGACACACACATACAGGGCAAGAACTGGACAGTTGACGGGTGCACAACTCGCAGGCTCACCGACTCAGTCCGGTCGCAAGGAAGGGGAGTCCGAATGTAGAGAGAAAGCTCTGTATGCCAGATATAAGCATGGAGTTGCGGCATCGGGTCATGCAGTCGTGATGGGCCTCAGGCTGTCCGGACCACTTGTTCAGACGGACTGAAGAAGAGAGATGAGTGCTGTCCAGAGAGCCGTCAAGTACCCTGCAGAATAGATGTAGTAGAGCAATTTTATTGCCGCTGTTATTGCCGGGTTTGCCACTTGACGGCTTTGAGGCGATGCTCGTAGGCTGGCATGAGCTTGTGACGACCGAAAAGACGGGAATAGAGGGTGCGTGATGCCCGACGCTGAACAACCTCGAGTTTATCAGCGATGTGAGTTTGGTACGGGGACCATACTAATGAGCAGTACTCAAGCAGTGGCCTAATGAGAAAAGTGTAGAGTTCTCAGAAAACCTCAGGCCGACAGGGAAGGAAGACATGGGGCACAAACCCCAGAATACGACGAGCTTTAGATACATGTAATGGTTCTACTGAAACCAGCAAGGCGGAGAGAGGTAATTAATGAAGGGAAAATGAGACATCCACCCAAACGTAGCTAAGTGCTACAAAGGAAACCCGTACGGGTTACTCGGCTTACCAGCAGTTGAAGAAAAATTCGTCCTCGTCCAGGACTAGTTTGGGTCGATGTCTCATTTTCACTTTATTAATCACCTCTCTCCACCTTGCGGGTTTTTCGCACAACTATTATGTCAAGCGCTTGCTTTTGCTTCTGAGTTGTTGATAAATTCGACTTCACCTGCCGTCTGCTAGCCGCCTGGTTAGCTCAGATGGCAGAGCGACTGCCCCAGAAAGGCATTGGTCCCAGGTCCTGGACCAGGACAAATTTTTCTTCAACTGCGAAACTTGTTTTCGAGAACCCACCGTGATTGCTTAGTGGCTATGGTGTTGGGCAGCTAAGCACGAAGCCGTGGGATCGAATCCCGGCCACGGCGGCCGCATTTCGATGGGGGCGAAATGCGAAAACACCCGTGTACTTAGAATTAGGTGCACGTCAAAGAACCCCAGGCGGTCGCAATTTCCGGAGTCTCCCACTACGGCGGGCCTCATAATCAGAAAGTGGTTTTGCACGTAAAACACGATAATTTTTTGTCTTTTGACGAACCCGTATGGGTTTCCTTTGCAGCACTTAGATACGTTTGGGTGTATATCTCGTTTTTCTCTATATTAGCTTTAGATGCAATGCTGGTGACACATGCGGAAAAGTCAAGAGAAGGGCTGATTGCTGCACCCAGAATTAGAAGGGCGCTGACAGTTTTCATAGGGACAGCTCCGCGGAAGTAGGTTGGGCACGCAGCACTTTTATTGTGGCTGATACGCATTGCAACACTTTTTTCAGTGGTAATACAAAGTTTGAGGGCCCAGTCGTTCGCCTTTACATAACGTATTTATTCCAAGCGCATATGCTGCCTATAGGCATAAGGTTGCAGTGGAAGTGTTAACTTGTTAATTCAACACATTCCGGAAGGCGAATTAGCAACTTGGTTTTGCGTTAATATTTTTACTCACTGCAAGTGTCAAAATGTAACAGCGTGCTTCGAATGAGGGCACAAATAGAAAAGCAGACAACGAAAGTGAGCGATTATCCCTCTCGGTTTCCTCTTTGCGTGTGTTTGGTTGTCCTAATTCGCCGTGTTACGTTTTCAATCTTCTTCAGTAATATCCATGTTTCGGCCCCATACAAGTAATAATAATACCAGCGACCATAGGTCCTCTAGGTAAACGGAACTAGCTCAGAATTTCGCTATACTTATCTTTCTTTCTTCGCTTAGGGCTCAGTCGGACTCAGACTCACCGAAATTCTACTGAGTCGTGTTCACTCAACCTCCCGAGATGGTCTGAATCTGAGGCAGTGGGAGTTAGCCCACTCGAAAGTGAGTTTTCCGAACTATGCCGACGATTCAAGATCAGTTCCACCTCGTTAGGAATGACTTCTCCGATGTGTGAGACAGGCAGCCGAGACCTTGAGTTGTTTTGTGTATCCCCTTGAACACGCTACTACTGAATTCGCGGTAAGCGCTGAAAGTTTCTATTTCTTCTCATTTTCTTTTTTTTCACGCAACATTTAACTATTGTTCAAGTTCACAGAAAATGCATCGTAAATCTAGCCGTGTTCATGGCCACATGCATACGGGTGACTCCGAAACCTCGATGTTGGAACCATTGAGAAATACTACGCCGTGACACCGGCGCACGTGCAACTCCAGAACTACGAGGCCGGAACCGTTCAGAAATCAAAGAAATTTTTAGGCCTGCAGGGCCCTTGGGGCTGTACTTGTCGGCGTTAAGGTAGCCTCCCCGCCTGCGCGATTATCTGACTGAGCTAAGGCGAATGCTCGGTTGCCATAGCCGGAAGTCGGAATCCCGCTAGGCTTGGAGTGACACCTGTCACCGGCAAAAGATGCCAAGAGCGAGTGGGGCTATACTAATCCAGGTACAACCAAATTAGGAAGGCCCACAAAGCTCCAACAAGACACTCCCTCACCAGATCAGGAATTGGCCTCCCTGGTGCAGTGTTCGGCCACCCCCTCCCAAATGGCTCATTCAATTACCCGATGGCCCTCAGTCCCCATCAGCTGCGCAGCACCTGACTAAGGCGGGGGTCAGACCTGTAACGCAGCAGAGGGTGCTTAGAGTCTCTGGATCCAGACAGGCCGCCATTGGAATCTGAACCTCGGAACGTTTAACAACCCAACCTTCACGAGTAAGGCTAGCTTAGCAGGACTCTCAAGAATTATCAGACATTGTTTGGGATATCATCGGCCTTAGTGAGACTAGAAGAACTGGTGAGGCTTATACATTGCTGAAAAACGGACATGTCCTTTGCTATAGAGGTCTCCTAGATAAGAAGTAATATGGGGTAGGATTCCTAATCCATAAAGACATAGCCGGCAACATTGACGAATTCTACAGCATGAATGACAGGGCAGCTGTAGTCGTAATCAAACTCAATAAAAGGTATACATTAAAGGTAGTAAAAGCCTACGCTCCAACATCCAGTCATGATGCTGAGGAAGTACATCAGTTCTGTGAAGATGTTGATTTAGCGATGAGAAGAGTGAAAACTCAGTGTACTGTAGTAATGGGTGACTTCAATGCAAAAGTGGGGAAAAAGCAGGCTGGTGAAAAAGCCATTGGCAACTACGGCGTCGATTTTCGGCACCCTAGAGGAGAGATGCCGGTAGAATTCGCAGAAAAGAATAAGCTTCGAATAATGAGCACCTTTTTCAGGAAGTGTAGCAAGAGAAAGTGGACCTAGAAAAGCCCTAATGGTGAAACAAAAAGTGAAATTGACTTCATACTTTATGCTGATCCCACCATAGTGTAGGATGTAGAAGTGATAGGCAGGGTAAAATACACTGATTATAGGCTAGTGAGGGCTAAGATTCACCTCAATTTGGAAAGAGAAAGAGCTAAATTGGTCGAGAAGAAACAGGTCAACCTAGAAGCAGTAAGGGTAAAAGCAGACAAATTCAGGCTGGTACTTGCGAACAAATATGCAGCCTTAGAACAGAAAGATGAAGATCACATAGAGGTAATGAATGCAACCGTAACTAGGCTGGCTTCAGAGGCAGCCATTGAAGTGGGAAGCAAGGGTCCAAGGCAAACAGTAGGCAAGCTCGCCCAAGTAACAAAGGACCTAATAAAGAAACGACATAAAATGAGTGTCCAACTCAAGAAATAGGATAGAATTCGCGGAACTCTCAAAACTGATCAACAGGGCGAAAAGAAGGGATATTCGAAACTATAACGAGAGAAAGATTAAAGAAGCCGTAAAAAATGAAGCAGCCTGAAATCAGTGAGAAAGAAACTTGGCATAGGACAAATCAAGATAAGCACTGAAAGATAAGCAGGGTAATATCATCAGCAATCTGGAAGATATAGTAAAAGCAACGGACAAATTTTATACTGACCTAAACAGTACCCAGAGGAATCAGGATACCTCAATTAGAAACAGTAAGGAACAAGATAGAGAAACTCCTCCTATAGCTAGCGATGAGGTCAGAAGGGCCTTGTAAGACATGAAATGAGGAAGACCGGCAGGTGAAGATGCACTAACAGTCGATTTAATCAAACATGGAGGAGACATAATGCTTGTAAAACTGGTGGCTCTTTATACGAAGTGCTTAACGACTGCAAGACTCCCAGAAAACAGGAAGGATGCAAACATTATACTAATCCACAAAAAGGGAGACGTAAAGAGTTGAAAGATTATAGGCCCATTAGCTTACTCCCAGTATTATATAAGATATTTACCGAAATAATCTTCAATAGAATAAGGGCAACACTGGACTTTAGTCAGCCAAGGGAACAGGCGGGCTTCAGGAAGGAATACTCTACAACGGATCACATCCATGTCATTAATCAAGTTATCGAGAAATCCTCAGAGTATAATAAACTTCTGTATATGGCTTTCATAGATTACGAAAAGGCATTTGATTTAGTAGAGACACCAGCAGCCATAGCGGCACTACGTAATCAAGGAGTACAGAATGCTTACGTAAATACCTTGGAAAATATCTACAGAGTTTCTACAGCTACCTTAATTCTACACAAGGAGGAAGATGCCTATAAAGAAAGGGGTGAAAAAGGGAGACAATCTCTCCAATGCTTTTCACTGCGTGCTTGGAAGAAGTATTCAAGCTATTAAACTGGGAAGGCTGAGGAGTAAAGATCGATGGCGAATATCTCAACAATCTTCGGTTTGCCGATGACATTGTTCTATTCAGCAACAATGCAGACGAGTTACAACAAATGATTCAGGACCTTAACACAGAGCGTGTAAGAGTGGGGTTGAAGATTATTATGCAGAAAAGAAAGATAATTATAAATAGCAGGGCAAAGCAACAGGAGTTCAGGATCGCCAGTCGGCCTCAGGCGTCTGTGAAAGAGTACGTTTGCCTAGGTCGATTAATCACAGGGAACCCTAATCATGAGAAGGAAATTCACAGAAGAATAAAAATGGTTGGATCGCATACGGCAGACATTGCCAGCTCCTGACTGGAAACTTACCATTATCATTGAAAAGGAAGGTGTACAATCAGTGCATTTTACCAGTGCTGACATATGGGGCAGAGACTTGGAGACTGAGAAAGAAGCTTGAGAACAAGTTAAGGACCGCGCAATGAGCAATGGAATGAAGAATGTTATGCATAACGTTAAGAGACAGAAAGAGAGCGGTTTGTATCAGAGAGCAAACGGGTCCGATATTCTAATTGACCTTAAGAGAAAAAATGGAGCTGGGCAGGTCATGTAATGCGCAGGTTAGACAACCGCTGGACCATTAGGGTTACAGAATGGATAACAAGAGAAGGGAAACGCAGTCGAGGATGACAGAAGACTAGGTGGAGCGGTGAAATTAGAAAATTCGCGGGCGCTAGTTGGAATCGGTTGGCGCAAGACAAGGATAGTTGGAGGTCGCAGGGAGAGGCCTTCGAGCTGCAGTGGGCATAAAACAGGCTCATTATTATTATTATTATTATTATTATTATTATTATTATTATTATTATTATTATTATTATTATTATTATTATTATTATTATTATTATTACCCTACCCGCCATGGTTGCTCAGTGGCTATGGTGTTGGGCTGCTGAGCATGAGCTCGCGGGATCGAATCCTGGCCACGGCGGCCGCATTTAGATGAGGGCGAAATGCGAAAGCACCCGTGTACTTAGATTTAGGTGCATGTTAAAGAGCCCCAGGTGGTCGAAATTTGCGGAGTCCTCCACTACGGCGTGCCTCATAATCAGAAAGTAGTTTTGGCACGTAAAACCCCATAATTTATTATTATTATTATTATTATTATTATTATTATTATTATTATTATTATTATTATTATTATTATTATTATTATTATTATTATTATTATTATTATTATTATTATTATTATTATTATTATTATTATTATTATTATTCCGGTAACATGCAATGATTTCACACCTTTATGCTCAATGGCAATGTTAAGTTCATCCTGTCATCACAATGCTAGTCATCACATACGAATTGCGGTCGAACCGTGCTTTAGGCGAAATGTTTTTACGGGGTTGATATTCCCTGTTATAGTTTGAAGAAAATAATCATACTTGATATATACTGATTGTAATAAATTGCAACACAATATGAACGCTAGCCCACTATGCCGTGTTTACAAATAAGCGATGTGGCCCGCTTAAATTTGAGGTCTGTAAAACAGCTGGCTACCTGGCGCGATTTACCTGGATGTACAGAACAACATTATTTCAGAACTCATGTAAGAACGGAAGACTCGAGTGAAAGCATGATTCATTTGTTATATAATAGCACAGCAGGCTGTGTGCCAGAGGGCAAAATCGATCATCCTATTTGCATGGCAATGCTCATTTTGCTTCGCACATCCCGGAAATTCATCGCATAACGTTGCCCTTTGTCCGAAATATTACTCATTTGGTTCCTTGAAGACAAAGAATATTGCCACGCATTTTTGTTCTTGTACTAATATGCTAAGTGGGATATCTGCTCTGGACCACGGAACATCATTTATCTCTATTAAAAAATCCATATTCCCCATAGCTCCAATAGCCAATAATCCGATATGAAACACATAGGATCCCATACAAAAACCAGTTTTTCCCTATATGTTATATAATGTTATGGGAAGTACGGGTTTTTTATTTCAGTAGGGATGTTTGTCGCCAAAGTACGAAGTAAACATTTAAGCTACTGATAACGAAATAGCTAACAAAACGTTTCAGGGGAACTGATTGTGGCAGCTTGCTGGCGCTGCGAAGCTCGAACGAAGTGTCTAACGTGACTAGTGTTCTGGCTACAGTATGAGTAATCTTTCGTCCCGCCATCTCTCTCACATTTATCAGAATACCAATTCATAAGATAGGCTAGACAGATCGTGGGTTTATTAGCGTCCAGTATAAAAAAACTTAATAGTTCGGACTAAAGGGGAATGCGAACGGCCGATCTATAAGTTCGAAAGCCAGAAAGCATGCACTCACCTTGAGCACTTATGCTGACTACGGTACGGCGCGCTTTGACACATGGCCAAGAACTGTTCTTACGAGGTCCGTTCCTAGAGCTCCAGATCCTTTTTTTTTTGTCATGCGCACCGATTGCAGAAACCTCTGAACAGCGATACTTTAAAAACACTCCCATTACGCATGGCTCGAAAGATTCCACTGGTGTGCGCTTAGTGCGAATACTTTCGCGTGTTCCGGCTATTGTTCTAAGATTCTCTTGTTCCGGCCTAGTGTCGGAACAATAGAATCTCGGTGGAAGGACGTGGCCCACAGGCTGTCATATCTGTAATCTGAACAAATGAGCGTGAATGAAAACCACAAATGCTCCAGGAGCTTCATTTCTACGGAAACACTGCTTCTCGCTTGAGCCTGTCCTGAAGCGCAAAGAATCACCGGCGTTCATCAGCATCTTCAAAGTGACGGAAGATCTGTGTACCTGGAGCATTCAGTGCGCATATCATTTCATTTTTTTCTCATACACATTTTAAGTATCGTGCTAGGGATGACCTCTCCAGAATTCATAAAGGATCTTTCTCTGTATCTTTCTCTCTCCCTCTCTCAATTCCTCGACTAAAGTGTTTCGGTACTTCACTTTACAATTGCGCAGAAAAACAATCTTTGAGAACACATTTCGGAACGTGAGAAGCTTGCGACACCTCCGATTCTTGGCTTTTCAATAAGAGAGCAGGATCTATTTGACGGAGGGCAAAGTCCGTCATCTTGTATTAATGGAGGCGCTTGGTTCACGTTTCACAAACCAGGGTTTCTCGAGTAATCGATGCGAGTGAAAGCGTTTCATCATCATTTGAAGGCGCACGTCGATGACGTAGCTGCACCACAGGGTTGCAATCTCAGGCCTTCGTAGCTATGCCGTATCAAGCGGCACAACAAATGTAAAGACAGTGCTTAAATGACTACACAAGCCATAACACATAAAACTATATGAGATATTTGACTTTCTCTTGGGAAATCTATTGCTCTTACTGTTGAACATGATTTGTTCTCGACTGCCATAGTCATCAATGTCATCTTTTTTCAAGCTCAGTGATGAAAACAGGATTGCACAAATAGTATTCTAATTTCTCACACATTTCAATCATCGCATACAAATTAAAGAGTGGTAGCGTCTATACATACGTCTCATATATTTCATAGAGAATGCGCAACACTGTCTAGACTGATATGCTGGCATGGTTGCGACAGACAGGTAATTTGGCTGTGCTACCCAGATACAGCGGAATGAATTTTATTCTTGCATACGGCAAAGTATATCAGTCTAGACAGTGCTGCCCAATTCTGAATGAAATATAAGACACGTATGTATAGATTTCAATGCATAGGGGCTGCTTGACCACAGCGGAATTAACTTTATTCTCGCATTCGCGATTGTATATCAGTCTAGACAGTGTTTCATAATTCTAAATAAAATGTAACAAACGTGTGTGTAGACTTCAAGACTTCTTTCGTTGGTTTGTATGTGGGTATGGACATGTATACTCGACGAGAAAATCATTTGTTCATTTCTACCGCCATCGTGAAGCTTGAAAACGCAGATATTGATGGCTCTGAGAGTGAAGAATCCTTTTTTATTCAGAAGTAAGAGCAATAAATTTAATTACAACTATCGTTAGAACAAGTAAACGACTGTGTGGGTCACTTAAAGAAAACATAAAGTGATGGCGAGGTTCTTCCTTCGCTTACCATACGAACAAACCGTAGAGCTCAATTATACGGCACCCATTTGCGTCAGCATCACCACGCTTTCTTGGCCCTTTTTAAGACCGCGGTAAGCGTTCATGTCTTTCACATACTTGATATTAAACAAGTGCATATTTAAAAATTTTCAACGTTTTACCGTCGCATGTATAACGCAATGATGCGCCGTAGGCACGCCCTCCGCCAATATGAAAGAGAACACTTTGGTTGTGTTAATGTGGTGATTCTCGCTAACCTGCTAGTCAGAACTTCACTCATCAATATTTGTTATGCTCTTCTGGAGATGAAGAATCTCGTTCACAGAACTTTTCCTTATTAAGAACTTACCCACAAAGAATTGCAGTTGTAGAGACATCGGATTGGAGTGGGAAAACGTTTATTGAGCCTGCAGTAAAGCACGCAGGCGTGCTTCGGACGTGGCCTACATCGTCATCGTGGCGGGTGCTCTGCGAGGATCCCCGCTCGCCGTTGCCGGCTCGCCAGGCTTTTGCCTGGCCAGCGAGCGCCTCGATGACCTGCTGGACTGCATGGAGTTGTTTTTCTTGGTCGTCGCTCCGCGTTGCTTCCTCGAACTGCGGCGGTATACGTACTAAGTTAGTTTTGCTTGGATGTTTGGGGCAATCCCATAGCATGTGCTCGAATGTGGCCGTTTCCTCGCAGCACGATCGGCACTTGTCATCGGGGTGCGATTCTGGGTACATCCTATGCAATAGCGCCGGGCTTGGAAGCGTTCTCGTTTGTAGTTGCCTGAACAGCACGGCCTGCGACCTGCTCAGCCCTTTGCAGGGCGGCGGGAGAAGTCTGCGAGCCAGCCGAAAGGCCTTGGTCAATTCGTTGTAGCTGGTCATCCTGTCTTTGGCGCTGAACCACAGCGGGCTGCCATTGCCTTGGGCGCGATCAGTTAGTGCTCGCGCTCGGGCATGTGCCGTTTTGTTGCGATTGGCGCTCTTCTCCGACGCTTGTCCTGCGTGCGATGTAAACCACTTAATTCGAGTCCTTTCGTCGCGGTCAACCTGTTGGAGCAGGATGCGCGCCGCCGTTGGGTCAATTCCTCCTTTGGCGTAGTTCCTCACCGCCTGTCTGGAGTTGCTGAGGATCGTGTGGCATTCTCGGTGTACGATGGCCAGGACGATGGCTATTTCTTCTGCTTCCTCCACTTGCTTGCTAGATATGCTGGCGGTCGTCCGCACGTTGCCTCCGGAGCCGACTACCGCGATCGCGAAGCCGTTGCGGCTGGCATATTCGGCTGCATCCACGTATCTGGCACGGGGGTCTTCCGCGTGCAGGTCCGTCAGTGCCTTGGCTCTAGCGCGTCTTTCTTTCTCTTCCCCTTCTCCCATCCCCCAGTGTAGGGTAGCCAACCAGACTATTGACTGGTTAACATCCCTGCCTTTCCTGAACTCTCCTCTCTCTCTCTCTCTTGCCTTCGTTGGATTCCGGGTGCATGTTCCTCGGCAAGGAATCAACCCACACGTTCCGTCGTACGTGGTCGGGGACGGGGCATTTTGGTCCCCGCTGTTCGGGATAACCGATGCCTAGATTGCACAGGATCTTTCTGCGGCCTTTGTTCATGACAGTGTTTCCAATTGAGCGGCTCTTTGCGCTTCGGCGATCTCGTCGAGCGTTTTGTGTATGCCCAGCTGGAGGAAACGTTTCGTGTTCGTAGTTTCGGGTAGATCGAGGGCTGTCTTGCAAGCCTTCCGGATTAGGATGTCTAGCTTGTTCTTTTAGCTTTTCATCCACTTGTGGAAGGCTGCCACGTACCCTATGTGGCAGAGTACGAAGGAGTGTATAAGTCTGATGAGGTTTTCCTCCTTCATGCCTCCGTTCTTGGTGGTAACGAGCTTGAACAGTCTGGTCGCGTTGACCGCTTTTCCCGTGATGCGGGTGACGGTGTCTCCGTTCCTGCGGAGCTCTTCGATCGTCATGCCCAGGACTCAGATCTTGCTGACCGTCGGTATTGTGTTACCATCCCTGGTGCGGATCTTGTTCTTTTCGTGTTCCCTTTGCTTTTTTATTCTGTGCGTTTTGATCGGTTGGTAACGCAGGAGCTCCGACTTACTTGGGGAGCAACGCAGTCCCGTACCTTCCAGGATTTCTTCGATCGTGTCGACGGCCGTCTGCAGTGTGGATTCTATGCGGGCATCACTGCCCCCGTCCACCCACAGCGTAATGTTGTCCGCGTATATCGTGTGCTTCAGTCCTTCAAGCTGGCATAGCCTTTTGGCAACTTGAATCATAACAAGGTTAAATAGCATGGGTGAGATGACAGAGCCTTGGGGAGTGCCCTGGCTTCCTAATGTCTTCTCGTCCGTCTTCAGGTCGCCAGCTCTGAACTCTGCCGTCCTGCCGGTGAGGAAGTCTTTGATATATTTGTACGACCTCTCGCCCAGGTTCAGATGGGATACCTGCGCGAGGATGGTAGAGTGCGTCACTTTGTCGAAGGCGCTTTCTAGGTCGGGCCCGAGGAGGGCTTTGGTGTCCCTAGTTTCGCCGTCGATGACGTGATCTTTTATTTGGATCATTGCGTCCTGCGTGTTCAGATGTTGGCGGAAGCTGATAATCGTCTCGGGATAGAGATCTTCGTTTTGTTGGTACTCTTGCCATCGGTTGATTAGGACTTGTTCTAGAACCTTGCCCACGCAGGACGTGAGCGAGATCAGGCGGAGGTTGTCCGTGCACAGTGACTTCCCTGGTTTGGGGATGAAAATTGTCTTGGCCTTCTTCCATTGCTTCGGCAAGGTGCCGCTCCTCCAGCATTTGTTGTAATACACCGTTACATTCTCGATGGGGGGTCCTCGAGATTTTTAGGGCCTTTTTTGTGATAAGGTCCGGATCAGGTGTCGATCGGCTGTTCAGGTCGTGCAGGTCTGTGCTTACCTCGTCGACTTCAATGTCCCTGTCCAGGCGCACGTTGGGTCAGCCGCGGTATGGACCCTGGTCGACCGACGGTGTCGTCGGGACGTACTTGCCTTAGAGCTTCTTTCGCACGGCGGCAGCCACGGTCTCCGTGGTCTGTCGATGTAGAAGTTTGGCGAGACGATCTTTTTGATCGGACTTGGTTTTGGTTTCATGCAGTAGGTGTTTCAGTCAATTCCACGTCTTGCCGTTGTGTATCTGGCCGCCAGCCGCGTTGCATGACTATTTCCATTGCTGGCAGCACAGCGTGCGGCAGTGCTCTTCGATCGCTCGATTGAGCTCGGCCACTTTCTTGCGGAGCCTTCTGTTGAGTATCTGCTTCTCCATCTGTTTAGTACGGATTTCTTTGCCTAGATGAGGTGGGCAAGTCGGCTTTCCATCCTGTTTGTCTCGAAGACAGTCTCGATATCTCGGGTTGAGTCGTGCACGTCTCGGACGACCTCCTCAGTCCACGCGTCGATGTCCGTGATCTCGTCCACCGCGGCTTCTTCTCGATCCCTAAGTTTCTTGAACTCGGTCCAGTCAACCCAGGTGTACTTTCTCGTGCCACTTGCTTGGTCTCCCGGCGTGGGTACGACGATTTCGACGATCGTATGGTCGCTGCCCAAGTATTCTCCGGTGTTTCTCCCGGTGATAGTGACCGGTTCGTTGTTTTTGACGAACGTGAGGACGGGTGTGGTGTCGCGAGACACCGAGTTACCGATTCTTGTCGGGTATGCCGGGTCCGTGATAAGGGTGTAGTTCAGTTCTAGCGCATCTTGTGCTAAATTTCTCCCCTTGACATTGTTCTTGATGTATCCCTACATCTGACCCATGGTGTTGAAGTCTCCGCAAGCCTGGAACTTGGACTTCCCAGCTACGGTTTTCGCCTTGTGCAGCATAGACTTCCTGTGCGACGGGTTGCTGTATATGTTTAAGATGAAAACGCTTTCCTCTCTGCATTTGGTCGGCACGAGCTCCGTGAAAGTGTGCTCCATCTTGACGCTTTCGAGTTCGTTCTCCACGAAGAACAGTCCCTTTCTGACCAGGGCACACAGGCCCTCGCCACCTGGCGGGCCCGCGTGCACTCTGTAGCCGGGAAGGGAAGGTGTGGCGGTGAGAGTCTCTTGTAATAGTAGCGCGTCGGGTTTTCGGTTGGTGCGCTCGATGTGCTGTTGGATCACTGCCCGCTTCCGTTGGAGGCCGCGGCAGTTCCGCTGCCACACGACTATGCTTGCTTGGTCTATGGCCATGTTTGTCCGAGGTGTAAGTTGTTGCCGGGTGCTTGGGTACCTTGCTGTTAAGCGAAATTCGCTGTGCTCTTTCATATAGACGGGGCGTGTTCGTTCCACAAAAGCAAGCAACGGGCGACTGGCACCATTTTGGAATATATACATATATATGAATAGCACCACCCACTTTAACTAGCACGGTACTAAAGAGAGTCTGGTAACTTCCAACCGGAGCATGATACTAATTTATTTACCAAGGCTATGAGTAACCCATGTGTGAGCACTGCTTCGCATCTGTAATTTTGTCGAAAAATGCACTTTTCTGTTCACTTAATAATAATATATGGGGTTTTACGTGACAAAACCACTTTCTGATTATGAGGCACGCCGTAGTGGAGGACTCCGGAAATTTAGACCAACTGGGGTTCTTTAACGTGCACCTAAATCTAAGTACACGGGTGTTTTCGCATTTCGCCCCCATCGAAATGCGGCCGCCGTGGCCGGGATTCGATCCCGCGAACTCGTGCTCAGCAGCCTAACACCATAGCCACTGAACAACCACGGCGGGTTGCTGTTCACTTAAGCGGGCGCTAAAAAATAAGCAACCTACTATACCGCGACAAATCATACGACGTGTCTCATAATCAGATCACACTTTGGGCACGTAAACCCCCATGAATCACATTAAAATAGTTTAACAAGCCATCATACGACGAAATATGTGCCGATCCAGAATGTGTGCACTGCAGTTTAGGATTGTATGTTGATCCCGAGAAAAGTGCAGTGAAACCTTTTATGCAGTCCGACGGTCCTCCTACTTCCCTCAGGCGACGGGTGACGTGATAGAGTGCCGTGCCCAGAGACTGCACTGCATTCTAACACCCTACTCGCTCTGGAAGACACTGTCTGTCGTCGACTAAAAACAAATTACATTCTGGCGTTTTACGTGCCAAAACCATGACACGATTATAAGACTATTATCAAGGTTATAAGATTACGAGTAGCGAGTGACTCGAGAATCAGTTTGGTCCCCTGAGGTTCTTTTGCGTGCATTCGATGCACGGTTCACGGACGTTGTTCTATTTCGCTCCCCCCCCCCCTTGAAATGCGGCCGCCGTGGCCGGGATTCGATCCCGATACCTCTTCCTTAGCAGCGCAACGCCATAGCCGTTGAGGCACCACGGAGGTTTCACCGACTTTAAATAGATGTGTAATCGCCTTTCAACTTTTTCATTACTCTGGGCTTACTTGTTTTGCCGCGCACTTGTAAGGTTCTTGTGATAACATTTTGTTTCCAGGTAATGTACACCAGTGAACCAAAGTTCACCTGCATAAAAACAAGTTCCAGTGATGCGGTCACGTCTAATCACCTGCATGTAGTAACGTCAGTTAAGACCACCCTGACAATACGATGCCGTGAAAAACTATAGTGAAAGCTTCTAAATGTTCAGCTGCCCAAACTGCGCAGAAGGGACGTCGTGCCACATACATAAGCACGGTTCCTGGTACTTCACGTTAAAGTTACAACTATGCCAGACAGTTCGAGAAAAGAGTTGATATTTCATTGTATCGCAGTTCCACATATTTATTCATTTCCACATGTTTTTAAGTGAAACTCAGCAAAATATGAAACAGTGATGCATACATGTTGTAATTCTATGCGAATAGCCATTTTCTTAAGCTAACGGAAAATATTTGCAAATAATTTTCCACTTACCGTTGAAACGTATGAGGAGCAATGTTGAATCCGCACATGTACCACATATTTTCTTTTACTACAATTTAATTTCTCAAAACGGTTCTCCACGAACTGTTATTCTTCAGATTGATTTACGGGAAATAGGCAGGCAGCTAACTTAAAGCCTTCAATAATGAATTTCTTAATTGAGAACTTCAGTACTCGTCTTGGCCTACCGATATTGAAACCGAGCGCTTGTGAAGTCGTGTAAGCTTAGAAAAAATTCGAGGACAAGCGTTGCCTTTTCAATATTCATACTCAAAATCTGCTAAAAGATATCGTGACATTCCCGCTAAGGATTGTCGCGCACTGCTCGGGAGGGTTCAGAGAAACAACCGAACGCAATTGTATTCCGTTGTACGTTTTGAGGTCCTGCATCTCGAAAGCGGAACTCTCTGGAATTCGCTAAGCTAACTTGACTGCAATAAACCTCGGGTACAATTTCGCGCGCCTCCTAAATTCAGTAATTACAAAAGTTATTTCCTTATTCGGTTCAATCGCCGGCCCACACATTCCCATTTGTCGTGCAGGTAACGGCAGCCTAATCGCACGTTCAACCTGAACTGATTGCATTGCGGTACATGTTCCATCCATTGTTCTTTTTTAATTTGCTCAAAAATCAAAACTGATATTGTCAGGACATGGAAAAGATCCACGATGTATCGTATGAGACGATGAAAAAAGATAGGAAACAATGAAGAACAACCTGGCCCGATAACGAGACAAGCAAGGCAACTTCACTCACCGAATCCTTCTTTATTCTTATAGAGAGCTACAGATTCTAAAAAAGGCGTTCACAATAATTGCACCCTGGCGGCCAGTACTGCGCCAAGTCTAAATTGCTGCCATACTGGAAGAACGCAGTTCGGCAAGAAAAAAAAATAACGTTTTCTTAGAGCGGATAACTAAATGTAATACAACTTATCCTCAAGATACAAAAAACTGAGATAAGAATGGCTTGTGCAGGAGAGCCATAATTAAGCGTGCATGGTTACCGTAGAAGAAATGCACACGCACGCAGTTCGGTTTGTGAACGTTGGATTCGGAACATAATTGAACATTTCGATGGGTTTATTTTCTAGCTTACGGGGAGAAATGAGAGCTTTTCATGAACGAGATCTTGTTCAAAGTATTTTGTGACGTGGTTTGGCTCGCATGTACGGTTCTTATCACATACCTTTCAAACAAGGCCGCTGCTTTATAGGACTTCAACATAATAAGGGCCACTAATGATAGTGCCTTGAATGAAACTTTACGCCGGCCGAATTTTAGAGTAAATGATTGTTGTTTCTTTTTTATTTGCATTTTCTTTAGGTGGCCTCATGTGCACTTTCCTGAGAGTACGTCCCTTGTAGTTTAGTGAGACTTGACCTATCTTTCTTTCGAGAGCCGACGCAGCGAAAGTGGACGAAAAAACAACGGGCTGAGTGGTGGCGCTGGCTAACACTCCCAGGGTTCTACTAGAACACACAAATACCCAAGAAAGTGGACGGGGAAACAGCGCCGCGGTAGCTCAATTGGTAGAACATCGCACACGAAATGCGAAGGTTGTGGGTTCGGTTCCCACCTGCGGCAAGTTGTTTTTTCGTCCACTTTAATTTCCATTAATTTATCGTTTCATTATTCCATTTATTAAACGCATGTAATTTGCCCTATGTTGTCCTTGGTGTCAGTGTTCGTTGGCTTCTTCTGATATGACTATATATATATATATATATATATATATTACGTTATAAAGATGTGTGAAATGTTTGTCATTAAAAACTTTATAACCTACGTTTAGGAAGATATACCAGTTGCCTTGTTTCACATGTTCCTACAGAATACGGTCCTGTCGAGCTCGTGGGACAATCATGGGTGACGTGCTCTGCTAGCAGGGCTCATTGCTGCGCCTTCCATAGTTGTTTTTATTGAAATGAAAATAAAAGAAGGAGACGTAGTCACATTATAATAGTGGCGGCTACACCTTTTCTCATAGCGGAAACAACAACGTAAAAAAATATGCAAGAAAATGAGAAGAAATCATGTCATATGGATCCCCCCCCCCCTGGGACTCTACAGCACACGGTCCTATACACCCGTGAACAGAGCAATATGAAAGTCAAATGCAAGTTGCACCCCAATGAGTTTATAAACATTCACACACATACACAAACGCCCGTGTACGATGCAGATTTCGATGAGCATATAAACAGATGAGGAATTACACAGAGTTAAAATAATGCACGCACAGAATGCAAAAAAGGTATTGCACGTAATGTACAAGCAATAATAATTGCAATTAATAGAAACAAGTTATACTAATATCGTGCGATTATTCCGTGCAGTATCTAGTACTTGAGCATTTTACGTCCCATAGTTAATTTAATGATGGTCACTCTTGCCTACATTCTCGAGATATCTCGCGAATACGTTTAGCCGGTGTGCTCGCGTGTGTGTGTGTGCTCGCGTGTGTGTGTGTGCTCGCGTGTGTGTTTGTGCTCGTGTGCTCGTGTGTGTGTGTGTGTGTGTGTGTGTGTGTGTGTGTGTGTGTGTGTGTGTGTGTGTGTGTGTTTGTGTGTGTGTGTGTGTGTGTGTTTGTGTGTGTGTGTGTGTGTGTGTTTGTGTGTGTGTGTGTGCGTGTGTGTTTGTGCTCGTGTGTGTGTGTGTGTGTGTGTGTGTGTGTGTGTGTGTGTGTGTGTGTGTGTGTGTGTGTGTGTGTGTGTGTGTGTGTGTGTGTGTGTGTGTGTGTGTGTGTGTGTGTGTGTGTGTGTGTGTGTGTGCGTGCGTGCGTGCGTGCGTGCGCGTGCGCGCGTGCGTGCGCGCGCGTGTGTGTGTGTGTGTGTGTGTGTGTGTGTGTGTGTGTGTGTGTGTGTGTGTGTGTGTGTGTGTGTGTGTGTGTGTGTGTGTGTGTGTGTGTGTGTGTGTGTGTGTGCATGCGTGCGTGCGTGCGTGCGTGCGTGCGTGCGTAGATGTGCATCTTTGAGGTCTCTCTTTGTCGTTGATCCATTGATATCCAGGGCGTCCCAGCTAACTTTGGCCAAAGTTTAAAAATGTGCGAATGCCAGGTTGCTGGACAGAACACAGGCGATGTTGTTGGCCGTCGCTTGGATAACCAAATATATATTTTTTTCATTCTACCTAGTTTTATAATTATTCTTTTTTTATTGATGTGATATAAGGAGATGTTGGCGCACAATTTAAGGCGCCGGCCACTCCTTATCTCTTGGGTGGTTCCGTCATACATCATACAGGGTTCAAGATTGCATATCAAATAATCTTTTCACACAAGCACCAGGACTTATCACGCAACGTTTCCACGGGAAGGCTATGACGTAAGGAGCACATGATACATAAGTGTGTATCATCTACATAAGTGTGGAGACATTTACCTCGTACATTGGTACGAGGTAAATGTCTCCACACTTATGTAGATGAAACTCTCAAAAGTACACACGATACTGTCGCCTAATAACACATTGTCTAGTCAGCGGGTGGTACATACATCATGTAAATGCATTATCACATACAGTCACAACAGGACAATCAACATAACATATTTCTCAAACAGATGCGTATATACAGTGACATTGAAATTAAGGGAACAATGAAAACGCTAATAACGTCCAACAATGCTGCTGTCTTCAAGGAAAGTCTTTAGTGCTTTTAAAGCGCTCTTCTGCAAAGCCGTTGTTGGCCAAGGGCCCAAAAGTTTCCTTAAACTGAAAGGTCTGTGGTCTAATTTAATTAGCGCTGATTTAAGTCGACATCTTGCTGTGTCGTGATGTGGGCAATCTAGAAGGAGGTGATATATATCTTCGTCTACAAATCCACAATCCCATTCAGGGGTTTCCGCTCGGCCGTTTCTGTGTAAGAAATGCTTTGTGCAGGCAGTGCCTAGCCTTAATCGATGAATGAGGATTTCCATAGGTATATCTAGTGACAATGAAAATTTGAATTCAATAAATCGATCAATATGGTATACGTCCGAGCTCTTAGAATTCTGGTGAAACCAAGTGTTTCTAGACATTTTCAAGGACGTTGTCCTTATTAATGCAGCGTAATTCATTCTTTGATATTGGGAGCGGAGCCTTATCATCCTATAACTAATTAATCAACTTCTCAAATAAAGTAATTAGATTAAAGGAGTCAATGAGAAAATTACAGAGCGACTTGAAAAACTCCCGATACAGCTTTCTGTATCTCAATACGCGCTACATCAAAGTATCTTTTTTTCCTAGCGTGAAAGACGCCTACGAATACACTCAAAGTGCCCCGAGCGGCTAGTCGCGCTGCAGTTTAGACTGCATCGAAAAAAAACTTTTCTGTAGCTCGTATTGAGCAAGAGAAAGCTGTATCGGCAGTTTTTCATGTCGGTCTACAACTTTGTAATTGACACTTTCCATCTAATTATAATATTTGAGAAATTGATTAATTAATTAAACCTAACTATATAACTAGGCGGAATGAAAAAAATACTTTCAGTGTCTCCAAGCGACGGCAAACAACATTACCTTGCTTCTGTCCAGCTACGTGGCATTCGCATATTTTTAAACTCTCACTAAAGTTAGTTGGGACACCCTGCATAGTAAAGAGGAAGTATCAGGGCAAGCGTTTCAGTAGGCTTACCTTTCCAGTTATTACACGAAACTTCTACTCCTTACAGCCATGATACTGCCTGAATTCGTAGATTACGTCACCACGTCATCGTCTACAGCCTTAAGCCGAATACGGTGTGAGGTCGTGTCACCTAGTTCCTGCGGACGTCGGAGGACATGTCATGCACGCTTGCGAATGTCGGTTGGTAACTCGACATCCGTAGCTTCCCTAAACGTGTGCTTGCCAGCTACGTGCCGTAAGGCCGAGTGCCGGAAGGCTGGGCTCTTGGGAAAGAGCTCGCACCTATTCCAAGCCTTGTGACACCTGCAGATTACAACAGTCTTGTACCGCGAAGGGACGTCGTGCCTGCTGCATGCCTGTGAACAGTTCTTCAGCTAGTCTTTGTAAACAACAAAGACAGAAATGTTCGTGGCTGGTTTGAGCCGCGCAGCACCTGTCACGTGTTCTGGTTTCTTTTTTCTCTTTTTTTCATTGTCACTTGCCTTAAAGAGCATTATCTTCGCCAGTTACCGGGGTATTTGGACGCTTGCGCAAAAAAAGAACAGTTAAGTTTTGAAAACAGTGCACCTCCTGTTACATTTCTCGTCCTTTGTGCTCCTCCGGCCACGACGCCAAAGTCGCCAGAATACTAACTCGCCCACCTGTCTGTTCTACCGAAACAAAGTTATTTCGCCTGCCCATTCGGTTTGCGCCAAACGGCTCTTTAACAGTTGAGTAAGCATGCCCAAAAAAAGTTGCGGTTACAGTCTACAACCACGTGTAACATTCCAGAAGGATACAGCTCTGCTATCTTACTTTGTCCAGAGAAATCAAGTCTGTGCTTCCGTACGGTCACGTCTTGTGATCATTTTAAGTCATTCTCTTGGCAGGGTAAAAAAAAGAAGATAAATAAATACTGTCTAGAATGGAGAACATACGGACCGAGGTTAGTTGCACTGCGACAATGCGTTAGTCAGCGAGCGAAAGATCTGAAAACCGTTCGGACCGATGGCAGGAGCTGAAGAATTTTTTTATGCTTCTTCTTCTAACCTCGCAGCAGGAGACGCGATACACACGCGTGGGAGCTCGCCATATATAAAAGGCGGCTGAGGGAGAGTACAATGGCTGCTACAGAGCTCCCCTTAGCCCCCCCCCCCTCCTGTTTTAGGAGAAAAGCAGCGGGCCAGTGGTGCCCAACAAAAAGCCTTTGCTGCCGGGCGACTGGGTAGATCCGTCGTTTCAGATAGAGTTCGTGCGTCTGCGGCATGATGTTGCATTTTCATGATTTGGTCATGTCTCGATTTAGAAGGTATCCGAAATTCAAAGCAGCGTTGGGGTGCGCACCTAGTTTGTCTCAACCGTTTCTTTCATTCCTTCTTTTTTTTCTTACCCTTATTCTCTTTCCCTTCTGACAAGATAAACCACGGCGTTGCGTTACCGTGGAAGCAGACTTTACAATAGAAAAGCGCCTTCACTTGGCGCTCGACTGCTTGCAATCAGCGACGCTTGTTTGGGAACCGGCACCAACAGGCAAGCCCACGGGAATCAACCGGTACGCTAACGTGGTTCGACAGTTGTCGAAAGAGAGTAAGCAGACGAGAATAGTAGGCGGAAGCTTTTAGTACCGAAGGAGTGCGTTTTCTCTTAGGATGCAAAAGGGGCGCAAACAGAAGCCCTAAGCCCTAGAGACCACCGCCAACGCGAATTGCACCCGCTTCCGAAGATAAGGAGGCGTGAGAACAGTCGTTTAGAACGCCGCATTTTCGACAGCGCTAGGTCCCCAAGCGCCCGAAGAAAGAGGCTGCATAGTCAGTTGCTCACGATCTCTCGTGTACCACGGGAAGAAATGTTTTGTGCGATCACTTTTCGCACACCCATTGCCAGCCTGCCTCGAAGCGTTTCCGCAAATGGGAGCTGCGTAGCAAAAGGTGAAGCTGAGTGCGCACTCTATGCTCTTTTACTGTTGTTGAAATACAGGTAAACCGAAGGAAGTGGGTTAGAGAGATTTCAAATGAAATGCTAGTTTAGTACTAAGGTTTACTAGTTTAGTCTCTTTCGCACCATTATGGTGAAGCTCACATGATACATTCCCATTTTCATGGGAGAAACAATTGTGTGCGCGGCCAAGAAAAAACTACACGAGAACGGGCAGCAAGATCCCCGAAAAATCATTGGAGATTTTTCTCAAATATAACTTGTTTATATATTGAAATATGTTTCAAATATATGTTTGCATTAAGAACATTCAATATATGGTTCGTTCACGTTTTGTCTTTACACGTATTCACACATTATTGCTACATTTGGGGCTACACTGAACTCATAATTTCCGAAATGTGCTCTTGTATCTTCATTGTACATTGTATATTCTTCTATTGTGGTGCATGGTGTTTTGAAGTCGTCTCTGTGAAGTTAAGGCGAAACTTTTTTTCGCCCTTCGACTTTTCCAATGCTGCCGCCACTTCCACCACCATCATCGCTGTCGCTGTGTGCCACCCCACGTCTGGAGGTGGTGGTTCAGAGTGCGGATATAGATGACAGGAGCGTAGCAGAGAGGAAAGGCGATGTGAGAAACTCGTTTGAACCTTTCCATCGCGTCACCACAATGCTCTCTGAAGCTACCTGGGGTCTTCACATTACCCTCCAAACTGCTGTAACGTGCAACAGTCCAAAGGGAAGGTAAATATCATGGCAGAAAGGAGATCGGGAGAACAGGCAGAACCAACGCCAGCTAGTGTTGGAAATGACAATGCTAACCTTTCCGGAAGCTACAAACAATGGCGCACAACAATGCCTCATGCAAGCACGTTTGGCTGGGCTTTCTGTGCACTACGCATAGAACTAACAGGGCTGCATGCAAGGTAAAGTTTAAGATCAATTCACCACTCTTGTATTACACTGAACGTCAAACGGCTTAAGCATCCGCTGTCAAAATCACCGGGAGTTATCGCCAATCAACGCAAACAGAAAAGAAGGCGGCCTTCACACCGATTCTGACAGTGCAATGAATCCGCATGATTGTTCCCCTTTTTTTAACCTTCTTTTCATTTTTTTTCACGTGGACTACGGAACTTGGATTGAGAACTTGCAGCTAATGTGTCACTATATGTGAGCTATTAATGAGAACTCGTTCAAGAGTACCTTACTGTGTCACCGTAGCTTTGTTCTTGCCGGAGTGTTTCTCTCTGTATAACAACAGCCGGTGCTAACAACTCCTCATATACATTACTATAACAGTCCAATTTTATTCTGAGGCCTTGGTTGCTGTACGTTTCTTAGTAACTAACAAGCATTTCCGGCGTAAAGTACATTGTATTGTTGTTGCAAGAGAGCCTGATCATCAGTTACAGCGACCATTGATATGAAAGTAGTTCTCTACCTCCAGCAGGGCGCGAATAGAAACAAGCGCTGTTGCAGAATCTTTCACCCTTATAGAAGGCCCGATTTTATTAGTCAGAAGCCAACAAACACTGACACCAAGGGGAACATAGGGGAAATTACTTGTGCTTAATAAATGAAATAAAGAAAGCATAAGTTAATGGAAATGAAAGTGGATGAAAAAACGACTTGCCGCTGGTGGGGAACGGTCCCACAACCTTGGCATTTCGCGTGCGATGCCCTACCAATTGAGCTACCGTGGCGCCGTTTCCCGATCCACTTTCTTGGGTATTTATTTTTCCTAGTAGAACGCTTTCATTTCCATTTCCATTTCGAACCGAAAAAAATTGTGCCGGGCTCCTAATAATATGCTAGCGCATGTGCCTGTGACAGGAGTTCCCGCATACAGCTCACCGAACTCATCAGCTGTCACGCCGGCGTTCATGTAGCAATACTGACTTAAGCTATTAGGTCTCTGCCGTACGAGATTTTGTAGGTGCGGTGTGATGGAGAACTTTCCGTATAGCTTTTGTTTTTGCGATACTTACTTACTTACTCACTCACTTACTTTACTCACATACTTGCTCACTCACTTACTTTAATCACTTATTTACTGACTCACTCACTCACTACTTACTCACACACTTATATACTTTCACACTTATACACTTGCTCACTCACTAACTCACTCACTTACTTTACTTACCTACTCACTTAGTCAATCGATCGCTCAATCAACCACTTATACATTAATTCTCAACTTACCTACTTACTTGGCTACTCATCTATGCCTTCATACATGCACGTCATAGCCTGCCTCCACAACTGCGATGCGAAGAGACGCAACGCTTTTTCACAAACAGTGCCCAACTCCTGCCTCCGAATTGAAGGGAACCCTCAACAGATTTCATTAGCAGGTACCGCTCCGAGCTGTTGGGATCAGACCAAAGCAGCCGAGCATTTACATCACGCTCGAGTGAGCCTTCGCCAACGGACATTGCCTTTACACGAAAGGAAACTTTGTAGCACGAGTCCCTCCCACATGATTGACGCTTCAGTTCGGACATCTGTCGCTTGGGCATCGCAATTCACGTGGCACACCGAATGCTCTCCGAGGAACGCTGATTGCCTGAGAACAAATAGGGCGAGGAGTGAAAGCTTCTGTTTACAAGATGGCGACGACGTTGGTAGTATGCCTCTTTCGCGTTCTACCCCCCTCTCGCCCTTCATTGTAGACATTCTGCGAACAGCGCTGCGACGCCCAAGATGACGCCCATGTCTGATTACGAGCAAACACGTGGAGTGTGCAGACAGCCATTTGTGCATCGCCCACGCTTAATTTCCGGCTAGGGCGGCCGAGTATACAACTGAACATCTAGTTGCAATCGCGGAGTTATACGGAAAAGAGTATACGAGGGCAGTACCCCGGGTGAGCCTGTGTGGAAAGTCTCATTTCTGAAAAAAAAATAATGAGGTCTTCATCTTCTCCATTATAGTAGCTAAAAAACTTGTAACAAAACAATGAGCAAAACGAGAACAAGGTAAACGCGGGAACCTATGTTTCAACAAGTGGACTTCTCTTTTTTCATGACAACATATGCTTTCCTCTGCAGATATATATATATATATATATATATATATATATATATATATACATATATATATATATATATACTTCGCCGTTTTGCTCATCTTGCGTTTCCGTTTCCCGCCTTCCCCGTGTTTTCCCTGGGGTTATAACAAAACAATCGCTGGTGAGTCTGTTTTGCTTCCCTCAAACTGGATTTCCAAGCTGGCACCACAAATTCAAAGACAATAGGCTTCGATGGGCCTTCAACAGCCCTGAGCAGCACCTTGCAAATTATATTTCTCTTGCATTGCATCTCAGAAAAGCACTGTGAGAGGTCGGCGTGAATCGATTTCATCGTCTTAGACTGTCTCGATATTAAATTAAGCTCGCCCCCAATTTTAATCTGTCTCCCGCTAATAACACACGTACAGATATAAAATACCGATGGCATTGCGTCTCTTTTAAATCACGGTCTTCGGCTGCCAAGGGACAAAACATTCGACGATTACAGTGTATATGCAGCAGTGAATGAAACGAAACGGATTGCTTGCGTCGACAATTCAACGGGAAAAAGAAAACTCAATAAGTCGAAGCCCTTTTAAATAATGGATTTTCGCGTGCGCACTTCCAAGAGGGAGGCCTTCGTCGGCTCAAAACTTATTGCGTTTTATTTTTGCTTAATTTGGTTGTGAATGTAGCCTCCTCCGTTCGAGCATCACTTAATAATTTTCCATCTCGCAACAGTAGGCTCACCAGCCTAGGGCATTTTCACGTTCTTTTTCGTAGCATAGATAGTAAGACAGACGTTTTCAAGAGGGAAAAGAAAAGAAAAAGCGCAGCAACGTTGCAAGCGGAGGTAGAGAGTTAACGCCAGAAACTTCGAGACCCTGGTTTAAGCAAGCGAGGCAGTCACCCCACAGAGCCAAGAGCTAAAAAAATAAAAACCAATTTAGGACTCGTTAAACTGATTTGATTCAACGATATGCTTTAGGAGGGAAGATCAAAAAAACATTTTCACCGTTATTATGTTTTTTTTTTCTGTAGAGCTGTCGACTTCTGTAGGATAGAGCTAAGATGCGTGTATATTTCGTCGTTCGTATGAAGACGGAAAAGCGAAACGACAATAAAAATATGTATTATGTGCGATATTGTTATTTAAGTAAAAAGTCTTCTTGGGCACGTAAGATAAACGTATAAAGCCGCCTATAAAGAAAGAATAGGGGTTACTATCTAATTATGGACTTAATCTGCAAGCTTTAAACGTACGTCAAACTCAATACCACGCGTGCGGCCTTACTGCGCATTCGCTGTTTTCGAAGAAAGTTTTAATAGCATGCGCGAGAATTTTCCATGCCTTCGATGCAGGATAAGGTGGTGAAAGTTGCCAGACATAAAGTCGGCGGAACCCATATCACGATATCGGTCGACGGTACTGCCTTATGCATTGAATCGACATAGCGATACAACGGATTGCCACCTTCTAAGAGAGTTATATAGGAGGCGTGTACTACAGAGGGGCCTCTCTTTCGCGTCCTCCTTACCGTGACACGACTGCCTCGCTAATAAGGTGATCGCGAGAGGCAGCGCGTGGGTGGCTCGTGGGCGCGATTCACAGCAGTCGCCGCAGACAGACCTCCGCTCATGCAGCGCTTTGTTTCCATTCTACTACGCTGGCGCCATCTCGTGGCCGTCGTTGCCGCACAGCCCGTCTTGCGCGCAACTACGCTTTTCTTCTCACGCTTTCGCCAATACCCTCACCCTACGCTTTCCTCCTCGCGCTGCCTTCGCTATCGCCATCTTTCATCTGCCGCCTCGCTACGCGCTCTCCGTCATCCTTCGATGTGCTCGTTCACTCGGTTTCGAGATACGACGCCGGCACAGCAACGCACATCTAACAGCCGCGCTCTAAAACAGCTAAACAGCTAGCCTAGCCCGACAGCTCGCTGAAAGTCTGTGAAGTACCCCATGAATGCTAATCACATTAATACAAAGGAAACGTTCATTGGACCCTTGTATTCGTGGTCTAAGAAAACAATAACGCTGAAACTAGCGTGATTATTATATACAAATTATATTTTAAAAGTGTGGTTTTTCTCGTTTTGCCCCGACCTCATGGGCAATGTGGGACAGGTCGAGGCAGCAAGAGGACCACTACAAAAAAATAACACGATTCCCTACTTGCGAACAAGACATTTGTGGTAGGGCGCGTGGGCCACCAAGGAGATTTCATGGGCCCACTTGCGACAACTTCTCTGGTGAATCCACGCAAACTCGGGGGCTGTGTTGCTGCATCTATTCTTGGGAACCAAACACTGGGCCAGTTCCCTTTCGTACTATTCACGTGACTTGCAAAACACTTTTTCCTGACTTGCTCGTACGCTCACTGAACACTGCTTTCATTTATGTTCTTTATGGTTTCTTCATTTTGGGCAGGACTGCCAGACTTCTAGCAGTCTTTTCCTCCTACTGGGCCTTCCGAATAGATGATGTGAGAATAATGCTCAGCTCTGCATTCTTCTCCCATAGTTTTTCTTTCTCTTGGTACCGGAAGTATTTCATTGAAGGTTTTATCACTTTGAGTACACTCGTCATTGTCCAGCGGCTTTTCGCGAATGCCTCTGCAGAGTATGTTTCGGCACACCGAAAACTTTCCGCCAAGCTCGAATAAACTCCTTCCGCTCATGAAGGGCTTCAGTTGCACTTTGAGTGTAATTTGAAACTAATACAGCACTAAAAGTAATTTTATTGTACGCACGCATTATCCAAGAAAAAATCAAGGAAATTGCGTAGACAGCTAATAAACAACGTGCTCCAGAAAAATTATAATGAGGTTGGTTAGGGCGTTATGCTCCCTCCCTCAGAATATTAATCAAATAATTTTCTGCACTGAATTCTCACACATCCCATGCTCAAGTTTCGTTTAAGTGTAGCAAGTACCGGGAATAAATATAATAGGAAATTTTTCTAATCAAGAACAGTACCACGACTGCAGTGCACAGTGCCTTTTAGTACTGTGCACAGTACGCGAGCAGCTCGCTCAGCTCTACTGCGGGCGCTGCCTGGCGGCGGCTGTTCGCAGCATAGATTGCGTGTCTGGGAGCACGTGCAACGTGATCGACATTGCTGAACTGCTTTTGACGAGTGGCCACGTTGATACGTGCCTCCATTTAGCCTACGCATGCACTCAGCTTTATGGCACTCGTGGTCTCGCTGCACCTCGATGCGACAGATCGGCATGTACGGGCTGGGAACGCTCGGCCGATCCTTTTGCGAAAAGAAGAGAAATGGTGCACGCTTAACGAGTGTTTGATATGCCGTTCCTCTTGCGCTGCCAGTCGATGGGCCATGACGAAACTGGAAATTCAGCAGCAAGGTGCTTGGTATGGGTACAGCTGTTCTACCAATTACGCGCTTTATATATCATAAAAAGCCAACAAATACACCAAGGACAATACAGGGGAAATTACCTCGTACTTAATGATTGAATTAAAGAAATGATAAATTAACGGAAACGAAAGTGGATGAGAAGACTACTTGACGCAAGTGGGGAACGATCCCACGTACTCCACATTACGAGTGCAATGCTCTACGAATTGAACTACCACGGCACCGTCTTCCCATCCACTTTCTGGGGTATTTGTGTTTTACTACTCGAACTAACCCAGGGAGTGTTAGCCAGCGCCAGCACTCAAAAACCTTGGCGGCGGTTTGTCCACGCTCCGCTGCCCATCACTAAGGCCGGGCACGCTCCTTGGCACAGGATCTCAGACACAGCCACCACCGCAGGCGTCGCCTCGCACAATAAGGCGGACCCGATGAAGGCAAACCTTCTGGAATCCCGATACAGCTATTCAAGCAGCTCGATCCGAAGAGCAAGGCAACGCTGAGTAATGCCATTGAGCAAGGGAATAAAACGAACGAAATCCCGGTTGGGTGGTGTGAATATTTGTGAACAGTTGTCGAGTATCACCGAGGACTGAAGCAAAGGTACCCTCTGTCTCTATTGTTGTCCACGCTTTATGTTAAGGGCATAGGAAGACGACGAAATGCAGGGAACTATTGTTATTTTTAATTATGGGGTTGTATGTGCCAAAACAACGATCTGATTACGAGGCATGCCGTAACGGGGGACTCCGGATTAATTTTTGACCTCCTGGATTTCTTTAACGTGCACCTAATTCTAAGTGCACGTTTTTTTTTTTGCATCTCGTCCTCATCGAAAAGCGGCCGCCATATCCGAGCTTTGATCCCGTGACCTCGTGCTTAGCAGCGCCACACCAACACCCCTAAGAAACCACGGCGGGCGCAGTAAATTATGCTTTGATCTATCTAACATCTGCAATAATTACGCAAAAGCGACAAAAGAAGCTCCCTGGACTAGGTTGCATATGCGGTCGACATAGTGCTATACACTAGCGGACAATGCAAGGGATTTAAGGAGTCTTGCGGATATAAGCGGCAATGCCATGACGCATGGATGCCTTAAATCTAGCACAGTGAAATCGGGAATGATGATCCTTAATTAAGAGACAAGTGGTGACGTGATAATGCAACAGGAAGTCATACCTATTGTCAAGCAGTATAAATGGGTGCCTGTGTACATAAGCGAAAAGAAAGCCTGCTTAAGCGTCCTCCAAGATCATTAAAAAATGAAAGTGGTCCGGAATGCAGCAGTAATGAAACATAGAGCACTTTAGGGCTAGGATAAATACGTGGGTGTGCGAAGAATTTTAGATGGCGTAATGGTCGCAGCGCTAACGTTCGCAAATTGATTCTCTGCTTTAAAACAAAAATAAGTTCGGGGTGGGAGATTAACCAGAGACCGAATGTATTTGGGGCAGCACCATAAAACCCCAAATGAGTCAGCGTGAGGTGACATGGGTTGGGATTCTTTTGAAGTTACGGAAGCGCAGAGCAAGATTTGTTTTGAAGAAAGATTAAAGAAGGATGAAAAGAAATTGGCGGCTAAAGTACACAAATTTTCGCGCCTGAAAACCGTGGATACAGAAAGGGGGAAGAGATCAAGGAAGTTGGCAAGCATGTTAGCATTATTGAAAGTGTAAATATGACCTACATAACACGCATGTCATGATATTCGTGTCATGACCTAGTAATTATTTATGGGGTTTTACTTGCCAAAACCACCATCTGATTATGAGGCCCACCGCAGTGGAGGACTCCGGAAACTTGCACTACCTGGATAGTAGTCAAAATCCTTTACCGGTCACCTAAATCTAAGTATACGGGTGTTTTTGCATTTTGCCCCCATCGAAATGCAGCCGCCATGGCCGGGATTCGTTCCCGCAACCTCATTCTCAGCAGCCCAACACCATAGACAATGAGCAACCATGGCGGGTAAAAATTGAGGCTTTAAAATGCTTTAAAATATATGAACAGAACTCAAATGGACAGAAGAAAAGCAATTATAAGGCGGGCCATGCCCGAGGCTTACTACCGTAGAACAATTATTAGTTTCTCGAGCACATGCAAAATAAAAGTTATCCAAACAACTGAGGTGTAAACAACAAAATTTGAGCGAATTTGAATTTCAATTCTGCGATTTTATCAAAATTCAAGTGTCATATGTCACACATTTGCAGCTTTTTCTTTGTCATTTTCCCTGTGTTACCACTTCTGTTGCCTTAGATTTTCAAGCAATATCTGCATTCTCTTTGTCACGTGCATTTGTTCTTCGTGTTATACTTGTGCCCCATTTTACAAAGCTCGCATTCTTTAAGCATGGCTTGTAATTTTTATTTTATGCCAAACAATATAGACGCAATATCAATACTCATCGCTTTATGCACTAGCTTCCCTGCATCTTTTTTTAAATTTTAATCACTGCTACCGTCACCTAGGTCGAAAAAAAAACAAGATGAAAATTCAAGTTGGAATTCAACCTCATACGAGCTATTCTTGAAGGGCATTTTCATAGCAGACACATCCAAGTTCAAAAAATCTACAAGATAGTGAAGCTCTATTCATTCTCATTTCTACGTGCACGTGAGCTAAAAAAATCACTGAAACGACAATCAAGGGTGCACAAGTTATCTGCGCTATAAAGCGACCCAATAAGCATGAACACCAGTCTAAAGTTCGGACTAAAATCTTAGCCAGAACTATTAAAGCGATGAAGCTGCAGCGCTACGCGATCTGTTTCGTGGGCAATTGACGTCAACCACTGTCGATCTTCGGCGTGAATGTCAAGAGTTTCCAGCCATCCCAGCCATGCACGAACAAACGAGGACAGCAAATGTCACGAGCCTCGCTTCCAATCTCGGAAATGTCACATGTTTTGACGAATGCATTTGAAATCACGACCAAAAATAAAAAAATTACATACTATACTAACTTTGTGTCTTCGAAGAGTATAAAATGCGCACATAATGTCGAGCATTTGTGGATACCAATGTCTCTGCCAGACTTGAACACACTGAAGCGAGAAACCAGCGGTAAGAGGGCTCCACAACTTTCCGCGATCCAATATTGAGCTTAAGAAAAGCAACAGCCACGGTTTGACCATGTCTCCGCTCAAAGAAAGGATTTAAATGTCGGAATAGATTCACAAAACGCGAACAAAGCGCCGAACGTCGACTTCAATTACGACTCCAGACAAAGCAAAATAATTGTAACGAGCACGAAGAATACCGGCTGAAAGACAGCGGTCAAAACAAAATTTGGAAACATTTGGCATGAACCAAAAAATATAGCAAAGGTAGAAGCCTCAATGTTCCCAGAGAGAGGCCAAAAAAACCACTTGCGGCATAGTAACTGTCTGCAAGGGGAAATCTTTAAAGTCCTCTTTCCGCGTACGTGTCGTTTTACTCTGGCAGTCGTTTAAATGCGAAGCAATTTTTGTACCCACACAACGCCCTTTGCAGCAGTTATAGGTAGGTATACCTCTCCAGGGTGTCTACCAAGTTGACATTTCCAAATTCCCCGAGTTTTCCAGGTTTTCCATGAGTGCCGTTGCACACTTCCCTGAGTGATGCAGAACTTTGTTTTATGTCAAGACGGGTTGAAACCATATCGCCTGATGCTGTCACTCTTTAGTAAGCACATGAAAAAAAATAAAAAAGGACTTAATCCAATTTGAATACTAAGGAATAGTGTTTATGTTATTCAGAAAGAGGATAGAAGGAAGGGGTTAGTAAAATGCACAGAAAATAAAATGTCCTCGAAAAAGAATTGCAAATCGAACACGAATAAAAAGAAGATGCATACAGAAGCAAATATATTCGAAGATGAGCTATTTCTATCAACTGATAGCAAGCTCAGTGGTTTGAGGCCCGAACTCTGTCACAATTGAGATTCTCTCTCAACTGCTCGTAACTCAACCTCAGCTGTCCTGACATACTCTAAGCCCGCGCACGACGCCTGAGTGTTGTGTTTCACTGCTTTAAAGAGTTTATATTGGTTTGGATGAGGGACACCTGCATCTCGGCATCAGCCAAAACTTTGTTTTTTGAGCTCAAACTTCTTCAAAACGGGGGCAGCAAGCTTCCTTTCCCGTTTATTCCTCAATGCATACATCATTTCTGTTCTCGTCCTCCTTCTGCCATTCGTTCACCCCAAGGATCATTTGAAGTATCTTGGCCAGTTGCACAGTCCACGACCTATTTTTAGAACTCCCTAGGGGTCGGGAAAACGTTCGAAAAATCGGCCAGTTGGAAAAAAATAAATGCGTGTCATTTACTGCCCTGAGGGGCTCAAACCGCGACAGGCACGTTCGAAAACGCTCTGAAGGCCTGTCGGTACACATATTAGGCATATCAGTGCTCGTACGGTGACAGGAAATACAGGGTGCACGCGCGTATAATTAAGGAATGCATACTGTGTTCCGTGCCAATAGCCCCTTCCCACGCTTGTTATGCTTCACTGCAATACTTCTGCGTATGCTTCACCATGTAACATTTCTGTATAGAGGCGAAGCTGACTTTCAGAAACCAACATTATGCAACGCACCGTGTTTTCTAAGTTCCTAAGCCAATCACGAGGACCACAAATTCGAAGTCCGTGCCATTGCTGACAGCAGCTAATTCTTTCAATAAAAAACTCGGCATCCAACGGCGAGAAGCTTCATAGCGAACGTCCAAGCAGCTAGGCCTAGCGTTGCCGCAGTGGTGGCAACGGCTGCCAGCGGATCAACGTGCGAGAGTGCCGGTTCGAGGTGGCGAAGTAATCAAAACGGCAGCGGTGGTACCTTTGATTATTGCCGTTTCGGACCCGCGGTCACGGCAAAACGCCCGGAAAATCGGACGGCGAAGAGTTCTTGCGTCCGAAATTTCCCACGTTCTGATACGTTGACACTATGGGTTACATGGCGGTGCCGCGAAGCCGTCCGAATTATCGGGAATCCAGAAAGCCGGTCGTTGACTGCACACTGGCAACTCCTCCAGCCGACGACTGCGCGTCAAAGACGATTCATTACGATTCCTGTCTGTTGCTCGAGCCAGCATTACCGCGACTTTCGACCCTTTCAATAAAATTGGCGCTAATTTTCCCTGATAGAGGCCCAAATTCCCTGAGTTTTCCCTGATTTTTCCACACTACTCAATATCCCTGAGAATTCCCGGTTTTCCCGGTTGGTAGACACCCTGCTCTCTAGATATGCAGACACTTCACTAACGGCACTTTGCTGTTTTGCGCAATCTTATCCTGACAAAAAAAAAATAATGTGAATTGAAACAGACATTATTGAACTATATCGTCAAGTTTTAGTGACGGTGACGTACCACAGTGGTACAACGCAAGTCAGGAAACTGTTTGTTGGGCTAACTTCCACCCAGCAAGACCACAAACACTTAGCGCGCACCTTCCAGAATATACAACATAGTCGTGCATCCGATCTGAATAAACTAGATTCGGCGACAACATATACACCAAATAGAATCGGCGACAACAATCGGGAACGTTAAGATACACGCAAGCGCGCCTTGCGCAAGCCTTTAACTTCAAAAGTTTTTAGCAGGTGAAAAAAGCCGTCACAGAAAAATCCATGCACAAGTACGTGTGTCAGTATAAATAGTATACCAATATACCAATAGTACCAGTATACCAATAGTAAGTGTGAAATATCAAATCGAATCGAAAATATGATATGTTGCATTTCAGTTCCTCTCAGCTAAACGGGTCCGAACGTAGGCGTTGCGTTATGCAATACCTTTACTCCAGGGCAGCAAGCGTCCTGAAAACTCACTTCCATGCATTATTATTAGCACTGCATAGCCCAGCCATCGACCACACAACGTGGGTATTTCGAGAATGTTTAACAATGAAATCATGTACACCAACCAGTACGTGAAAGTAACCACGCAGTGGTAAATGGAGTGAAATGAGTAAAAAATGGAGTAAATGGAATGAAAGTCTTGGCGTACTACTTCAGGTTTATTATATTACAAGATATCAAATAATTGAAAAAAAAACGGAGAAATCTACTTTTCCACAGACTCGGAAGTGTAGGCGACAGTGAGCACCATGAAATAAACAAAGTGGAAAGTAGAGGTTTATCGCACCGCAAATAAACAAAATGTTACCTATAACTGTCCCTCAATTTAGCCATACCATCGCACACCCTGCCTCACATTATTGCCAAAAAAAAGAATCAATTGCTTAGAAACACAGACAATGAAGAGTAAGCCCCTATTGTTTATTACTTATATATTTACAGCAGGAATATTTATTTGTAAGCTTCCACCATGGCATCCAAAATAAAGCTTGCATTAACCAACTCGTTCCATCATTTTAAACTTTCGTCGTTGCTTCACTTCTGATAATTTGCGATACTTTGTTTAGCAGATGAAGCACAGTAACCAGTCTTTAACAGTCGACTGTTTCGAAATATTTGGTTCCTTTCAAATACATCCAAGATACGGGGTACGTTCTTTTCGAACACTAAATATTAGTTGGTGTGTAATATTCATATTGTATTTGAAACTTCGAATATTCGCCCCTCATATACTGCATATTCATGAAAGATCGTCGTCTTCACATTAAAGAAAAAATGTTTCGCAGTAATCGATCAAAGCAATAATTTTGTAAGAATTATTCCGCACGACATAGTTTCACATCTCTGCGCAAAGTTAGAAGCACCCTCATGTAATCAGAAATTTGTTTCCTCAAAATATGGATTAAATCATTACATCCCACAATAATGTAAATTACCATGATTTTTTTCAGCAGAACCGGAAATGCCCGAAAGGACACCTGGTATAATGAGACGGCAAAACCCGATTCTTCTATTCCCACACTCTGTGAATTCTGCATATTTTTTTTCTTGCGTCAGTTATTCCCTTACGTATCGCGTTAATCATTTCTTGCAGTTTGATATTGTGATTTTATTACATGAAGAGTTCCATGTTTCAGTTTCTGTATATTATTCTTTAGCTACAATTAATAACAGACAGTTGCATACGAGAGTCCCAAAGTCAAAGACTGCAACGGGAGCCTCGATTAATAATAACGATGGAGAGACGTGTGAAAGCTGAACAAGCTAAGTCAAACAAACAAACACATTCGCGAAAAATACAACAAAGAAAATTAAGTAAATGAAAACAATTGTCAGTATACAAACATATAGTGCAACCAAATGACAAATGTAGTGTAATGAATGATGTGAACCAACTTATACGTCTAAAAAAGCTTAAGGACATGACTAGATGCATGAAAGAATGAAGATATAATGCTGTTGGGTAAAGCATTTCACGGTCTTAAAGCAGCAAATGATGGTGTGATTTTTACATAGTCAGAATGAACCATAGGTAGTATAAAATTGGAGTCACATGCGAACCTGGTATTATTATTATTGATGAGGTACCTGGAATCTATGAATTCGTGTGACAGCTATTTGGTAAGTACTTTGTGGCACATTACTATTAGATGATAGTTGAACGAGTTTGTTGCAATAAGGATGTTATTTTCCCAAATTAATAGAGTATCACCCGTGAAAAAGCCGCTGTTAGCGATAATGCGTATTGCTTGGCTTTGTAAGTGCTGAATGGGCGAGATATGACAGTAATATGTGTTTTCCCAGGAAACAATGTCGTAATTAATGTGACTGTGAATGAAAGCTGCTAATGTGACTGTGATTCAGCTTTAATGCTAGTTTCAATTTACCATATACTGTATGACTTTTTTGTCGTTCGACGGGGCGTATGGCTTGAGGACCTCTATCCCCACATTCACTGAGAGCAGACAGTTCTGGAACGCCAAGCGTTACAGCCGTCGCAAGAGAAAGTGGTCAAAGCGCTACCAATGTTATTAGGCTCAATTTCAAAATTTGAATAACTCTGATACTCTCATCTCTGTATTGTTTTTTTTTTTCATTCGTGGATCTGCTTTCCTCGCATGGCCATGTACCCACACCACGTTTTTGGAATGATCGGTACGTCTATGGATTTGCTTGCATTCGCGCTCTTTTTGAACCTTGAGCACGAGCATACAAAGAGGTAGTGAGTCACATATAATAACGTAGCTTTGCTTGTCTGCTAAACTGCATTGTGGTTTATTAGCGTTATATTCTCCTTACGAGCAACAGAAAAGGTCCGCGTTAGTACATTTTCTTTCTTTTTTTTTTAGTTCCTTGATATCAGTTCTAACCAACGCTTCCAAATGCCTTCCTGAATATGTTAACCTTCCAAGACCTTGCCTTTCTTAAGTTAAAACTTCAATGTTACTAAAGTTGTGCGCCCTGCTTCGGCATCTGATACCAGCGTTGACACTGCATGCACTGCATGCAGTTACTTTGGTTTGCGGTCTGTGCAGAGTTCGTTTTGTTGTTTTGTTAGGTGTTATTGCCGCCTAGTTCGTTCTTTTTCTTTCCTTAGTAGTGTTCGGGGCTGCAAGATAACGGGCCCTAAGTATGCTATACTTTATTCACTCATTAATAAATAATATATAATAAAACCAGCCTCCTACCGATAAGGAAGCGTCTGGTAAGGTACTTTCCTGTTACTGGAACTTGATTTATTTCTTAACCGAATAGCTTTTTTTATTATTGTGCCTCTTTCGCCCTTTTTGAGGGTCGGTTAGTGGTCGGTGGTAACACTTTCGCTGAGACGCCGGTGCAAAGGCCACGTGGTCTCGATCAACCGAGTTTCGGGGCACTTTTGTCGCCGAACAACAAGTTTATAGCTCTGTCAAACACACGTGTCATTGCACGTGAGATTTGACGTATCTGAAGGTTTAGGTGAGCGCTCCGCAACAAAACTGTTTCTTTGTTGTTCGAAGCGTTCGTTCGTTTGGGCTAGTCGCTCATATTAGCAAATATTTTCGACGGCTTCTGCATGTTGTTTTTCTGTTTTAAACTATCTTTTACATGAAACCGTACCAAACCTTGACTGCGTCAGGTGCGCAGTGAGTTTTTTTATTATTATTAATTATTGTTTTATCTCTGAAAACGCGAAGTTCGAGAAAACGTAGTGACCGAGATAGTAGTGTCATGCACGGAGTACTCCGAGTTCACATTTCACAAAACAGTTTGCAACACATACTTTCGTCCAAATGATTACGCTTTGACTTCAGCTGTGCATTTGCAAAATGCATCCTAATATCAATAATTCAAGCGGTAATTCGCAAGATATTACTAATCATCCATTCGATATTGCTGCGCAGCTTTTGATGTTCCCTATTGCAGAAAAGCTGAGTCAACAGGAGCTATCATTGTCTCGAATCGCCTATGGTTAGTAACGAGTGACAGCCGTCGGGGAAGCGCGAGACATAAAACTTCTTCTTACATTTGCGATGCAGAAGTATGCGTGGAGGAGACAGGAATGCACGTCTCGTGGCAAGCGATAGAAAATAAACTTTTCTGGTGTGCTAAAGCGTTTAGCAAGTGAATCGTGTGGATAATTAGCCTCTCGCCGGTGTCCTTTGATCTACGCCGCTGTTCTTTGATCTACGGCTGTAGTGAAAACGCGTCCTTGTGCATCAGGGGCGGCGCAATCTCCGGGCAATTAGATTACTGTCTTCCGTGCAAGGGTCCCTAGTCACGCAAATGTGGTAGGCGATTCTTTTTTCTCCATCCGAGAAGTACTTTTACAGACGTAGAGTGGGAACGCCAGCAATTTCGCCACGTGGGAATTGGAGTGCGCCGACTTTTGTATAGGCATAAAAAGACATGAAACTCTGAACTGAAAAACGAATGTGAAAATTCAGAGTTTCCACATACAGGCCCATGGAATGAAAAGAAACCTGATGGAATCTACACGAATCGAAGCTTTCCTGAGGTGGTTAATTAAATCATATGAAATTATATGAAACTAAATGGGGTGAATATAGCCGTCTTCACTGCAACGCCATCTAATATATGTTCTCTCATGGGATGTTGATGTTTATCAGCGGCAATGGTCCACAAGTTCTATGTAATGCAATTTTTCTCTTTGTGCAGTACATTGTTACCTGCCGTAGGGGCGCAGTTGCTAGTGTTCTGATCACGAAGTCGCAGCTTCGTTTCCCGTCCGCTGCAGCGACATTTCAATGCGATAATAACTTTAACAAATGGTCGTTACTTCGATGTAGGTGCGATTTAGAGAACCCCAGGTGGTATAAACCACACAATTGCATAGAATTATCAGAGAGTCCCCTAGATGCTAATGTCTACAGGGGCTGCAAAGTGGTTAAACCAGCCAGCTAGGGAATGGCGGTTAGTACGCGCATTAGTCTAAACTTCGTCATTCTGGCTTGAAACCGCTTTGTGAATTTGCAACCTAATCACTGTGGGAATCGACGTTATGCGAAGCACTTTTGCAGGTACTACCTATCTATTCAGTATTGTTCTGGGGTTCCGCAAATCGCTACCAGATGAACCAACGTCCATGTGTAAATTGAGTAATGTGTGCGCGCCGCAAGCTGATACGAGTCCGTGAAGACAGCAGCACGACGACGACTACGTTGAAGACGGTCCCATGGCAGCACAGGCACATCTACGCCGGCCGTTCGACGTAAGCTTACGAGGTGACGATTGGTGGCTTCTGTACAGGCAGCGGACCAGCTTAAGCGGGAGAAACACGGGCTGTGACATCATCAGCAACTACGTTCTATATAACCGCACATGCGCCTACGGCTATGTCACGTCGTTAAAACGACAATGGCATTTGAACACCTGCGAAGAAATGGTGAAAACATGAATAACTTTGGCGATCGTGAAGTTGGTACAACGTCGCGTCTCCTTGGTAGCGTAAGCTGCTACGAGAGAAGTGCTGAGGAAAGTGGGTTGGTCCCAGGGATAGTCCAGTCTAATGCGGCGCCTCAAAGCGCGAGCTGTCAAAAGTGAAGAAGATGAGGGAGGAAGTGGCACGCGGAGCGCGCGCCCATTGTTTCAAAGAGCTGGCTGCCTTTGTAAATGAGATAACGATGCGCACGCTTATCGGTTTTCGTCTGTTTTTTTTTTTTAACTTTCAGTGGACTGCGTAGCACGTGTGCGTTTGTTTTTGTCTTGTTTTTTTCGTGTGTCTCTAAATATAATGTAAATAATTTCCACGTGCAAGTCCTCATAACTCCATGCAACAAAGAGAGAAAGAAATCGTGACCCAGTTGTGTGAGCACCGGGAAGCTGTGCACCACGGCAGAGGTTCGATTGCACCATCGGTCTCCCGTTATTTCGTCAAAGCGTGGCGAGACAGGTAGCTACCGACCGGGGATTGCAAGAATGAGGCAAAGAATGGTTCGGATTAAAATTGTTCGATGTCAGGATTCGAACGCATGACCTTAGCACAGAAGCCCGATACTGAAACCATTACGCCAGGGATGCGTGTACAAGTGGGGCCACAGTAATCGACAGTGATTAAGTGCTTTCGCAGAGTCTTTTAGCCTGCTGTTTATTTAAAAATGCGTAGATTGCTTGTATATGTAGGTCAGTGAAGGCAGATAAAACGTGGTAAACAAAGCCACAAGGACGTCTGAAGCCACAAGCAAAAAAAATCAGACAAATATATTTACTAACCACCCTTACCACTGTGGCTAAACGACCTGTGCCAGAAGTCCCTCCAGTAATTACTGTAGGAAACTCTGTGGTCAAAACTGTTGCGCATCCCTCCAGTAAAGCTTCTCCAATAACCCCACAGTGTCGCTTTGGAACACAGACTCACAAACTATGCGCCTCGACGCAGTGACGTCACGAGACCGAATGTCTTCGTCGAGGGAAGTATGGCGAGGAAAGGTGTACGCAGGGCGAAGCGCGACGTCAAGGAGCGAACAGTGGTGAAATCGACTATTCTTGCGTTTCATTCCTCCGCTCTGTCGCCTCATTAAATGGTGACTGGAATCCGCTCGCGCACTTCTGCGCTTACCACGCAGTGTGACGCAGGCCTCAACCTTCTCAAAGAGTTACATGTCGTTCGATTGCGCCCAAATGGTTAAAGCAAACGGCTATTGCTATAAGTGACCAAGGTGCGGTTCCGCCGTCTGGCACGAAATTATCTTTATTTTCTGTCCATGGCAAAACCGCGGAGCCAGTTGTTGCTACCAGTAGCAGCCTTGGTCAGCTTAGGTGTGTTACAGGGTTGACGAAGAAATATAAGCCGTCAATAGAAATAGTTTGTGCTTTAGGCCTGCAATGATTGCCTGGCTTGAGGCTTTGCAAATTCGTTTAAAATGCGTTCTTTTTTATTCACTTTGGTGCCATTGTTCGCCGTATGATAAGGTGTGAAACGCAAAAGAAAAAATCGTAGGACTAATGATAACCTCCAACTTTTGTGAATTAAAGAAGTGAGCAGACGGAAACAGCGAGAGAAAGCGTTTTTTTTTCTTTTTCTAAGGGAAAGCAGAAATTTCAGCCGGCAAGGCTGAAACATCGTCTACCGCCAGACCAAGAGGAAATGCTACAAAGCAAATACTACAGTATTCTGGAACGTTATAAGAAGAACAGGCGGGAATACCCTACACCACACTGCAAGCTCAACAGAGAAGTCCTGGGACGTTGACTGCTGGGCGAGTTGATTCATATCAGTGGGTGAAAGAAACTAGAGGAAAAACACGAAGCCAAAGTCATGAGTGGTTCTTTTTTGTGTTCGTGCTTTTCCGCTGGTTTCTTTCACCCACTAACAGTGAAGATGCCGTCATACTACGCCGACTTCAAATGGGTAATCACCTCCACGGCACCCTGTTAATTAAATCAAATAAATCAAATAAATATGTATTTCTAGCGACAGTTGGGGGTCCCTTAGGCGAAAAGCGGTAACAACACCATTTGACAATGCGAAACAACACGCGATGTATCCCTCCACGTTAACAAAAGAGGGCCAATTCTGCAATACGCGTAACACATTTCCCCACATCGTCTGGGAGTGCAAAAAGAATCCATGGACAATGCCCATCCAAGCACCAACAGAAGACCAGTGGAAGGCCCGAAATGACAAGTCCAAGGCCTGAGGATCAGCTACGGCTGGTTAACCGGTCTAATCTATCAAAACAGGGCCACGGCTGCCTGGAATAGGGTGGCCGCCCACCTGCGGGCATCAGCATCTTGGTCTCCGAAATAAAGTTTATTCACTCACTTCCTCCTATCTGCTCCCAGGCTTTGTAGTCTTTGCAGAGTAGCTCTCGGCCTATTCCTCTTCCATTTCCTATTTCTTCTTTTCCCTGCACAGCCAAATAAATAACTTATTCTTTCTTAATTTATCATTTCTAAATTTATTTATAGACTTCACTTCGCTTACTTTGTTCCTTTTAGTTTTATGTTAAAGACGTTTCATCACCAACTACTTCATTATTTTCGGCTTAATGGTGTGTAACGAGCTACAATGCCACTAAGGCTTCTCTCCTCACAATTCTTTCGTCAATCGATATCGATTGGCATGACGGGAGCAACCAACGCGGTAAGCCGCTGCGACTGCGTAGGACGGAGACATCACGCAAAGCGCACTGAACTTTGACCTCTGCCTTGCCTTGCTCTAGTGCGTCAATGCCACGTGACGGTTCGTTTTGTTTTCTTATTGCAGTTCAAAGGCGTCATCGCCCGTTGCTACGTCGCAGTGCTCCTGTAAGCCCGCAAAGATGGTGCGGTATTGAAAGAATAATGTCAAAGAAGAGTGTGGCACTACGTCAAAGACGTGAACCTGCAAATATGTCGCAGGTTGACGTCTTTAAATAAGAAGATTGCCGAGCTATACGAAGCTCTCTGTGTTTCTAACCACTATTTATGAGCCCCGTTTCTATATTTAATTTCCGGCTTCCACATTGCTTGTATAAGTTACCACGTATTTAATGCAACACGTTGTAGTTCGCGTTCTTCTTTCTTTAACTAAGAGATTACGCTTTTTTCTTTTAGGCAGCATATATTCTCGTGAATCTACATTTCAAACAGTTATCCAATGATGAATTCCACTAGGTGACCTATAACAAGCGTATAATCGCACCACGGCGGATAACTTTCTTTTGAATCTACTAAACGATTCGAGTTTTCGACTCCCTGTTTTGAGCGATCTTTTTCTTCTGCTGGTCGCCCTCCCTAGTTTCGGCGCGAAGGTTCTGTTCCAGCCAGAAGGAGGCAGGAGACGTTACGCTTGTGTTTCAGAAAGATTATTGCTATTCGAGCTTTAATGGTTCATGCGAGCGTCGACAGGAAGCCTTACGCTTCGTCGATTTTTCGGTTGCACTGTGCCTTGCTTCGGATCTCGCGTTCACGGCGCAGACACGATGCATTGCCGCAATGCAAGCTGCTCAGCTGACAGCAACACCCGCTATTGAAATGTTCATGATATGGTAATTACTGTAAACTCGGTCCGAGTTCCATAACTCTTTCGCAGCAGCTGCCGGTGACGTCTGCTTTTGCAAATACAATGCCGAGATGGGTGCCTTCTGCTGAGATATTTACATTCGCGAAGCATTAGCATTCACTCAAAAATTCTCGTATTTTTTAGGTCGACCCGTGGTATTCACCAGCACGCTTTGGATTGCGAGGCTGCTGCCTAGTCGGTGGTAAAAATAGGTACCATCCCCCCACAAATCAAACAACGCCTCTACAACCCAGCGACGGGGGTTCTACGTGAGCGAAGACTACATAACCAACACCTCTGCGGAAAGGGTTAACGGAAACGGCCAGACAAACCCGACACATGTGAATATAGACGCATTGCAAATGTAACCAATCACGCGATGGTGCAACTGCATTTGATGTACCAGCCGAGGGGCATATATTTTGCTGTCGTCGCGTCTTTTTCCCGGTAACAGCTTGTAAGATTATAACCTCAAAAGAACGTCTTTGAAAACCCGGTAATACGTGCCATTTAAATTGTAGAGTGGGAATAATTTTATTCGATCGTGGCCTTGTCGGCATAACTTATTATTTGTCCGCAGGAAATATTATTTTGTGTGATTAGTAGTCTTCTATAGTGACGCCAACCATAAAAGAATTTCTGTAGGTCTAGGTGTTTGAGAAATTTATAAAATGGAATATTACTAAAGGCTAGAGGAAATTCTACAATATTGGGCCGGGCTTCACAGCCTTGTTTACTAATTGCGAAGCGAGAGCTTCGTCCGCGTCCGCTATACTGTAGTTGCCGACTGATAATGGAAAATTTTCTGCCGAGAGGACGATACTGCTTGTGCATTCTAAACGCGCAACCACTTTTGGTTTCCATTCGTCCTGTGGCGTTGTTTGCACCTTGTGCGAAAAAAAATGCGTTTGAAGTATGGTCACTTACACCGCAGCATCGTGTAAGCTTTCGCATAATGGCTGCACGATGTGAGTACAGCCAAATATTTCAAGAACAATATCTGCAATCGTTCACCGAAATATGAAGGTTAGTTTCTCTTTGCCGGAGACATGTAGTGACAAACCATCGAACCAAATGTAGTTTTGCAGAAACGTAACAAGAGTTATAGACCTTCATTTCAAGATGCACGGATTGCGCCAGCGTAAACGTGTTCATTAAAACAGTGACGTCAAGGACTGCGACGTGTTAGACTTGGAATCGCGTTCACATTAACGTTGCGAAAAGATGCCGCCAACGAGCCCTTCGATAGACCGAGCAATAGGCGGTATCTGAGAGATGGCGTCCATGTTTCTAATTACCGGTTTGCTTCCAGCGCATGCATAGAGCAAAAGCATAGCCTTCGAGATTCATTTGTTTTCCAGAGAGATATTCATCCCTGGGGCGTCGATTTGGGCACCACCTATTCTGTTCTGCAGGAGATGGAGCGGAAAAAAGGTATATTACATGCGGTAGGTAACGCAGTAGTAATCTTGTACAAATAGCACCTAAATGCTAGTTATTTCAGCGCACACTTCTGCTCTTACTGATAACATAATTTCTCTTTTCGCAGTCTATGCTGCACTTTTACCGCTTTTGTCCGTGTTTAAACGTGAATACGCTACACCGTGAATGCAAACTTCGGGTTGGAGAAGTCGGCCTGCGTTCAACGTGATTATTTTCATGGTGGCAGAGGCCAAATATTTGGGTTCACCTTTTGTCAAAACTCGTAATCATGCACTTTTAATATCGGCAACCTAAAACCAGAAGGTTAAGGCAGGTCGTGCAGACTGAAGTATACAGAGCGTGGCGTCATTCCTATTTCCTGAATTTCTTCGCGGGCGTGTTACGAAATTTCCCGGGTGCAGAAATGACATTACCGCATAGATAAAAACGTGTTTCCCGCAGCCTTCCGTCTTTCCTTCTCCGTTTTCCAACGCAAACCGCAATTCCTTTTTTTTTTTTTTTTTTTTGCAGAACTCGACTTTAGGCAGGAGCTTCGCTTATACAGCAGCCGCGACCTGGGCAGCGTTGCCGTTCTCGCCCGCTTATTAATCTCGCTCGTTCTCTTACTTCCGGAACGAAGGAAGGAAGCAAGCTGCACGTGTCCATGAAGGGCGGAAGCGTCCGCGAGCGTAATAATGGGCCGGATATTGCAGGGTGGCTGGCCAAACAAGGTTTACTTTTCCGATTTATTTTCTTTCGTGGCACGCAAACGCAAACTAAGCGAGGCGTGGTAACCGCAGACACGAGCCTGCAAATATTGCTGGGGAAGCGAATGGCGTCATCTCTTTCTTCCTCTCTTTCCTCTCTCTCCCTCTCTCTCTCTCTCCCCGTCCTCTCATGCCCTTGTTCAAGCCGGCCCCACCCAAGTACCGCGTTTCACGGAGCTACATCCCGCACACTATATACATCTAAAAGTTGCAATTTATCATGGTGTGAGCTGCCTATGGGTATGAAATGTACGTGCTTTGAATTTCGAAGGGCGTACAGTCGCGGTGGCCCAGTAGCCATGGTGTTATGCTGCTGAGAACAAAGGTCGCGAGTTCGATGTCTGACCGCGGCCCCCGCATTTTGATTGGGGCGACATGTAGTAACACTCGTGCGCTTCTGATTCAAGTGAGCGTCAAGACTAAATTAATTGGGAGCCCTCTTCTACGGCATCCCTATTAAATCTGTGTGCAGGTCATGGAAATTAAACACCACAATTTTTTTTTCGAACATCCTATCCACACGCCGCTTGAAAACAACGGGAACCGACAGCCCTGCAACTTCATATACACGCAGCATTCAATATGCAAGCCGCTGTTGCTGGCTTAATATTCAGCAGCAAACTTTAGCTCGGGGGATTGCATCTAAATACATCGGAAAGAACGAAATCGCTTTCTTCGCCATTGATTGCATCAACATTCAAGTGTCAGGCTTTCAACTCTGTACCTCTGTTATAAATGGCGATGTCACTGTTCTATAAGCAACACCTATTTAGACCCATAAAGCAGACAAATTGATGCATTATGCAGTTCTTTCGCAAACCACAAATTTATTGAGCAGGCCACTTCTGAGGCAAGCTTACTTCAAATGAATAACAGATTTTATACCATAAAGAAAGACCAAAGGACCTCGATGCTGTCAGTAGCAGACTTTTCAATGTTGAGGTCTGTCTTAATAAAAATATGGGGAAATGCTCTCAGCCGGGAGGTTGATAAACTAGAGAACCAGTCCAGGCGAAATAACTTGATAATAATAGGGATTAAAGAAGGCGGGCGAGAAACTGGAGATATTCTGATGAAAAGGTGAATGATGATGTGTTTAGTGGCATTTTGCAACTGAAAGTAACTTCAGTTGAAAGAATACATCCCCTAGGTAAAAAGACTCAAGGTAGAGACCGTCCCATTATATACTAAGTGTGGCTGACTTTAGAGATAAAGGAAAAATTTTACGTCATTCTTCTATGCTTAAGGGAACAAATATAAGCGTCAGTGAGGACTATTCCAAAAGAATCGTCGAAATAATGAAAGACTATGGGCTTCTTCACAAGAGGAAAGGTCAAAGGGAGCCAAGTTTAAGCTTGTGCACGATAAAATCAAATTAAAAATCTTCTTTCTGCTTGTAATGAACTCGCGAAATAGCGATACGAGTGTCATGCGCTCCCGCAGAATGACTCTCCGTAAACTTGGACAGCAAAAGCCGTAAGATATTGAATGTGAATGCAAGAAGCATGCTAAATAAGTTCAAGGACATCAAATAAATGATTCTAGAACATGAACCAGGCATTATAATGGTTACGGCGAAATTGCTTCGTAAAGATATATTAGATAGCGACGTAAAATTTAATGCTTATGGAATTGTTAGGAAAGACCGGGATAGCAGGAGTGGCGGGGCTGCGGTAATGATTCCCAATAATATCGATTTTACTATATTCCATGTAGTTGACATTGAGGCTGTATGGGATAAGACAATTTAAACAACCGCGCCGTCCACTTTGGTGGTATATACAGGCCCCAAAATTCAGTGTTCGAAGTAATTTTATGTCTCCAACATTTTATACAATGCTATATGCAATATGGTGATAATATTATATTTTGGGGGACTTCAAACCTACCTGGAATGAAGTAAAATGATTACTCTTCCGGTGCAACCGAAATTCCAAGTTGTGAACTACTGAAACATGCTTTGTGTTTGGTTCAAACCAAGTAGTGAGTGACTGAGCGACGATACAAGGATCAGTGCACGCTCTTCATCTATCCTCAACCTCGTTCTTGTTTCTAATCACATGATGCCTTTTCTACATGACTGTGAAACCAGTGATAATATTGATCGGTTGGTTAATTTAGGTTTAACGGCACAAAGGCAACTAAGGTCATGCTGTGCCAGTCACAAGACAAAAGGGAACGCGACGTTAGAGCAGGTAAACCTGCATTACATTATAGTTGGTGTAAATAAACAGTTTTCTCTAAAAAGTCGGACAAGTTAGTAAATGGTACTAGAGGGTCATCAGCCGGTAATAGGGCAGAGTGTAATAATAGTACATTTAAATTAAACAGGTTGTGTAAAAACCTCCGTCTCTCTGTGTCGATGTGTGGATGTGTTATTAGGATGTGAATGACTGTAAGAGGCTCACGGCATTTTTCAGAAGTTGGCGGGTTTTCTTTTCAAAGGAGGAAATTGTGCGTCAGATGCGTGTGTCCAATCCGAAGTCGACCCAAGATCACCTCATAGAACCGTTGCTGGCGACTGCATGGCTTCCACTCGCCAATTACAGGTTTAATAAGATGTAGCTTGTTGCCTAAACAATGGTCCCAATCGTGTTGCCACTTTGATGTCAAGACCTTCCGAATTGCATTGATACTGTCTTTATATGGAAGTGTTGTATTTGTTATGTCTTTGTACGCTGCCATTGATGCGCATCTATCCACTGCTTCGTTACCCGGCATCCCAACACGGCTTGGTACATGGCATGCTATTTCTGACCATAAGCTAGTAGCGCTGCCTTTAATCCTTTCCCGCAGCACAATGCGCCTTTCCCTCAAGAACGTCGTTTTAAACTATGCAGACGCTGATGATGTTGGTGTAACAGGATTGTTAGAGGACTCTTAAGAGAGATTCTCTGGATTTTGTCAGCTCAGCCAGAGCCCAAATTATCTCTGGATGTACATTTTTAAGTTGGTCATGTCTTGTATGCAAGAGTATATACCTAAACGTATTAAGAAACCATGTAATAGAAGTCCTTGGATAACTACAGGAATAATACACATAAAAAGACCACTAAAACAAGAACTTGAGTACTTTAAGAATAATTCTAGCAATCAGCTTCGATCCACCATTCAACGTCTCGGCAAGGAACTCAAGCAAATTGTGAAAGAATTGAACAAAAGTTCTTCGGCATCAAAATTTTGAGATTTCTAGGAGAGGCACCTGGCAAATTTTGGAGATATATCAACCCATCGTCCAATGCTCGCTCGACGGCATAGTCAGAATACCCAGCCGCTGAGAGCTTGAAAGGATATTTTTCATCTGTGTTCACAGAAGATAATGGTATTATGCCGAGGACTGAGTCTCCGAATTAAAGGTCACCTTTTACAGACGTCGAAATTTCCGAACGAGGTGTGCTGAACCTCTTGCTAAATTTGAACCTAAAAAAAAAAGCCCCGGACCCGATGGCATCCCAAATGACTTTCTGTACCGGTGCGCTGAATGGAATTCAAAATATCTCGCATTAATTTTTCGGCCTTTGCTTCGAAGCGGTATTTTCTCCCAATGCGTGGAAGCAAGCTAAAGTGATTCCTGTGCTCAAAAGCGGCAGTCCAGACAATTTAGCAAATTTTCGCCTGTCTCTAATACCAATACTTGCACAAAACTGCTTGAACATATTATCTCAAAAAATCCCTTAGGTTATATAAACGAGCACAATTTACTATTGTCAACACGGCTTTCGACAACGTTTGTCAACTACATCTCAGCTCATCGAATTACTACACAATTTTTTCGTAAACCTTAAACTTTAATGGATATAAAGATATGATCTTCATGGATTTCGCAAAAGCAAAATCATTCGATAAAGTGTCTCACCATAAATTGCTTCGAAAAACTGAGTTAATGTTTAGTAATGCTACGTTCACAAATTATTTATTTCATTATCTTATCTTAATTATCTTATTTTCATTTTTGTGAGCAATACGAGTATGTTGGGACTATAGATACGATATGTCTTGTTTTATCTGTTAAGTCCGGAGTACCCGAAAGTAGCGTTCTGGCCCTCCTTTTATTTCTTTTATTTATTAATGACCTCCCGAATTACATAGACATCTGCATCGGGCTCTTCGCCGATGACTGCATTATATACAACAAAGTAGAAACAGTAGCCGACCAGCAAAAACGACACGGAAACTTGCAGAAGATAAACAAATCTTGTGATGAATGGCAAATGGAGCTAAATCCACTAAAAACCGTAGTCATGACTGTCTCTAGAAAGAAAAGTCATTTAAACTACTCTCACTACACTGATAAATTTGAAATTAAAAGATTTTCGCAGCTTAAGTACCTCGGCTTGATTTTCTCAAATGATCTTCGCTGGAACGATTATACAGATTATGTTTGTTCTAAGGCCAGTAAGTATCTCTAGTGTCTCAAGCGTAATTTGCCCTTTGTGACACAAGAAACAAACGGTTTAGCGTATAAAACACTAATTGGGCCAATAATTGAATATGCAAAGATTGTCTGCATGGGATCCTTTCCTTGCTACAGACATATCAATAAGTGAAAAAATTCAGCGTCTAGCAGTCATATTTCCCTTCTCAACTGTACATACTTGCAGAACTACTCACATTACAGGCTAAGAATAAATACGAAAGGTTGAAATATCTTTATCTTATTATCAATCATTATGTTCGTATAAAATACAACGACTATTTTGACATTCTTCGCAGTGAGACCTATAGGCAGCGTCATTCCACGTTTATTTGTACTTCTGCTGTTCGTGCTGACTTTTTCAATTATAGCTTCTTTCCAAGAGCTATTAGCGAATGGAAATCTCTGTCTGAAGAAGCCGTCTCAGCCTCATCAATTGACTCATTCACAAAACACATAGCAGACATACTGATTTGTAACCGCTAATATAATTTTTTTTTTGCTTATATGGGACTTGGTGCGTTTATTTGCTAACCATTTGCTCATTTGATATTTGGTGCTAGTCATTTGTCCCTTCACCTGTTAGATTTAATGTAAAAATATCTCATGTGATTGTCTTCCAGAATGCTAACTACTATACATTTTTATCCCACTCCTGTAATAGCCCTGTGTAATAGCTGAGCGTATCTGTAAATAAATAAATAACGTTCTCGTAAGAATTGTCATAACGTTTTTGCGTATGATGTGAACCCATGTCAGGTTTGTCTATTTTAGCTGCTGTAACAGACGCAGTATGCCGGACAGCGATATCTGGTTTAGCGCAGAGCTGCGGGTTTGGAAACTTCGTGGCACAATATTCCTGAAACTTGCCACTTTTCGCGAATGTCAAAATCCTGCATCCGAATCAAAACCCTGCATCTTACAGTTGCTATAATTTAGCTCTTTCTTTGACAGCGACAAATTTTATTTATATCGGTCAAGCGGTGGTCTCATGAAAGCATTCCTGCGTTTTACCTGCATTTGAATACGGAAATTGCGGTTGGCCTCGAGCGTAAGCTTTCTCTTTAGGACGACTGCTTTTCAATGCGCATGCCTGAGAGCACGCGCACAAAATTTTGTTGAATGTAACGCAACAAATACGTAAATGCATAAATAAACAGGTAACGCCAGAGACAGCACAGCCTTCCTTGAAGAACGGTAACGGTGGTATACCGAGAAGTCGATCGCTGAAAACCTAATTTCAGTCGAAATTTGTCCTCGCGAGCTGCACATCGGGGGCGCACTATAGTCCGGAAAACACGGTAGTACTTTTTCTAGTGCCTGAAACCCTAGGCAACGCTCGACATCGTTTATTATTCTTCCGCCAGCTCTTCGCCTGCGACTTGTCACATTGCATAACGTGTGATCGGCTGTGTTTTTTTATTACCACTCTTTTTTTGTGCGTGTTTCTTTTTTTTCGCTTTACGGCCACAAATATATGTCTGCGGCCTATGACAAGCTTTTGTAAGAAGCTTCAGATCAATATACGCCACGTGTGCGTTTCTTTACGTCACCCCATCTGTCAGCACATTAAATATTTCAAATACCGCCCCCGACAGAAAGCGACTGGAAAATTGTGGGGCTTTCAGACGAAGAATATTGAACGGTGTGAAGAAATCAGCCTGTCGATCTATGCTCTCTGCTGATCTATTTAAACAAAAAAGTATTCATGTTCGTAACATACGAGTATGGTATCATGAGAAGCCAACAAACAATGACACCAAGAGCAACATACGGGAAATTGCTTGTACTTACTAATTGACTTAAAGAAATGATAAACTAATGGCAATGAAAGTGGATTAAAAAACAATTTGGTGCATGTGGGGAACGATCCCACGTCTTCGCATTACGCGTGCGATGCTCTACCAATTGAGCTACTTTCTTGGATGTTTATGTGTTACTACTAGAACTAACCTTGGGAGTGTTCGCCAGCGCCACCACTCACAAACCTTGGTGGCGGATGTGGAACATCCTTTCTGCCGCAGGCGTCACGAGTACGTGAAAATGGATGGAGAAACAGCCCCGCGGTAGCTCAATTGGTTAGATCATCGCACGCGTAATGGGAAGACGTGGGATCGTGCCCCACCTGCGGCAACTTGTTTTTTCACCCACTTTCATTGCCTTTAGTTTACCATTTCTTTAATTCAGTTATTAAGTACAAGTAATATTCCGTATGTTTCCCTTGGTGTGTTTGTCTTTGGGCCTTCTCATGATATGATAAATAAAAATCGGGCCCCTCGGTTAACCCCCTCTGTTCTCGCTCTAACATACCAGTGGGCAATACTAATTGTCTCGAAAAGCAATTATTTCCGTTAGAAGTCTTCATATATGAGGATAATGCAAAATAGACTTGCATCTATGAAGTTCTGTCGGCATTGTTGTTTGTTGACAAATGCATAACGTTCCACCCTAAGCAGCAGGAAATAGGATGCGTTTCAAACAGGCAAACATATTCGCATTTCTGCTTGGAACCAACTTCGGAAAGCGGATTGTTCCAATCCGACTTTGAACCTTCAACATAAGTTTAACCTATGTGATGCTCGCATTGCTGAGGTGGCTTGACATGTACACGACAAAATAATTTCATTTTCTTTGTCTGCTGCATTTTAGCGCATGTAAATCATGGCTAAATATGATAATGTATGTCATTGCAGACCCAACAGCGAGACAAGATAGACATGGCATTTTGATGATGATAAAATGTATTTATTGAGGGATAGCTCGAAGGCACATTAAATGGAATGGCAAGGGGACGCGGGAAACATGGCATTTTAAAAAGAAAAATTTGGAGTCGAACGTTATGGCATTCAAAGATAACTTACTGCTTCTGACGCTACTCGGCAAATGCAGCTCGCGTAAATAATGTTTAACGGGAAACGCTGGTGACGAACGCTACGCACGAAGGCGAGCTTTCTGGTAGAAACGCGGCCCCTTGCGGCGAAAGCTAGCGGCACCTGGTGGGTGTTGTTGCAAGGAAACCGAGCTCGGCACACCGCTCATTGACCGTCCTAAACGCTGGAAAAGGGGTTTATGTTTGAGTTTCCGCCTAACAAACTTATGCGTTCTCGTATATTCAAATTACAAGCCGACGCCATCGTGTCCCTAAGTGGTGTGTAAATCGTACTTTACGATATTTTTGACACATTTTACTTTCAGAAATTCAGTTAGTTCAGTAACGTCCTTGCGCTACACGCAGGGCCTACGTGGTTGGGTAAAAGTAGTCAGGATTTTTTTTTTTCGCTCGAAGACGGTCGACGCGGGACTCCGGCCGCCGACGCCGGATTTTCTGCTTAACGCTACCGTGTTAAAAAGGCAGTACAAAATGTTCCACCCGATCACTAGCTGCACCCGAGCTGTCGAGCGTGCCGATATGCTAATGATACGTGCACAACTCATGTTTCTATTTCGAGCGCAGTAAATCCAAGAGCAGCTCATTAGACAGGGCACGCACAACGACCTAAGCGGTCGAAGCACTGCAAGCAAAATAAAAACAAAGTGGGGATAAGACTAAACGTTCGAAACTGCTCGACCTCGAGCACCAATCCCTTTATTTTACGCAACAGAGTTTCAAGTTTCAAATTGACTAGGAATTTCTAGGGCAGTTTAAGCGTTTGAAAAACAGCTGTCGGTGAGGTACGTTTGATAATTGCTAATAAACTATTCATATCAAAAATAAGTGATTTCTCCTTGTTTTCATCGTGTGGGAAGGAATCAGCAACAAGCAGACGGAACGAAATGGAGCTTTTCATCGTCATCATTGCATCACGTGCACTGTGCAGCGATAAGGCAAAGGCTGGCGTGTTCTGCCCTTGTCCTTCACAGTCTACGCCGCACCTAGGAGGAAGCTTTTTACCGCCTTCTGGCGAGAAGTCTATTGTCTTAGAACACCATGTGCAATGTCAGGTGCTTTAGTAATATCAGAGACACGCTAATCTTCTTGTCGGGCACTAAAATTTATTTAGACGTGCTGCCATTGCTTTCGCCTAGCAACGCGGCATGCCTATCACCCGCTTCTTCAAGTTACAAATCATACAGATGGTGCATACGTACTCGCGATAACACAAGGTTGCAGAAGCATTCTCCCAGAGAGAGAGAGAGAGAGAGAGAAAAACTTTATTGATTCTATCAAGGGGTTTAGCGGTGAGCCGTCTTGCGCTTGCTGCCTGGCTCTTCAGCACGGTTGTGCCCCTATTCCAGGGCTCCACTGAGCCTGGCCACTTCGCACGCGTGCTGCACCATTGCCCTTTGGGCGGTGAGCTCGCTGCTGGTGAGCAGGCCCTCCCATTGCTCCGCATTCGGGTTTTTATGTTTATGGAATGTGTAGTTATGCTTACATTCCCATGTTATGTGGTAAAGAGTTGGTATTTCTCCGCACCATGGGCAGGAGTTTCTGTATTGTGTCGGGTACATTTTACTTAGTATGTGTAGATTATAGAAAGTTCCGGTTTGTAGCCTTCTCCAGTCGGCTGCTTCCTGTGGCGTAAGTAGTGTGTGTGGCGGAGGATATTTGATTCTCTGCCCTCTATAGTAGTTTAATATTTCCGCACACGTCGGCTCCACCGTTGTAGGGTTCTCGAGAGGCTCTATCTGTCCAGCCCAGAGAACGAGTTTTGTCCTGCTGATGCTCAATATCCTAAGTGGCTCCTATCCATACAGCGGTTTCAGCCAAAGTGCCAGGCATCTCTCCCACATATGAACGACCAGAAATAGCTGTGACACAACGCACTCTGTGTCGTATCTAATACGTATGCCTACAGGGATCACATTCAGACTTAAGCACATGGGCCGCCTCGAAGTGAAAATTCAACGTCCGTATAGTACACATCCCCTGCGATATCGCAGGCAATGTTCAAATTTTCAAACGTCACAACTTTTACGAAAGCAGAATTTTATGACATAATATCTGCGCTGATCTTCACGTGCCCGCAACCTCACCCACTCAAATGGGTCATTCTCAGTCACGCTCATCCGCCGCGGTTGCTTAGCGTACATGATGTTGGGCTGCTAAACACGTGGTCGTGGTATTAAATCCCGGCCACTGCGGCCGCATTTCGATGGGGGCGAAATGCGAAAACACCCGTGTACTTAGATTAAAGTGCACTTTAAAGAACCCCAGGTGGTCCAAAGTATTCCAGGGTCCCCCTCTACGACGCGCCTCATAATCAAATCGCGGTTTCGGCACGTAAAGCCCCATAATATAATTATTGTTTGAGCGACTTTCAAGCGTTTCTAGGGAACACAAACTCCGGCAGCATGAACAGAAAAGATCACGCTCTTGTCTATAGACTACAAAAGATACGTACAAAGGCGATAGACTTTCCTCCTGAAATTTCATTTCAATGAATTCCTTGCCTCCTGCGGCATTGCAGGTGCCACGGTCACTCGCAGTTTAAAAGGAATGGCCTACACAGAAAATGAGAGATGTCTAATACCACTATTGCGGAGTGATGCACACACCAGTTAGCGTCAAATTCCAATCCAAATGTCTAGATCTAGTTTGTGAACATCGTGGTCGAAATTTCGTTGTATACCTGATCAATCCAAAAATAATCTTCAATATTCAAGTAACTTCAAGCCGTTCTGCCGAAACAGAAATACAGACATAACGTTCAGGTAGTGCGCACACTAAGTGCTTTTACGTAGAATAGACCAAGTTGAAAGTGCGGCGTGCTTTTTCTTGGGATAAGAAAAAAGAGATATTGAGCACGTCTTGTCGCATTGCAGTATTTATACGCCACATGTGGAAAAGATAGATTAATTACGCGCTATGGACAAAAGGCCGCTGCCACAGGAAAATATATTTGCGCTACATCGAACAACTGAGGCAATAAAGAGGGCAGTTAGCGCTTTAAGAGAAGTTTAGGAAGCATGAAGAATTGTGCATAATTACTAGAGCGGTAAAATATGTGCATAATTTGTTTTTCGTGGAATTATCGCATTGCCGCAGTTTCTGCGAAGCATTCCTTGATATTGATCTTGCCGCAAGCTGCGGTGCAGCCTTGCGTGTAGTATTGTTCTGCAGACCGCGCTTTCTTGAAATACAAGTGAACTACAAATGACTGCTGTTCAATCTTAACTGCCTCCTCCCCAACCTCTGCCAATTCATGGTGTTGCGACATACAGTTGTCTACATTGGACCTTATGTGAACTATGATCAAGTGCGTTCCGGCCTTTATTTGCGTTTTACAACGAAGCTGTTTGCCTCTGGTTGGTCGGCATTTCACGTGTCCGCGTCCGTCAGAATAAAAAATGTGGGCCAATCCCAGTACCAGAGCAGGGCCAGGAGCGGTGCGTCGTACCCCCGTAAGGCAGAGGCTTCAAGCAGTCAGCAAAGTGAAGCGAGCAGTGCGTACATTCTTTGGAATCACGCGTGCAACATACAGAACATGCAGCATACGTTGCAATAAAGAGCAAGCACAAAACAACCTGGACACCCACTTTCGCAGGGCCTGGATGACGAGTCAATTGTTACTCTATTATTCTATCTTTTTTGCTTTTGTATTCGTTTGAGCAAGCCTGTCTTTGCTATGTAGTATTTGCCTAAGAGGGAAGGAGTAGCAGGCGTAACCCTATATCTGATGCGCACGCATTTGATAATAAAAAAGAGATAACGTTGGTCGCTGGCGACCAAGCATGGTGTGTGGATGGAGATGGAGTTTTAAAAAAGAAAACGCAACATGAAATGCTGCGCTTGATGCTATCCCAACCTATGTCCCATATAATGAGCGTAAAAATGTCACGATAATGCGCATGCAATGAGCGTTTCTACTTCGAGCCGGCTAAACACGCGACGGGCTCATTAAAAAGGGAACGCATGGGAAACGCTCTTCTCAGGGGTTGAAGCACTGCAAGCAAAATAAAACAAGGTGCGGATAAAACTAAACGCTTCGCACGGATCTCTCTCGTGCAGAAATACCTTCATATTTCGCAAGATAGCTTGAAGTTTCGAATGAATTCAGAAGTTCTAGTGCAGTTTAAGTGTTTCATAAATTGCCGTCTGAGAGCTGTATTTGAGAAGGGCTAATGAGCCATAAATATAACGTACAATGAGCGACTGTCCTTTTTCCATCATGTGCCTTCCAAATTGATCCGAAGAGGGATCTTGCTAATGAGGCAGCAAGTATATGACGCCTCACAAAAAGAAAAATCTGGAGAGACAATAAAGACTGCTTGCCTGTGCGATTGTGAAAACATTTTAGTCCCTTTGGTAAAAAAAAAATAATTGGCCAAAATATGTGAGTCACTGCTCCCATCACGTCGCGGTCATCTGGCTCACTAAAGGCGTGGTCTAGTGCGTGCGTTATTGGGCACGTGATGGCGCAGCCAATGGGGCGGAGGAAGAGGTGGCGCCACGTCATAACTGCATAAAATGAGCACATTGCTAATTGGCCTTTTTTTGTGCACCTGCCCGCAGTACGGTCCGCAGAGGGTCCGCAGACTTGAACAACTGGACGACCAACCGCTATCCGAAAAAAGAATTCTACAACATCGAAGGGAGCTAACGTCACAGAAGGCCGTGCAAGCGCTATTGCGCTTTTTGCGACCTACCGGCCTTTGCGAACGCCTTTAACTGGAACGCCTTTTGTGTGTATGTGTCTCCATGTGTGGGTGTTTCTCTTTTCCTTTTTTTAGCGTTTTTCTTTCTGTAATTTTTCTAACCCCTAACCCATTCCCAGTGTAGGGTAGCAAACCGGAAACACATATCTGGTTAACGTCCCTGCCTTTCCTCTTCATTCTCTCTCTCTCTCTCTAGTCCCTTTGCTGAAATGATTCCAATTGATGTTTTCGACAGGAAGCAGAGTTATTTCTGCTGACTCGGCGTGTATGTCGGCGTATACGTTTGCTACAAGTTTCGCACGCTGTGTCCTCAAGTGCGGCGTGCATGTTCTCGTGGCGCACCTTGAGTGGCGCCGAGAGTCAATCGCAGTAGACAAAGCACCGATGAAATCCGAAGAACTGACGAGTAGGAGGCAACGCGCTCATTTTACGCAGTTATGACGTGGCGCCACCTCCTCCTCCTCCCCATTGGCTGCGCATCACGTGCCCAATGGCGTACGCACTAGACCACACCTTTAGTGAGCCAGATGACCGTGACGTGACGTGAGCAATGACTGAAGTATTAGGCATACCTTCAGTCAGCCCGAACCATAGGGCCACTGTGGCGTAGGGGAAGTGTACTTGTCTCGCACCTCGGAGGTCCTGGTTCGATTCCCGTCCCGACCGAAATGCACCAAATGTTATTTTCAAAGGCGGTCATTTACTTTGTTTTCGGGAACCTCCCTGAGAAATTCGACGTCAATGCGACCTTTTTGGCTCTTCATGCAATCAGCCATTTTTGGTACCATCGCTCGGTGACGCCGCCAACAACGAGGCCAGATCTTCGCGTCTAAGGACATGTAATGCTTTCGCAATAACATAATGTATTGCGTACAGAGCTGAAAAGGTAACTTGTAAGTAAAGGAAAAAGCTTGCTAGTAAGCTGGGAAACTCCTGCTCGCGTTCACCGCATCGAAAATGTGTACCTGCCATAATACTCGCCGCCATCGCGCAGTTTGCTTTCGCTGCCGAACAAGGGCTTCTCTCGGCGACCTGTACGATTACTCGACCTAGCGCTTGCTGCCTACATCCCAAGCCCGCAAATTGTCTAGCCTCATCACAGAGCCTGACGATATAAAACCCTCGACTGCCGTTCCTTTCCCTTGGCGCCCATTAAGTTGATCGAACAGACAACCAGCCGGGTATTTGCTTTACGGGGTCCACAACGTCCCTAACCACACTTCTTATTGTCAATTTCTGAAAGAATGTCATTCATTGCGCAATTGTTCTTTGCGTTCGTACTTCTTTCTTTTCGTTTTTTTTTTTTGCAGTGTGCGTTTCCCGCCATCGCCTGTTTATTTGTTTATTTATTTTGTTGCTGTAATCGCTGTAATAACGAATACCAGGTCAATGTTTTTGTGCAATTTTTGTATTCTGCGCTTGTTCCCTTTGTTCGTGCGTTTTAGGAGCCGAGCCACGGGTACGTTATATCACCTTAGCTGCAGCGTCACGACAATGACAGTCTGGATTTTGCTGGTCTTTATCGCAAAGAAACGAACGACACGAAAGAAGGCCCACAGTACACGGCGCTGTTGCCTGTGTGCCTTCCCTCGTGTCGTGCGTTTGTCTGCACTAAATACTATTAACAAGCAATACCAACTAGCCCACCAGTCTGTTTTGTTGAAATAATCCGGCTTTGGTCCTGCATTGTCAGAACTCAAAATGAGCTTGATGCAGTACAGTAATTCAATGGCACTCAAATTTTCCCTCCGAACAGAATAATTCGGATTCAGATACGACCGGGCTTTATAAAATGGCAAGCGCACAAGAATGGTGTTAAAATTTTACGTGATGAGCTCTTGGAGGAGTGCGCGTCAAAAAAAAATTAAACAATCAGGAACGCAGAACTCGGTATGAATTGCTGAAAGCTCAGTTACATTGCTGCGAGACCGAAGGAGCAAATAACTTTTATTTCAGCATAATAAAACAAAAACGTTATTCAGACCCAACGCGCTTGTTGGAACGTACGGAAAGTTCGTGGAGCGGCTAATTAAATGTTACGAAACTGCTCGTCTTCTGCAGCGCGCTGGGCGGCACGCCACTTTCGTTCCTGACCAGCCGATCAGCAAGACGGAGAAGCCACCACCGCGTGACCAACGCGACTGTGCAATACACTGTCTCTAGAGATCAACCCACGTCTCATCACGCCGTCTCCGGTTCGACAAGTCGAGTTTACCATTCCTAAATAAATTCTCAATAACCACCAGAACTAGACGGAGTAACTCCATAACTATTCCTTCGGAGCCAAGTCAAGCAATGGGTTTTCTTTTCGCATTCCCTCGGGGCCATTGGTTAATCTTAGACAAACTATAGAATAAGTGCATCCACAGAACGCAGAGCACGCCACTTCACCACGAGATTCGACTTGGCGGCAGTTGAAGTAATCTCTTACGCTTCTCCGAGCATTTCGGCCGAACGAATGTTTTCCCCTTCGTCGGAGACACAACAGCAGACCACAGATCCACAGGAGCGCTTCTTCTCTGAACAATAGAGTCTTCGGAGTAAGTGTTTTCCATGTCGACCTTTCCGTTTCGAAAGTCCAGTCACGTCTCGACCGCCACAACAGTTTCTGGCTCCAACGTTGAAATGCTCTCCGGGCAACAACTAAAGTCCTCAACGACTTCGATGACCCTGTTCCTCCAAACTTATACTGCGTCAGAAAAAAACACCGCTAGGGCGGGCAGGAAGGCAATAACGAGGTAAGCGAAGATGGCTCGAAGAGAGGAAATCAATTTTAGTGCTAGCCATCGGGCCGGACGCCTCTTGCGAGACAAGTGGGCTCTGCCACATTACTGCCGTTTGATCGTGTTCGATGTGATCCGATAAAGAACAGAACACACACACACACACACACACATATATATATATATATATATATATATATATATATATATATATATATAGGTGTGTGTGTGTGTGTGTGCGTGCGTGCGTGTGTGTGTGTGTGTGTGTGTGTGTGTGTGTGTGTGTGTGTGTGTGTGTGTGTGTGTGTGTGTGTGTGTGTGTGTGTGTGTGTGTGTGTGTGTGTGTGTGTGTGTGTGTGTGTGTGTGTGTGTGTGTGTGTGTGTGTGTGTGTGTGTGTGTGTGTGTGTGTGTGTGTGTGTGTGTGTGTGTGTGTGTGTGTGTAAAGGGGCACTGCCCGAAGCACTGTGTTCATGTTCGGCCGCTGGCGCTTCTGTTACATCGATACCAAACAGGACGTCAGGACTCAAAGCGGATTACTGCGTAGCTTTAATCCGCTTTGTGGCTAATCAACGAAGAACGTGGCTGGACAACACAGAAGGGACAGCGATATATTTAGCTGCGACCTAATTCCAATCTTGGCTGTGCAGGGGTGCGTTTGACAGGCATTCTCAGATCGTGAACAGCAGGTTGCCATTATTCCTCAAGAGACAAGTGTATAAGAGTTGTGTCTTACCAGTATTCACCTACGGGGCAGAAACCTCGAGGCTTACGAAAAGGGTTCTACTTAAATTGAGGACGACGCAACGAGCTATGGAAGGAAGAATGATGGCAGTAACGTTAAGGGGAATAAGAAGAGAACAGATTGGGTGAGGGAACAAACGCGACTTAATGACATCTTAGTTGAAATCAAGAAAAATAAATGGGGGGGGGGCATGGGCAGGGCATCAAAGGATGAGGGAAGATAACCGGTGGTCATTAATGGTTACGGGCTGAATTCCAAGACAAGGGAAGCGTAGCAGGGGGCGGCAGAAAGTTAGAGGGACGGATGAAATTAAGAAGTTTGCAGGGACAACATGGCCACAACTAGCACATGACCGGGGTAGTTGGAGAAGTATCGGAGAGGCATCTGCCCTTCAGTGGGCGTAGACAGGCTGATGGTGGTGATGATGATAATGCATTTCAACCACGCTGCGAAAAGCTGGCTGAACCAGAGTAAAGGTTTGAACGCACTAAACGTGAACGTAGCGTGTAGGAAAGTTGCGTGGGACATGGACGTCGCATTCTCGTAGAGCTCATGTCAAGCAGTCACATGAATAAATGATGCTCGAGTAACTTTTTGTAAAACAGGCAAATCTCAAACGAAGGATACGGCATTCCCTTGGCTGTTTACATTGGTCATGAGGTGGAGGATGCAATTCAAGTTCGTTTTGTTAGGGACCGTTTCTCGTGGGAATTAATGCTCAAAATAATACCTCTTGCGGAACAAGTCTAGCGACAACAATAAACTCGCTCATGTCGCTGATGCGGCTAAGTCATTGTGAAAGACTCCATAAAGGACTTCCGTCAGATCAGCACGGCTAAAACGAGTGGGAACATGTTGGTAATCAATGATAAATGCTCTTTATGGCTGACTTAATAAGACTTTGTGTTTTCTGCACTGTTTTTCCATCTTCAAGACCACAGGTCATCGTTTTTCACATCGTTAGTGGTAGGAAGCTGGATCGCCGCATTTTTTATTATTTGCGGGCCCATTTGGTATGAATGGTGCAATTAATGTTTGAAGATTCAGTCGCAAGGAGCGCCTTGATACCAATGATATATACATGTTGGTGAATAAAGAAAGGCTGCACTAAAACGCTCTATGGTGTGTCTGGGAATTAAACCTTTATTAGCCGACGAGTACTAGCCCGCTCTGTCTGGTGATCGTAAGCTGGCGTTTTCGTGTTGGTTCAGTCTTCTTGTAACACTACTTCTTTTCTTTCCTTATTTTCTATTTTTTTCTTCGTCTCTTTTTTCTTTTCTCTTTTTTTCTTCTGCATGAGATTTTCACAACTGTGTCCTAAGTAGCCTTGTTACTCATCGTTTTGTGTTCGTTCTTTCGCTGCTGAAATAGGATTTCTTGTGGTGTTTTATGCAATTTCTTGCGACTATATCTCATTTTGGTAACTTCTAGCTACCACGTCGTCAAGGAGATATACTGCAGTTTATTGAGACTCTATTTAAGCTAACTATGCCTTGATAGTCAGCTACGAGCTTCGCTGAAGATGAGTTCTGGCAATGAAGCTTGACGTTTTCTTTTTCTCGCTAAAGCAACCCCCGCCTCCCACAATAAATGAAAAACACGAGAACGAACACTCACTTGAAACTTCATTAGTTTTCATATATAAAGTGGTTTTTAAATTTTGAAAAGCAGTGCAATGAAATTAGTCGTCAGAAAGAGATCAAGTAACGCCCTGCCCCCCTCCCGCCCTCCACATCCTATAAAGTACAGAATCCGCCACAGCGACACTGCTTTTTCGATCATAGAAATTAAAGTTTAAGAAGAGGATATTATTTACGTATAGCACCGATCACTTCATTGTGCTCAGACAGACAGACAGACACAGACAGACAGACAGACAGACAGACAGACAGACAGACAGACACAGACAGACAGACAGACAGACAGACAGACAGACAGACAGACAGGCAGACATACAGACATACATACATACATACAGACAGACAGACAGACAGACAGACAGACAGACAGACAGACAGACAGACATACATACATACATACATACATACATACATACATACATACATACATACATACATACATACATACATACATACATACATACATACATACATACATACATACATACATACATACATGCATGCATGCAGCATGCATGCATGCATGCATGCATACATACATACATACATACATACATACATACATAGGACTTTAATTACAAGGTCCTCAGAAACTTTGCCCTAGGGCAGAGCTGCGGGCCGCACCCACCTGGGGACTGGTAGGCCAAGCCTACCAGTCCCCAGCATAAGTCCTCCTACCCAGGTGACAGTGCGTAGTGATTTCGCTGAAAGTATTCAGTGTCCTGAATCTCGAGAACCCCGGAGTCTGAGCTCGACTCTGCTCCCAGGTGGTGGGTTAGTGCGCGCTCTTGGAACTGGGCGATGTCATTGAGATTGGGAAAAAAGTCAAGCTGGGGGTCGAGGTGTGCCGGAAACCACGCGATGGTGTGCGGAGAAATAAAATTATCTTGTTCTTGATAATCCTGTGAGCCTCCTCAGCGATGGAACCTAAAGCGAAAGCTCTGACCGCCGATCTCGAATCAGTGAAGATTTGTGATCTGTTGTTATCTAGGAGTGCTATAGCAGCTGTGACTTGCTCTGCTCTGGTTGGTGTTGAGCCCTTTAGGAAAGCCGCATTCACTATCTGTTCATTGTGATCAACGAGGACAATGGTGAAGTTAGATGACTGTCCGTATTGGGTTGCGTCGACAAACCTTCTCAAGTAGGGATCGCCTTTGGTATGCTTGAGGAGGACGAAGGCTCTTGCCTTGCGTCTGCCTTCGTTGTGTTGAGGATGAACATTACGGGGAAACAGTGCAACTAATATGTAGTTCCTTTGATCTTCTGAGATCTCATATTTCCACTCTTTCATGAGGATACGGTTGATCCCAAGAACGACCAGGATCTTCTTTCCAGCCGGGGTACAGGATAGAGGGGCCAGTTGGGCTGACTCCTGGGCCTCGATTATCGCTTCCAATGTGTTGTGCACTCCTAGTTGCATAAGGAGGTCCGTGCTGGCCCATGACGGAATGCCTAGTACGTTTTTTATACTTTTTCTTATGAGCGCGTTTAATCGTTTCTGCTCGGAGTTGTACCAGTTGTGCATGCCTGCCACATAAACTATATGACTCATGAGGAAGGCGTGGAACAACCTGAGGAGGTTGTCTTCCTGAAGGCATCCACGCCTATTCGAGACTCTTGTGATGAGTCTGATCATGTTCTCATTCTTGGCTGTGAGCTTTTTGAGCGTCGTATCGTTACTGCCATTGGATTCGATGAACATGCCGAGCACCCGAATGGTGTCTACTCTCGGGATAGTACAGCCGCTTTTAGTGTAGAGTTTGATTTTTGTTTCAGGCAATGGTTTCCAGCCTTTAGGTTTGGGACCTCTCCTGACTGGCCTGTAGAGGAGGAGCTCAGACTTGCTCGGGAAACGTCTAAGCCCAGTATTTTCCAGGTACATCTCTGATCTACAGCCTCCTGTAAGCCTAATTCAACAGCTCATTCGCTTCCTCCGGAGCACCAGATTGTGATGTCATCAGCGTAGAGCGTATGATAGATCCCTTCTGTGTTGGAGAGCTTTTGCGATAGTTTTTTCATGGCAATGTTAAAAAGCAGTGGTGAGACTACCACTCCTTGTGGCGTGCCTCTGGGGCCCGAACTGAAATTGTCGGACTTGAGGACACCAATTTTGAGCGTGGCCTTGCGATCTCTGAGGAACGAGCTTATGTATCTGTGGAAGGCGTCTCCAAAATTAATCTCCAGATGGCGTTTAGAATGCGACCATTGGATACATTGTCAAAGGCCTTCTCCAGGTCAAGGCCTAAAATGCCTCTTATATCTCTTGTGATGTTGTCAATGATTTGACACTTGATGAGCTTCATCACGTCCTGCGTGGACAGGGCCGGACGACAACCGATCATGTTGTACGGAAACAATTTTTGTTTCTCGGTGTACTTGGAAATGCGAATCTGTATGACATGTACCGCCACTTCCCCACGCAGGACATGAGGAAATGTGGTCTGTGGTTTGAGAGTCTCGGGAGTATCCCAGGCTTTCGAATGAGGATGACCGAGGCTGTTTTCCAGGACTCCGGTACAACCAGTCGTTCCCATATTCCATTGATCTCCTCTGTCAACCATTCTATGGAGCCGTCGTCCAGGTTTCTGAGGGCGCGGTTGGGCATACCATCGGGACCAGGGGCCGACCTGCCATTTGGATTCTGGAGGGCTCCTTTTAATAGGTCGATGCAGTCTTTGAAACCATTAATAATATCCAATTGGAAAAAGCTGCTGTTTCGACCGAAAGCCGAAGCATCGATAGCGATAGCAAATTAGTAGACAGCTGTACGAAGTAAGGATAGTAGGTTTATGTGCCGTATAAACTTTGAGACATTTGCTTACTCATTGAATTAACAAGCAGTGTGTCAGCGCGCACTGACAAACATGAACACATCACACTCTATGACCGTAGATAGCGCTGTCAAAAATTGAAGGACGCTTAAGCTTCGCCTTCAAGAGTGAAACGCGACAGCATTCTCGTCGACCCATCAAGGGGTGTAAGACAATGGGCTACGGCGCAGCGATCACTTACGAGGCACCCCGCATCGGACGCGGTGAGCATCGAGCAACGCAGTGTTCGGCTCGGCAACGAAACGTGCGCCTGAGCAAGCGGAACGAACCAAAGAACTCGGTGCCTAGGAGGGGGAAACGATGCACGCCAGCCAAACGTCGTGATCGGCACGGGCAGAGAGATAGACATATAGTGATCTAAAGAAAGGAAGGACGCTTGATTCTGCAACCTGTGAGGCAGCAAGGCGAAGAGTCGTCACGGGAGAGGGAGTCCGGGCCGCGACGCGCCTCGCACTGGTCCCCGCACAGCCCCAATGCGCGCGTCGCGCCACCGGTCGGGGCAGCGCCGTACATTGAGAGGGGGTCTTCTGGGCTTGCCGCAAGATGGCTCTGCGTGTGTGAAAAGCGCAGAAGAAATGTAGCGGAAACGCACTTCGCTACTCGTGTAACTGCGACTTCTAAGCTACATGTTCATAATTACTGATATACACCGCAGTATAACTTTCTACGGCTAGTTTCTAAGGCAACACCGCATTCACTAGAGGCACTTTTGTACCGCTTTGAAGCATCGAACTCGTGGCTGAGTGGTAGCGTCTACGTCTCACACTCCGGAGACCCTGGTTCGATTCCGGCCCAGCCCATCTTGCAGGTTGTTTTTTTTTATTTATGAAATGCCTGCAGAGATTTATCGCTCACAGCCAACGACGCCGACGACACCGGCTTTTCTGCGACACGAGCTCCTTAACGCTGTCGCGTTAAAATGCAGGCGTGAGTAAGCGCGGCAGCAGCAGCGAGCGAAGTGACCTTCGTGCTGTGTCTCTCGCTTCAACGCAGACTGAGCGGCGAGAACACTGAAAGCACAAAGGTATGAGCCATCACCAGATCGCTTTCAAGATACAGCGCGCGCCACCGCGTGCAGCCGCCCAAAGTACGTAGTTGCTGGCGGAGTAGAAGCCGCCCCCCCCCCCTTCCCTCGCATGCTGCCTCCCCACTTTCCTCCCTTTCGCGTGGGAGATTTAGCCGCGATCGTTAGTTGCCCATACGCCCGGTGGCGATATACGCACTCACTGCCGGAGCCCAACGCCTCCACCGCCCCCTCCCTTCCCCCCCCCCACGACCTTTCGAGCGACGGAAGGCGGCGCATTTTCTTTACTCCATCGCGCACGCCAGATTAAGCCGTGATCGTCGGCTCCTCTTTCATGCTTTCACTCGCACACGCCTCATACGGCGTGTGACAATGGCGTTTACTTATTTATTTTAGCACTCTCAAGGCCAGAGGCATTACAGCATCGCCCTTGACTCTGTACGGGAGATCACGGTGACGGCGATGGCAAAAGTACGCATGCAGTGTTCATATATTTGCTGTCGCAATAAAGAAAGAGGTGCCCTTCACTTCTCTACGGAACAGGACAGTGAAACTCGCAATAACGTTCTGGGTCATACCACAACTTTCGTAGCTAAGAATGTGTGCGAGATGTTAAATTTTGCCCCATAGTTGCGCTTCTGTGAATTCAGTCAACGGAACTGTCGAAAGTCCGTAGAAATAGTTACACCATGCGGGACCATACACGTAAAATCCCGCATAAACCAACGCTATAGAGAATAATTCTCATTTATTCGCGCTGTGATCCTATCCATTCAGGTGCAACGCCCGAATTTCCAAAAACGCCTGCGGAATCGAATATGACAAAGCCATTTAACTATAGGAGCCACGCTTGAATAAAGCGTGCACAAGCAATTTCCAGGTCTTTCATTTCTTGCCTTTGTTTTTGCGACGTTTTTTTTACTATTGTGACAATTAAACAAACGGTTGTTGCTATATGCCACGCAACAATAAAAACCGGGGGAAGTTTCGTGTAAATGTGAAGGCAGTGCCATAAGCGAACTTTACCCTATCTTCCGGGTTATCAAATTGGCTAAAAGGCCCAATTGATCAACACGTGAAAATTATTTACCTTCCAAATTACAACATTGCAATCATTTACTAATGTAGGCAGCGTCAAACTGTTAAAACGAAAAATAGGCAGTAGCAGAAACAAGATACCTGCAAACGTGAGTACGAGAATACCATCTGTAACTTCTATTACACAGGGGCAAAACATGCGCTGTATACTAAACTGTACATTGACCGGAAACAGTCACGCAGCTCCGGCTAAATGCGCAGCATTAGAGTTATCGAAATTGCAAATGCTACATGGTACACGCACGCGGAAAGAATTGGAAATACATCTTCACGGTAAACGCGCCAGAAGAACATTAAATTGAAGTGCATCTCGTAGAAAACAGCGATGTACTCGAAAAGCTTCTGAGCTTTCGCAAAAAAAAAATCCCTAAAAGCTTCTTTTGCGGGAGAAACCTCTAGGAGTGCCAAGCTATTATTACGACATAAACTTCGCTGCTTTCAGTACTCTGCAAAATCTTCCCCGCGATAATTTGGAATATACCTGGGCAACCAAGCAAGCTCAACCAAAGGAATAGGTTCACTTCAGCAACCGATCGCGTATGATCGCATTATTTTGTAACTGAGCAAACTATGATACAGAAAACCTAAATGACATTAGTATACTACGAAAACACGCTACACTCAGTAGAAATTCCAGAAGAACCGGAAGTATAAGTGAAAATCGTATGTAATATGCACGTACATATATTCTAAAGGTGTCTTATAATTGCTCCTGAGGATAGTAGAACAATGTCAATTAAGGAATTGCAATACGAAAAAAAATACCTAAATAATATTCGCTGCTTCTTTGCAAGCAGTATCGTCAAGATTATAGACAGGGAAGAGTGGTACTATAGAATAACGACGAATATCTAACTAACCTGTGGATTTCAAATGGTTGTATACCTTTCATCATTGCTTAGAGATACGTTAGATAACTAAGACATGTACGGGTAAGGTCTAAAGGTTGACCTGAAAGTTATTCAGCACAAAGGTAATGCCCAATAATCTGGCAGAAATACAGGTCATTTGAATTGTTGTCAGCATCTTGAAGCTGTGTAAGCAGGTTTGATCAAGCGAAGAAGTCCCGGTGTACATGGACCAAGGGAACGCTCCAGACAAATAAATATGTGCTTGAGCCCGTATTATTATTAATACTAGATATGAAAACATATTCGCACACACAGAGAGAAATAGAGAAGGGGCAGGCTGGCAACTGCCACCGAGAGGAACACAAAGCCTGCATATTCTTTAAGAAGGAGGGTATAAAAAGGAAGTTGAAGTTAAGGCGAAGGGAAGTAAAAAATAAACAGCAAGGTGACAGGCCCCAAAGACGAAAGTAAAGGGAGAACATACACGCAGGAACAAATAAATATATACGCAGCTTGCACTAAGCACAGAAGGATGTTAAAACGCAAAAAGAAATATATGAAAAACTATTTCGTCGCTGACAAACTCTCTCGCAAATGGAAAGCCAAGCCAGTTTTGTGTTCAACAGTAAGCAGGGTGCGATGACCCTGGCCGCATCCCGAAGCACAGCCACTCGGATGCAGGCAATGATCAAAGGCCGTACGCTGCAGCAATGTAGCAATTGCTACGATTGGGTGGATGTCTGATTTCCCCTTTATTCAATACTTCTCTCCACCTTGCGGGTTTCCGCAGAACTACTGCGTCAATCACTTGCCTTTGCTTCGTGTTGTCGACAAATTCGACTTCGCCCTGCCATCTGCTAGCCGCCTGGTTATCTCAGATGGTAGAGCGGCTGCCCCGTAAAGGAGGTGGTCCCGGGTTCGAGTCCCGGACCTGGACGAATTTTTCTGCAACTATGAGGCTTTTCTTTCGAGGAACCCGTATGGGTTTCCTTTGTAGCAATTGCTACGATCGAGGGGATGTCTGATTGCCCCTTTATTCAATACTTCTCTCCACCTTGCGGGTTTCCGCAGAACTACTGCGTCAATCACTGCAAGTAGGCTATAGTCCCTTTTTAGCGACATGCACTGTGAGAGGAAATCAAAGCACTTTAATATAAGGTGCTCCAGTGGCTCCCAGGAAACGCAAGAAGAACACGACGGACTGTCTACGCATGCTTGCCAGTATAAACGTTCAGACACGAGGACAAAGCCAACCCTTAACTTGAGCAATAAAGCTACCGCACAACGAGACAATGCTCCACCACGAACATAATACAGCTGTCGCAATTGCGACAGCTGTAATATTCTCCCTGTGCGGAACCGAGTCTAAAGCTTGCTGTGTGTCCAAAAATAGCATATGTGTAGAGTACTTGCTCTCTCATGCAATTTCAAGCGATGATACAGTGCTGCCCAGGGCTGTACTACAACGACGAAAGCAGCTCATGACATCAAGAAAGAACTTCAACTTGTTCACTCCTACATCTAGATGAAACAGTATCACTCGTTCCATCAGCTTGATAACATTCGATGTTAGTGGCGGTAGGAATTGAGGAGGTTTGCAGAGCACGCAGCCTTTAAAACCGAATTCACCACGCATGATTTCCAATGATCGAGGATGAAACAGGTTCGCCACACTTCGTTTTGTTCGTCTAGTACAGGTTCTTGAAAAGCCTTATCAATATTTAGTAAGGCTTCGTAGGTGATACCGTCTTCACCTGAGGCAGTGCGACGCTTGGAGAGATTGAGCGCGTGGCGCAGCTGCTCGACGGCGAAGTCTGCCAGTGCGTCAAGACGCAGGATAATCTTGTAGGGTCCAAAATAGCGTCGCAAAAACTTCTAAGTCCTCGTCGGCGTATCGGGGTAAAAACCCAAACGCTGTCGCCGGGCGGGTAGGGTTGGTAATATCGATGAACCATTAATCGATTAACAGTATCCCGCAAAACGATCAATCGTCGTCGATGCATCCACCTGTCATGTAATCGACTTTTCATTTTATCAACATTTAATCGATTAGACATGTTCGACTAATGGTTTTTTAGAGTTCTACACGAATGGCGCGAAGATCTTGAAGTATACTAGAATGTCGGAGCACGAGTAGTGACTGTGCGGCTGTGCTAGAGCGTTTGCGGACGCTCTTTCTTTCTTTTTTTTTTTGCGTGTACCCAGCGATGCCGAGCTCGACGCATCCCCTCTCTTCCTCCACAAGACATCACGCCACTCGAACCAAGAGGCACAAAATATACTCTCAATTCGTGGCATGCTAGAGAAACTTAGTCGTTGACCCGTCGTGTCACTCCCAGTCCCCTAAAAGTCGTGGCACATCATTCGTGCCGGTTTGGAGCATGTACTTGACCTAGCGATGGAGTTCGTGCCGATTCCAGCAAATCTATAGCATCCGAGCGTCTATTATGGCATGCTGGTTGTGTGGCCATTGAAAAAGAAAGGGGTTCGCTTCACCCAAAACATCACATTCAATCGACATTCTTTCGGACCGAAGGAACGAACATGTGGCTTAATATCCTAAACCAGTAATTTTCTTTTCCCCTGTGCGTGATGCACTTTCTTGCGTGTTTAGTCGGACTTCACCTTTCACTTTCGCCATTTTTCTTATTTCTTGTTTAACTGTAGAGTACAGGGATTCACTAGTGGCATGTACGTTGTTTAATCCTCCTCTAATTGCTATTTTATAACATATGTTGTTTGTCTTTTCAAAGGCTACTAGTGCCAACTCTATTTAGTCTTTAACAAATTAAAGATTATTCTTTGTCAAACTTCATTTGCCTCGCGCGCGACCTATGGTGGCGCTGGGAACGGCGCTACGATGGCGCAAGTCAGGGGACCCGCCCCTGTAGCCTGCTAGACGCTCCGGGTATAGAATAGCTGCATTCCCATGCGTTTTCTCGCCATTTGAGTACGTCTCGTGTACCGCGGCGCTCTTCAATTAGTGTCTGTACTTTTTATGCATAATTTATGTCCATAAATGACAACATTAGGAAGACAACTGAATACAGTAACACTGTGGTTTTACGTGCCAAAAACGGCCATTTGATTTCGAGGCACGCCGTAATGGGGGACTGCGGATTAGCTTTGACCGCGAGGGGATGTTCAAAGTGCCCGCAATGCACAGTACACGGCCGGGCACTTCTGCCTTTCGCCCCCCATCGAAATGCCACATTAGCAAGACAGCAAACGTTGTGCATTTAATGTACACCTGCCATATCACCACCCGATGTGGGTGGCCCAGTGGCTATGGCGTTGCGCTGCTAAGCAAGAAGTCGATAAAAATAAAAATATAGTTGCAAAAGAAAGGAAAACGCAGCAACACTTGTGAACATCTTTTTGCGCTTTTGTCGCAATAAGATGCCGCAGCAGGATGTTTTTTTTTTCTTTACGTAGACGCTTTCTTTAGGAGTACACTCTTCAGCAACGAAAACGCGTACAATCCGCGCCTGAATACACTTAAGACAAAGTCGACCTTCCCTTCCAAGAAGTCGACAATGTTTCTTAGCTCTAGAGCAGTTCGCTGTTGCTCGGCGAAGTCCTCGGCACTTATTGTCCCTAGGAAAGAGCGGCCGTCCTGGTCGTCTTGAGACTTCCGGTTACTAGTAGCGCGGGAGAGGCAGTCGGCATCAGAGTGTTTTCGTCCGGTCTTGTATATCACGGTGACGTCAGATTCTTGCAGTCAAAGGCTCCACCGCGCTAGGCGTCCCGAACGGTATTTTAAATTGGCTAACCAACACAGAGCGTGATAGTCTATTACGACTTTGAACGACCGGCCATATAGGTAAGGGCGAAATTTTTTGGTAGTCCAAATTATCCAATTATTCCTCGTCCGTCGTATGCACTGGTCAAGCGCGTCGGCTTTTATACATGAGCTGTTGAAGGTTCCAGCGTAATCGCTGGCGCCCGCATGCCTTCCAGTAAGTACTACAAAATTCGTGTCGCGCATACCATCTGGTTACACAACGTTCGGCCATAACATACGCAACAGATGGAATCAGCGATAACGCTCGAGTAAATTCCAAATCATACAGGCGCGTCTTGAGCAAAATCTTCTTGTTAGCCGGCGAAAGGCAGTCCCCGAGAAGAGGATAAATAAGTACACACGTCAATTGTCTCCTCTTAAAAAAAAAACATCGTCCCGATGCTACAAACACAAAAGCAAACGAGAACTAAAGCACACGTAGTAGATAAAAATAGCAAACAGACGTCGAAAACTTCACGGAGGAGAACGCTCACCTTTTACACCACGTGGACCCCGACATATGTACGAAGAAAAGAAAGTTCGATTGCTGCTGCGATGTGTGAAAGAACGGCTATTAACCGCATTGATACACAAACCACCCAAGACTGTCGCCGTGTTTCCTTTTTCGGAGGCTACAACAATCGAGAAGATGCCTGAAATACGCACCAGGTAACTCAACCGCCGTGCGCTGACAACAAACTACGCCGTAGCTCCAGCGCTAGGCACCGACGACCTGTGCGAGACAGTCTGAGTATTCCACGAGGGTTGCAATGGTGGGCTTGTTGGTAATGTAGCTTCAAGGGGTATACGGTAGCGCGATTAAAATACGAGACAAAAAAAGACCCACAGGGACACACACAGCGCTAACTTCGAACAATGTGTATTATCGAAAACCAGGTCGTACTTATACACTCAGCCAACATGAGTCACAGCCACGTGAACAGATAAACAATCACAGCGAAACATTTTTCTAAGTGACATGTTAAGTCATGTGCAAAAATTTCAGTTCTTTTTCAGAGAGAGCCAATGATGGTTTGTACATGAATCCCCTATGGTATCAATCTGCTCGGCTTCTATTATAAGTCTAGTGAGTTCACACTTATTTCTACCTGTAATGATTGTTGATTCGAAAAGAGGGGAGCTCTCATGAACACCGCGCGAACAGAAAAATCAAGTCGACAAACTTGTATCAGATGGGTTTCTCTCCCTTCATTGTAAGCAACATAAGTGCTCCCATCTCTTCAAGAGTTCAAGTTTTCCACGTTCAAGAGACCATCATCGTGACATCAGTTATCTGTCGCTTGTGGGATGTACCGGAAACAAAACTTGTTTTATTGGCTGCAGAAATGTCCTTTTATTTTTGGGATGTGCTTCAACGAACTCTTCAAAAACATATTGATCTAACTCCTCATTCCATGCGGTATCCGGTGCCAACTATATAGTTGTGACGGTGTACCCTTGACATGTTCCTACCCATTCTAATGCAAAGCCGGTAAAAAAAAAAACACGAACGCTGGATCGAAATGCCAAGCCTATAATTTCATCAGTAATTCATTTCATTCAAACGATAGCTCAACCGAAGGATCCATACGAACAAATCGAGTTTCGTCCGGATTGCCTTTCTGCATCGGTAAGGTGCTTACTGTTGCCAACATTTTAATGTTTTTTGTGAAGATCGAATGTGATCTGAGCAGCACGTTTCAAGAATGAATAGGAGCTATATGGAGCTCTGTGTATGCATCGTCGTCACCGTTCAACTGGAAGACACTTCATAGCTGATTTATCTGTTCATGTTTATTGCAACCGTCATGTGCACTATGAAAGAAAATAAAAGTGTACATAGTTTGAGGGCTAGAGTATTGGGCTTCCGTGCTAGAAGACCTTCGTCCGAATCCAGCCATTGGGCATTTTTGTTTACTTTAAATATAGGTATACTTATACAGATCCACTACATCACGGTGACGGATGGAATTCGCGTGGAATATCCGCATAATTCCTATAGCAATGAGCGCGAAAAAAAAAGAAAAATAATCGCTGCTCTGTTTCCATCGCTTTACACGGCAACTATGCGTATAGAGGAGCGGTTGCGGCTAGATATATTGCACGGCAAATGTGCTGCACGGAATCACATTGTTAATGCGTCACTTAAATCACAAACCACAGCGCGACCGAGAAGACGTTGACGTGCTTCCAAGCGAGCCCTAGTGGTAATGGCGCACAATAGCAGGAACGATAAAACGCTTGACCACAGGGCAGGCAGTACTCGGTCTCTTGCGTACAAACATAACCATGGCATGGCACGACCGCAGTTGAAGTATTATAAAACTTTGCAAACGTAACGCACATTGCAACGCACTTCGAGGATTGTTGCCGGAAGTAACCCCGGAATTATCGAATCTCACGCCTTTTTCGAGTTTTTATAAGCGGCTCCTTTCGCTCGTATGAACGTTACTAGCGGCACCGTTACTTTTCTCGAGAAAGAGCGTTACACAAGCGTGTCGTTTCAAAATTGTTCTGAATTTTTTTTTTCGGGGTGCGCTTCTTGATTCGGAGGCTTCGCCAGAGCATTTTATGGTGCAGCGGCGCGGAAAACTCTCACGTTTGCATTTAAATGATTATCGCACATCGCTCCAGAATCGCAGAAAGAGCAGCTATCTTCGAAATCACAGCTGTGTTTGAGTGCGTACAATTTTTACGTCCCTACGTCCTACGTGGTGCCGTTCGGTAACATCTTGCCGAACGCTCGCACAATGTGCTTAAGTCGCAACAGTTTGTTTCGCGTTGTTATTTGCGTGTATTTCGCGAGCTCCTCTCTCGTCTTTTGCCAGCATGTGCAGAAAAATTACTTCAGCTGTATTTGTGTGTTAGGCTTCTGCAATAGCAAGAGCGAATCGCCCACTTGCCGCCAGAAGGCACTAGGCAAGCTAGAAAAAAAGAAGGAAAGCACAAAAAATGGGTGGTGGTGAATTCTTGAAGTGGTCGCACCGGCTCGCCGTGGCATGAATTTCGATGCCGTCTGCTCGGGCCTAGCTATTATGGCGAGAGCTCTTACTCGATGCCGTCTGCTATTATTATGGCGAGAGCTCTTACCTCATACCCGATAGAAAAAGGCGGCGTCTAGTTCAGTGGTGCGAAAAAATTTATCATCAGGAATGGCTCACGCCCCCGTAAGCAAGCAAAGATGCAATGGCTGAATATGAATGATGAAACGAAAGAAAGAAACAACGAAGGAAAGAAATGAAAATGAAAGAACAAAGAAAAATGAACAGAGAAATAACGAAAGAAAAGAAAGAGAGAAATAGACAACGAAAAAAAAAAAATTGGAGGACGCTTAAGCTTCGCCTTCAAGAGTGGAACGCGACAGCGTTCCCATCGACCCGCCAAGGGGTGTAAGACAATGCGCTACGGCGCAGGGATCACTTACGAGGCGCCCCGCATCGGACTTTGCGGCCACCTATCACACGGAGAGCGTCGAGCAACGCAGCGTTCGGCGCGGCAACGAAACGTGCGCCTGAGCAAATGGAACGAACCAAAGAACTCGGTGTCTCGGAGGGGGAAACGATCAACGCCAGCCAAACGTCGTGATCGGCACGGGCAGAGAGATAGATAGATAGTGATCTAAAGAAAGGAACGGCGCTTGATTCTGCAACCCGCGTGGGAGCACGGCGAAGCGTCGTCAGGGGAGAGGGAGTCGGAGCCGCGACGCGCCTGGCACCGGTCCGCGCACAGCCCCAATGCGCGCATGGCGCGCCACCTGTCGGGGCAGCGCCATACATTGAGAGGAGGGGGTCTTCTGTGTTTGCCGCAAGATGGCTCTGCGTGTGCGGTAAGCGCAGAAGAAATGTAGCGGAAACTTACTTCGCTACTCGTGTAAATGCGACTTCTGTAAGTTACATGCTCATAATTACCGATATACACCGCAGTATAAGTTTGTACGGCACGTTTTTAAGGCAACACCGCGTTCACTAGAAGCGCGTTTGTACCGCTTTCAAGCGTCGAACTCGTGGCTGAGTGGTAGCGTCTCCGTCTCACACTCCGGAGACCCTGGTTCGATTCCCACCCAGCCCATCTTGGAAGTTGCTTTTTATTTATGAAGTGCCTGCCGTGATTTATCGCTCACGGCCAACGCCGCGGACGCCGACACCGACGCCGACGACACCGGCTTTTCTGCGACACGAGCTCCTTAACGCTATCGCGTTAAAATAAAGAAGGAAAGAACTTTAGGTGGAGTATTGGGGGCCCGCATGTGTCGTTGAGGAAGTCGACCTACAGTGCCATACGTTTACTTCACACCGCGGCTCGTTATGTCTCGCAAGAAGTGTGGTGCCTCCGATCGGATAAACAAATGCATAAATGCGCTACACACACAACACACACACACACACACACACAAAAGTGGTACTTTTTTTGCATTCAGGGTCCTTGTGAATGCAGCCACCGTGGCCGGGATCTAACCCGCAACCTCGCGTTCAGCAGCACGGAACCACAGCCTTGGAGCTACCGCGTTGTCGTGCTATTTACTTTTAAGCCCGTTCTTCGAAGTGAAAGCTTATCTCACGGTGTCTGCTCTAACCGCCCAGTCAGCAGAACGTCTTTAAACAACGGTTTGGTCCATGAAGCAACGAAGTATGAGCTAAATAGGGCAGGAACATTGCCGAGTGAAGTTTTCGTCTCATGGCTAATTTTAATTTCTTTATCACTATCTCACTGTAGAGCAGAAAAAAAGGAAACTTGGAGGAAAACATTTTACTCTATACCAGTGAAAACCATTTCGGCTTTCCTAATGATTGCCGGTACACGCTTAATGCGGCGTGCGAAGACATCCTATGCTTAACGCGACTAAAATGCAAATGCATTGCGCAAATGAGGTTAAGCAAGAACCATGGAGCCTTTTCACGCGATAAATCGGTCTACTAAAAATTTCGATGCATGTTCAAACAACAACCACACAGACTCAGTAATCTATTGATGCATGCAGCCGTTAGAAATTAAACGTGCTGCGCTTTGAAAGCAAGCTACCCCGGAAACCCGCATGGTCCGGCGATGCCGTATTGGAACACTATAAGGGAACTGTGAAGGCGCCGAAATTTGTTTTCAATGCGCGCTTTGCCGAATAGCGGGAGGTCCTTGCCTCAGCCCTCAGCCATAGAGAGGCTCTTCATTCGACTTGGCTTCCGGCCCACAAGCACAGAGCCTCTCGGCGGCAATATTTGGGAAACCACAAAAAACAAAGCGAAACCTGCATAAAAGAAACTGAACAAACGTTTCCTGCGTAATAAAGTTCGGCAGTGCAAGAGTCCGCAGTTTGTTCAACATACATCTTTGTCATTTTCTCACAACGTTCGCTACAATGTCCACGACGGCCCTAAGCAGCTGTAACGAGATGCGTGCACTGTTGAAAACAAGGGGGACCGTTGACGCATACAAATTGACCCAGGTGGCAGTGTTGTTGTTGTTCACTTTCAAAGCACTCTGAGGGCGTTTTTCAGATGTCTCTTTCCTGTAGAACTTACACACTATGCTGTACAAGCCCTCTTCTTTGGTGTGGAACTTCGCAGCTCGAGGAACTTTCTGCCCGGGTGGCTTATAAATCACCGCACATTTATGCGCGCAGCTCCGCAACTCTGAGTAACTTTTTTTTTTCGATTAGACCACATTAGTCGGCGCTTGTGAGGCCAGTACTGCGTGCGCCTGCATACAAGACCTGGAATCAACGATATGTTCACCTCGCATCGCTAGTTCGGTACAGCGTTTTGCTGTACCGCTTGCGCGATGGATGCATGACGTTGCGAATCTGAGCACGAGGTCGCGGGTTGAATGGGCGCCGTGGAGGCCGAATTCTGACGGGGATGGAAAGCGAACACGCTCCTGTCCCGTGCATTGGTGCACGTTAAAGTATACCCCACGTGGCCCAGTTTTGTCCAGAGCGTCTTTCACGGTCCACTATGCAGTTTTGAGACGTTAAACCACAACACACTTTTTTGCATTTTTGTTCCATAAAATTATGTTCGACATCAAACTCTACATGGAGGAACATAAAGCAATTTTTATCTCTGGACCAGTGAAAACCATGTAGCCTTTCCGAATGATTGTAGGTATACGCTTAATAGGTCGCAAGAAGACTGCCTACGCTTAACAGGACAATAAAAAAGAAGAGTTAGTCCGGTTAAAATGAAAAGCCAGTGCCACCCGCTCATGCAACCATAAGTTTATAACTAAACAGCTGGACATTCATGAACTAACCGGCATCCTAATCTCACAGAAGAAGATAGCGCTGTGGCAATGCGCATCACTAGTTTTGGTTACCGTGCTAGTCGGTTAGCTGCGGCAACAATCCAGCTTGTTACTCGCTTCAACGGGCATGCTTTCATGTAGATAGAATTCACAGCAATGACTATTCACTCCAGCAGAGCCACTCAAAATCATCATTTACGTGATAATTATTTTATTAACCACAGTAACGAGCAGCAAATGAACTAGAATTATTTCATTACTTTTTGTTTACGTCGGTAGCCAGCTTTAGCTTGGAAACTCATCCACAAATGTAACAACAACGAAAAAATCGTTTTTATCGGCCACCACTGCATCACTTTTGAAAACACCTGTTCTATTTAGAAGAAGCTTGACTCATGTAACAGTAGAAAGGGACTTCTCATTTCCTGCCACTAATTCCTAAATACTAAAGCGCTATTATCGGGTACAGACCCCGTCAAGCTTCTGGCTTTTAGTTTGCGCCCACAGCATTTTGGACATGCTTTAATGTACCATAATGCCGAAAATGAAAATGAATGAAAATTTTAAATTCTCAAGAATTTCAAATATCAAGATTACAATGAACTCAGGAATAGTAAACAATATCAAAACTCTGTAACCTACAGATATTAACGCAGCTTAAGTGGGTTGAATTGGTATACCATACACGGTTCACAAATATGTTAATATTTGAGTACGACTTTTGCGAAACCTTCATAAACATAGTTTCAACTTTTGAGTATGTAGTGAATTCATATATCAAATTTGTACGCCTAAGATGCCCTAACTGATACATTTCACAGAATTGCAATATCATTATCAGGCGCGGCCTTTCTTGCGCTAGCACAGCATCTATCCTATTACTAGGGGTGGAAACGACGTATTTTCAAGATTATTAGTCACACTTTATTACAAGGAAACGGTTGATAACGAAATATTGCATGTAACAAAGTAACCGTAATTTCTTTCAAACACAAGCATTGAAAAGCTCGTTATAGTGAAACAAAAGTTTGTTTTGTTTTTGTTCTTCCTTTATTTTTCCTTATTTCTTGTTTTGTTTTTGTTTTTGTTTTTAGTTCAGAATGAATATTCTGAATGAAAACCGACCACGATTCCTAGGCCGCCGCGCGGTTGGTTTAGAATAACGTATGAATAAGCTAGAACCTTATGACATCCGTAATATCTCGATTACAGTGCTTTTAAAGTAAAATCTAATTGAGCGCAACAATTTGAACTCCAACTCAACGACGACCGAAAATGCCACTAAACTGACTTTCTTAAGGCGGGTGGCAATACACCTTAAATAGTTTATAATTTTCGGTCAAACATGCTGTGTATCCGAATACGATCACAGTTAGTAGCTACAAAAGCCCTCCTTAGGTAGACACAATCATACCAAGTCAACAGTCAACGAATCCAAGGAAACCATAGGATTAGTTAGCTGTGGTTTCGCTCGACTAAAAAAAAACTTAGTTCTACTTCTGGCCTACAGCATAGCGAAGGCCTCGGCTCTTGGAGCCTTGAGGTAGCATCGAAGGTTTATCGGCCAGTTGGTGGCTCCTATGTTTACTCACTACGTGACGCGTACTGTTAAAAAGTCTTGCCACCTACACCCTCAATGCCATCCGTGGCGCTGGCTAACACTCCCAGGGCCAGACCTATTACGCATGCGCAAATATCCAAGAAAACTAGTGGATCGAATGACACCTGCGGCCGTAGGTCAATGGATGGAGTATCGCCCGCCTAACACGGAGGTAGTGCGTTCGACTCCCACAGTCTGCGTGTTGTCTTTTTCGCCCGCTTTTATTTGCCTTTTCTCTACTACCTCTACATTTTAATAAAAACCACCGTTATTTTCCACTATTCTTTGCTTGGTTTTATTCTCAGTTGGCTTCATATACGGTTGTTGTGACTAACAAAATTCAAGCCCCTCTGCTGCCCGTGATCTCGTTCCTCCTTAGATCGGAAAATTCTCTGTCGACGCAAAGCCGGTGGCAGAATTAACGACAACACTGTACGAAGATGAAACAAGCATTGTTCGGGATGAAATGAACGTTTGCGTTCTCTCCAAGCCGGCAGTAAATTACGGCGTAAGGCTTAATATACCAAGATATAGTTCTTGCGTTTTACCCTACTGTGTTTTCCCAAGAAAATAAAATAATAATAAAAAATAACTTTCTTTACAGTTGTAAAACGAATTCATGAAGGCAGTCTCATCGCTCTAGAGGCTTGTTTCATTCGTTCGGGTGCTGGCTTCCTTTCTTTCGAAGCTTTATGCAGAGCAAACAGTCAAATTTTTCGTGCGCCATCCTTCTTTTTCGGGGTGCTCCACATATGAATGCACATCGTTCCAGTTTTCATTATTCTTTTTCAAACAGCGGCTGCACGCTACTTAACCAGGCCACAAAAGCACAAGCACAGTTTCAATCGCAGGCGATTCCCGATGTCTGCGGTACGGCTGAAACGAATGACTGCGTGGAATAGTTCCCCAGCCGTGCGCGGCAATGTTAAAGCCTTTCGCAGCTGCTGCCGCAAGGTGCGCTTGAACGAGCGGCGCGCGAAAGTGCAATGCGGCGTGATGGACGATTTTGTGCGGCGTACGCGCCTGTCCTCGCACACCGCAACAGCCCGGAAGTGATGTCTCCCCGCGGAAATGAGGTTCCCCAACCGCGCTTTTCCACGCGTAGTTGCGCCAAAGTTAAAACACTGTTGATGCTACAGTGCTATACAGTTGCAAACTTTGCTTTTTTATTGTTTTCTTTTTCTTTTGAAGTTATAACACGTGGTGTTCGTTCTCCTACCGCGAGTGAATTGCCCGATTTCTTAAATTGATGGTATATTTTACCAAAAGAAGCAGTTGCTTGAGCAACCAAAAAAATTTAGTATACTAAGCGATAATATATAAAAATTAGGGAGTACTGATCCACGCCGAAAATTGAAAATTTTTACGAAAAGAGTTATCATCTCCCAAAAGAAATGTGAAGATTACTTAAACGGTCTGATCTGTACAAATATAAAAATATATATCCGCTATTACAATTTTCGCGGCTACGAAATTCTTCCGAAACAATATGAAGGGGAAGCCTTAAACGAAGACTAAAAGACTGGATGTCAAAAAACAAAACGAAAAGAAAACGGAATGCGAATGGTAATTTCACTTTGGGGGGTCCTCGGGCACACCGGCATTTTCCTAAATGAATTCTTTGCTTCTCTAGTGTCCTCGTCCTTCAGTGGAGGGGTTTTAATAGTTCGTAATAGCTTTTATACCTCTCGATCGATTTAAAGAACCTTTATAATTAGACTTCCCTGAATCGCCGTCTGCAATTTCATCCGGCGGTTTCCGACACCTACAATTTTCGGAGAACGTGAGGTAATGTCTTCAGCGACATAAAGCTTGCGCTGTCGAGTTCCGCATTCATAAATAATCACCTTCATCGATACGGTGTCTCTATTTCCTAAGGCTTCTAATTCTGCTGCCATCGCAAATTGTATGCTCATTCGAGGCGAATTCGCGGAGTCGCCTTCACCATCGGCGTTGCACTGAGGCTCCGCACATATTTAATAATATGTTCCTATATGCCATCTCACGCTTTACCCCCTGATGTATGGCATATTACATGGCATATTACATGGCATGGTGTACAGCGTACATATACGCTGACGTATCGAATAATGTTAAGCTTACTGCTCAACCTGGATTGAATGAAATAAGCAGGCCCGGACGAGATACCAAATTTGTTTCTAAAGAGGTACGCTGAATGAAATGCCAATAATCTTTTTATCATTTTAAAGAATTCACTCCGAACTGGTACACTTCTTCAAGAATGGGCAATCAGTAAATTTATACGGATGTTTAAAGACGCAGACATTACCTCTGCAGCCAATTATAGTCCTATTCCACTTACATCAACTTGCAGTTAGGTGTTGGAACGCATAATGTTGAATACATTCGGCAGTGCTTATCTCAGAAGAAAATCATCATTAGCCATCAACAGGGCTTCAATGAGGGGTTATCAATAGTAGCACAATTATTAGTAACTATACGTGAAATTCATAATATAGTCGATAGCAGTAGACAGCTGGCTGTGATATTTCTAGAGCTGAGCACGAGGTCGCGGGACCGAATCCCGGCCACGGCGGCCGCATTTCGATGGGGGCGGAATGCGAAAACACCCGCGTACTTAGATTTAGGTGCACGTTAAAGAACCCCTGGTGGTCAAAATTTCCGGAGTCCTCCACTACGGCGTGCCTCATAATCAGAAAGTGATTTTGGCACGCAAAGCTCCATAATTTAATTTTTAATTTTTAAATATTTCTAGACTTGTATAATGCTTTTGACAAGGTAAACCATCGGTACGTTAATTAAATTAGATGCTATCTTAGGAGATAGCATCTTTTTTTTATAACTGATCGCCGACAAGTTGTCACTATCGATGAGAATAGGTCAGAAGTTTGTCACGTATGGTCCGGAGTGTCACAGGAACCAGTCCTCGGGCCTGTATTGTTCCTGGTCTACATTAACGACCGAAAAGTTCTAGAAACCGAAAACTTTCGTGATCATGCGATAGTCGAACTGAACGGGCAGCATGTATAGAGCGGTAAAGGTTACTGCGCAGAGCAAACAAGAATCGATGAAGAGCTGCGATGAAAAGAAGACGAAGAAGCTGAAGTCAGGACAAGGACGTGCAGCAACCGCGCTAGTAACAAAGCACATACAGTTAAAAAGTATGTATGTGTCAATTCCGTTTCCTACTATACATGTACAATAGTGTTGATTACGGTATTTTCATTGAAGGCCTCTGTTATTGACCTCTGCTAGATTAACCTACTCAGTTAGTTTCCTATTTTATTTCATATATAACAATGTTGTTTCCATTATTACAATTGTATGAGCACAGTTTGCCCACTCCTTCTGTAATGTCTTTTGGGCCCTGATGGTCTTCCAATAAAGAAATAAAGAAATAAATAATCGTTAGGTAAGACAAGCTCTCGTTATTCAAGCTATCCCTTTATGCAAAGTTTTCCTTCGTAGCCACTGCAGGGAAAACGTTTCAAGACTGTTTATTCAAGGTGGAGTCGCGCCTGGCGCAGATTGCTACGAATTGCGAAGCGGGAAATCTGCACTAGACTGTTCGCTGCAGCAAAACAAGCTGATCCTTTGTTTTTATTTTTATCAATCTTACAGTGGCAAAGAACGCCGCAAATTCCTCGCCACCAGATGTCGACAGCTAACCAACAGAGGAGGCAGCTTCTGACGGGCATCAGCAGAATCACTATCGTCATTGCCATTATCAATCCCGTCTTTGCTTCAATATACGGGGTGATCATTTCTAAGTTTCGTGGAATTTTTCGAATCGCCTGTGGCAGATAGCATAACTTTAGCTGAATTGTTAGAAGAGCCGGGCGTTACTATCACGAGAAATGGAAAGAGATATTCGACGAATTAACACAAGTTTACTAATTACATTCCCTATATTTACATTACAGCAGATATCGCTGTTCACGAGTTGTAGCCGGTGAGATTGCGAGACGTGTCCGCTTGAAATGAATCTCTAGGACGGCACCAGTTTCGACATATCTCCCAATGTGTGGAACGAAATGCATGGGCGTTCTAGTTACTTTTTCTCTTTAATGCATACAAGGGCGCTTTGTTAAAAAAACAGGTCAACAGTGCATTTTCACGGCGAGTTTCGTGGCGCATATATCCAAACTGGTGTCATTCTGGAAATTTATTCAAAATTCGGCTTGCAAGCTCACCGGCTACAATTAACAAATTACAATACGTGTCACAGATCAATAAATACTCGAAGTAATGCTCGATTCTGATGAGCTTAAATTCTCAATAAATAAATCCGCTATATGCCAGCTTATTAGGAATCAAGCAAACGTGCGATAACGCACATGAAGGCCGGACTTTATGGAGGCCGGACCCCGGCCAATACGACAGTAATGGCTTGTTATTTTTCCTACGTGCTTCTATGCCTTGAACTAGTTCTGTGCCGGAGCATGTGATTCTATGCGTCACTCACGCTGCATTTAGTTATATTACAGGACTAAACTGACAAATAATATTCAGTTCCAGGTGAATTAAGGCAGTGCCGGCACGCAGAAGTTTCAGCATTTGAGCTCGTTCCTCTTACCGCTCTTTATTACGCCACGCGACCCCGCGAGGTTCAAGAACAGAAAGAATCAAAATTAATTTACGACATCTCACCTAGTCCCATCGCCAGCAAAGCGAAAGACGGCGTAGGGAAGATCTGCATGTCCATAATTACTCTCCTGAAGGGAACTAGTTCATCATAGTAGAACCTTTAGCGTAGACACGTAAAATGCATATGCCTTCGTAGGCTGTCACAGATGTTTAGATTTGCTGCCTTTTATTTTTGCTGTAGGCAGTCTCGAATATGCCAAATAATTTACGAAAGAGAATATCGAACACGGAACCCTCGAATGCCCGAGCATAGCGCACTAATAAAAAGTTCCAAGAGGTCATTTTAAACTAAAAGGGGGTCATTTCCTACAACGCACGCCATTACGAACGCTCGTAAACAGCATAAATTATCGGCAGTACTTCCAGCATGTCAACTAATTACGAGCGTGGAAGCGAGAATCACATTTGGGAAGCAGCATCGCAGTTTCTGGCTATTCGTGCTCACAGTATCGTGATATGTCCGAGTTGAGCAGTCACATCTTGAATGATATGTCGCCATTTTGAAATTTATGCGTCACTATGCACCTTATCATTTTTTGCCCGTTGTCGGAACGCTGCTTACGGTAGAGGCAGCGAATGAACCACGAGTTCAATAAACGAATTGTTTATAGAAGCACTGTTATCTGATTCACATGAAACGAAATAACAAAAGTTCCAGAAGCACGCGGCCTGTCCAAGGCATCTTACCCGTGTTTATCCAACATTTACCCCAAGAGGTTCAAAAAGAAAGGGTTGACATAACGTGAAGCACTTGTGAGCAACGCGACGACGCTGCGCTGAAAAATTCACTTCCTGCTGTCTCATCCATCGTAGCATGGCACGGCAGCCACATCCGCTTTCAGAGCGCGAAGCCTTGACAAGTCGCCGGACTCGGCGTATTGGACTCTAGAAGCGCAAGAGTCAGCCAGAACGCACCACGTGCAATGAACTTGCACTGACCTATGCTCACTCAGAAGCACCTTCCCTGCTAAGCTACAGATATCAGCAGTTACACTGAAATGACACTGAAGGAAAAACGTTAAGTTCAGCTACATTCAACGATTACGTCATTCGTAGCGAGAACAGGGCTTTAAAGCAGAAAATAACGACAACTGAAAATCGGACTGGCGCCACTTGTTGCCGGCTATGGTACCTCTCACGTGACGCCACCGCTGGCCGATTCACTGAGAGTGGAGCAGCAGAAGGTCACGTGAATTCTCTTAGTGCTACGTGACTCGGAAGGCTATTCTGGCCTAGGGTGGCACGCAGACAGAATCAATGCAGGACAGTGACGGTGCGGGCACGCGGTTGGATCACAGCTTACGGTTTCCTATTGTGATGCTCTCGGTGTGAAGGCTAAGTGAGGTGGATCCCTATATCGATTCCCGATTACCGGAACGGGTACATTTTCAATCACCGAACTGGTATCGCGACGTGCTGAATGGCCATAATTTTCACGCTAATCAGTACTACCCCATAATTTTGGTCAAGTGAGCCTGCATGCATACTTACAAGTAAGGTTTACGAATTGGCTCTTCTTTATTGCGTCATAAGTGTACTCCGGTTGTGCTTATATCGGGCTCTGGTCGCTGGAAAGAACACCTCAACATTATCTCGGTCCATCATAGGCGTTGGGCCCGCACTCTGTGATCATCACCGCCTCTCTGGACTTCGCTGCTCAGCTCGGACCCAGAAGAGCAGCTCCGGGCCGTCCGGATGGCCGTGGGCGCCGCCATAAAGCAAGGACAAGGCCGCCGTCTGAGGAATGGGGGTAGGGGGACTGGGGTTTAGTCTCCCAACCCCCGCAGCCTATGGAACCCATCAAGGGCACAATAACGTTTTCTCTCTCTCTCTCTCTCAAGCAAAGCGGCACGAAAGTCGTTATACCGCAGGCGAGATGCGGCCAGAACCACACAAACTTCGCCAGTACGCCACTTCTGCAAAGGACTGTCGCGCCACGTGGGGAATTATACCGCGCGCGGCACGCAGTCGCGGCTTCCTTCGAGCGCTTCGTTCTGGAGACGACACGTTCTCCGGACTTGAGTGCCTCCATCAACACTGCGCAAGAGCGCCTTCCCGGCGTCGACCACGGCTCAGGGCCCGTGGCGTCTTGTTTACACCGCAAGCGACCGAGACTCTGCGTGCAGCGTCGAAACTCTCGAGAATGCGCGACACCCACAGCGACTCTACCGACCTCCACGGCCCGTTCTCTCCGGGTGGTGTTTACATCGCGAAGGCAGAAAAAAAAAGAAGTGAGCATGCCTTGGCTATTCCTTAGGAAAACACGTTCCCCTGGAAAAACAGCAAACAGGCGCCGAAAAAAAACTACGCGCAGCCAGGGTTTTTCTGTGCAGGCCCGAGCTTCGAGGGGAGCGCACAAAGCACTCGCCGAAGAGCGCGTGATGTGATAAACGTGTTGCAGTTATCCTAAGATTGCACTTCCGGCCCTTATTATCATCCCGCTGTCTCAACACTAGTACGCCATGGGAACGAGTGTCTCCGCACCTAGCTCGCATTTCTCGCTTTCGTTCTGGCGAATGGGAGGGCCTTGACATCTGAATGAGTCGCGTTTATGATAAATTGAGGAATAAGTATGATGACAAACACAAACAACCTGATGCAAGAAGTTCTGTCGTATGCCTGCCGTATGGCAGGCATACGAATGGCATACGAAGGCATACGTATGGCAGGCATAAGAAGCCTGCCATATGGACTCAGTGGCTATGGGGTTTTTCTGCTGATGAACGCAGTCGCAGTTTCAAATGCAGGCGGCGCCAGTGGCATTTTGTTGGGGGTGTATTGCAAGAACGCCCGTGTACTTAGATTAGGCGCACGGCAAGGAAAACCCATGGGGTTCAAAGTAATCGCAAGCATCCCACTGTGTCCTTTGTCGTAGCCTGTGTGTTTGTTCTGCACGTTAAATCTAAGGGCATTTAAACAACTAACTCGTTTGTAGACTTTATCTCAGAACCTCCGCTCAGGAAAACAAACCTTTGAATAGGTATAAACACTAAGACATCCAGAAGAGGGGCAAGAGCAGCATGCTTTTTCGAACTAATGAGGGTTCGTTCGTTCGGCTTACCAAACTCTAAGAAATGCAAGGACTGTACGCGAGACGCCAAAGCTTATGACTTCGAAATCACTCTCGGCGGCTACCCGGGGTTCTTTACCTGCATCCAGTTTTTCCTTTCTTTTCTTTTTTGCGTCTTATGTGTTTATGCATTCCAGCCCCAGTGGAATGCGTCTTCGCGGACAGAAAACAAGCTCACGGCCTTGTGCTGAGCAATTAACGCCCTTGTTATCCAACTACCGCTGTGTCAATATATGCGCACATCGTATGTTAAAGCTACGACAGATGCGTACCCAGCGACTAAAAGCAAACTATGCTGAAAGTCATAACGGGTCAACATTCACATCTCAACGCTTTCTTTCGCACAGATGGAGCTTATGATGTCGCGTCAAGATCGAAGAGGCAGTCGGAATTATTGAAGAAACAGCCTACAAAAAGATTCTGACAGACCACCAGCTTTACAAAAAAATATTCTAAATGCACTCCCAAGCATAAACAACATCCTACAGAAATACCACCCAATGTTATAAAGTAACGAGCGTCTGAGAAAAGCGTTCCCGGATGTACCTAGGGTTACCTATCGTCGCAACAGGAACTTCAAAGACATGTTAGTGCACGCAGAAGTCAGCCAACATCATTCCCCTGTAATAAAAGCCTGTTGTAGCCTCAGGTGCAAAACCAGCGGGCACCTTCAAAGTGACAATAAAATTAAAGGCACCGCAAATAGTTATACACATGAAGTCAAATTTAGCTTCACTTGTACATGTTCTGATGTGATTTATATGCTTGAATGTTCCTTCTGGTGCCACGGGACAATCAATGAACGTCAGATTAAACGGACATCGCGCGGACACAGCTAAAAAGAGCTTCACAAAGCCGTCGCCGAGCATTTCAGCCAACCAGGTCCCGACTTTCATGAGCTTTAACTACATCTTACAGCCAAATTTCTGTTTTGAACGAGAAAGAAAATGCAGAGAATCATACTTTATCTATAAGTTCAAGACATTGCAACCAATAGGCATAAACGTTTCAAAGGGAGCTTTAAAATCTATTCGCCATGCTAAATTTCAAGCTGCAGGCAACAACACTGAGTTTGGTTGCTTATGGTCTTTTTGTCCTTTTATTTATTTGTTTATTCCATTTCAGTATTTCCGTTTATTTTTCATTTTTTATTATTATTTTTCACGAGCACCGGTTTCTGCCGCTCCTTCTCTTATCTCTTTCAAGAGACCCGATACCGCACGACCACGAGTGAAACATGTAATAGAGGGCTGCTGTGCACGCCTTTGACACGCCGGTTGAAACGGCCGTTCACGTGTGATTGACAGACTGCCGTGTCAGTGGCCTTGTGCACAGCACTCCTTTATTCTCAATTCTACACCCTCGCCGCTAACACACCTTCGCTCGTTGCCGCTCCCACCCGCCTTACGGCCTCTCCCCTTTAAAGAACCCCACCCATATATACTGTGGCGAGCAAAGCATATGTCATCTCGAAGAAAAGTCCACTTGTCGAAACGTTGTCTCCTGCTCTCACCTTGTTCTCGTTTTGCTCATCGTCCCATATCTTACAGACCTTCATCGCTCGCGTGTCTGCTCATTTTTACGTGCGGTATGTCCTAAAATAACCCTTATTTCATTTTCATGTCACCGCAATTTTACATATTTGTGAAACGCTTTGCTATTGAGTCTTAATTCTCTTCCCAGATTTTATTTTATTGCGTTACAATGTAAGGGTGCCCCACGCACTTTCCGGGGGCTATCTATGTTTGTATTTATGTTTCTATGTTTGTAGCTATCTATGCACGTGTGTATCCAACCGTTTTCTTGCCTATCGGGGGGGGGGGGGGGGTCACTTGGTAGCCCATGGTGGAACGGATAGCACATCAGGCTGCTGCGCTGAGGGAACAGTTTCTGAAACCAGCCATCGAAACAAATTGAGTCGCTGAGTATGCGTCAATCTGTACATACGCGCCGCTCTTCAACGTGCCCCTTTCACGCCGACACGGATCACTAGATGCGGGACCAGGCAGGTACCATTTTTCGTAGGAACGATTTGATGCCGACTTGGGTAACTAGGTTTGTGCCACTGGGAGTGTACCGGTCCACAATGACTAAAAATATCCCTTAAATTTATCTGATGCTGGGCGTTATCGGACCCACCTCACAAGGGTTCCTGACGGAGAGGAACCCGACGCACCACAAATGCAATGGGTATGTGCCGCTGTTCAACGAACCTCTCGTCAAATTCGGTCGCTGAGTATGTGCCATTAATTGTGCGGCAAGCAAGAGAACAATTCTCAGCGTTCGCAGAGGAACCCAGTTGCCGCATGACGCGTTTCTCGGCGTTCGCTCGCTACGGCACCCCACGCATTTCGGAGGTCATATGTAAGCTTCGTGGCGGCGACGCTAGGTGGCACCCAGTGTTCCTAGGGAAGCGCGAAAGTGGGCAACCACGGCGGTACATGACTCATACATAGTAGCTCGTTTCGACGGTAGCAGCACGTTGTATCGCTACATTTATTCAATGCTAAACGCATTACAATCGATTGTCGTCGTCATCTGGATGCCTAAGTTATTTTGTGTATGCGAAAGAAAAACAGCAAATGTCAGTTTTCTTCCTGGTTGTTTACAGACATTTCTTAGGGAGTGTTCTCGTGATTCTGAGGCAAGACCATGGGAGAGCTGCTGTGATTGTTAAGGTCCACCAATGTATATTGTGACGGCTTCACCACGAACGCTTCTGCATGAGTGGTGCGTGCAAACCATGACCTTTTCTATTTCTTCTCGGTCTAACCTTTCCTGCCTTTTCGCATTTCCCAATGCAGGGTAGCCAACCGCGCTCAGCCTAGGCAACCTCCTTTCCTTAGTCTTATCTCTCCTCACTCGTTCATCACACTGTCGTGACAGTATAATTCAAACTTTAACTATTTAATAATTGCGTTTTCCCTTATGGGCAATATTTCATGCACACTCCTGTAAGCTCATCCGAACCCTTCAAGTAAGGTTCCCTAACAAGATAAGGAAGTTCCGTGTACTTTCCACCTTTACCTTATTGTTTATTTTCCGTATGAAATGCGCTTAGAGTGCGAGGTCTGAGGCCCAGGAGTAGGCGGGTAAGGACACGAAGGAGTCTTTTTGCGCTGGTTTCACTCCGAGTTAGGACCGCTAACTGAATGCGAGTGAGTGGAACGCAGGTGCGCCTGGTCTAGGTTTCGCCCGCGCGGATTCTAGCGGGAGAAGCGCCGCAAGGGCGCAAACACGCTCATTTATTGAGTTCACCGAGAGAGGCCTTGCTGTTCGTCGAAAGCGGGCCCGGTTTACTCTGCTCTTGAGTGAGCAGCGATCCGTCATCGGAGCTCGTTAGGCATTCAGGATCTAGGGCGGCCCGGCTCCGACGCGATGCAGTCGAATTCAGAAAACGCAGAAGTGACCGGTCGGACGGACGCGTGTTCTGTAATTGGACCGGCGCACCGAAGCGCACAGGTCGCTTTTGCGAGGTGCCATGGGACTCACCGGTGGAGATTTCTCTTTCATTCCACGGCTGCGTTAATGAAGTACGAAATGGGCGTAGCGTGACACCTCAAAGTAAGGCCGTGAAAAACATTCGTTCTGCGGCGCCATTGAAACGTACCCTGGGTAGTAAATTTCGCACAGCGATATTTCTTTAAATGTTTTTTATAGTACCCAATAAATATGGTTGTTCAAATTTCCGCTGGACATACATTTTCTTCCCGCAAAAGTACAAATCTGTTGTTCACGTCTTATGGCTACAACACAGCGATGACCATACGATAAGCGTACGCTGGCTGTACCATCATTCATTTCGCCGGTGGAAGGGTCACGTGACACGAGTTGAGACGGTTCGCGCACGTGCTCTCCGTGCGCTGTCATCACTATTAGTTCTCCGCATGGTGACTCAACTCGCTCGAGAGAGGCCCTTGTTTGGAGAGATAAATTTTGTATGAGATGCAGCGCAGTAATTGTCTCTTGGAGAGGACACTTCAACCATACTATCCCGGGGGTTGGGGATGGAACGGGGGGATCGACTCCCTCAATGACCTCCCCGCCTAACAGAGAAGCAGGCAAGAAGGAAATGGAGGCGCTCCCGCTCCCTGACTCTCTCCGTCTCTGTTGCTATGACGACTTCCGAGCAAGGCGCTGATTGGGGCTTTACTTGGGCGGCAGGGGCAAAAATAGCGCTCGGCCCTACTCGCTCAGCAGCAGTGAATCCCGGCGGATTCGCGAGAGAACTGCCATGAAGTGCCAACCCGAGAGCACCATGCATTGGGGCTAGGCGCCGCACCACTAGCCTGTTCGTGCCCTGAAAGAGACTTAAGGACCCAGTTTTTTATGGCGCAACGCAAAGCTCACCCTCGGTAGTGTTTACAACTGCAACGGTTACTTTCAAAAGCGAGTGAATATTTAGTAAGCACAATTTTTCGATCTGAGCAGCCTTTAAAAAAGTAAGTCCCCCCTCCAGCAACGCTGAGAAGTGAGAGCGATGTCGATAGCCCGCCTCGCAAATTGTGAAAGCCGCCCGTCGTTCTGCTTTTACAGGAGTGAGTGTGATTACGGTTAACCACTTACATGTTTACCTTTTCAGCCACTTTCGAAAATAAAAGGCTGGTGCAGTAAGTTCTCGTTGTGGTACAGACATTTCTTATATTTGTACCGCGTTTTTCCCCAAGTACACACCTACTTCATGGCTGGCTGGCCCCCGTCGTCGTTGTACTGTCGATAGACGAGCCAAGTCAACTCATCGAAAACGAAGGCGAAGGCAGCGCGACTTTTCCGTTAACTAAAAACGAAGGCTTACCTGAAGATTGTAAGTCAGGAAAAACTTTTACTGACACAAACTATGCTGTATTTCCATACATATAGAAAGATCAGTGACCGCGTACACTAGTAGATGGTCACGTGGTGGACCTCTTACGCAGCTTCATGTTTTTGCCGCGTGGGGATGCCAGAGGTCATATTTCGCGAATTTTAGTAATGAATTAAAAATGTAAATTCATGTTAAATCAGAAAAACATGGCTCGTTTTAGCCACTACGATAGGCAAGCTTTGCATCAGCGGGGTTGTCTCGATTTATATTCTGAGCGGCTGTCTGTCCCTTTAAGGGGCCTCCAACCAGGCCCCATAGCAAATTTGGGTATACGCTTTAAGTTGTTACGTATCCTGGAGGGAGTGTTCTGCCGCAAATATTTTTTTTCAAATCGGTTCCATTAATAGCCGAGATAGAAATATTTCAGTGCAGAGAACCCGTGATTTCAGCAGATGAGCTCCACTGCCAAGCGAGACACTCTCTCCACTTGCCTCTCTAGCCTCCGCAAGCGAAATTCCTTCCCTGCGTTCTACCATGCCTGAGCTCGAGGATCACGTGACGCATGCGTCACGGGCCCCGCCTTCATTTTTTTTCTGCTCACTTTTTTGCGGTGCGACGCACTTCCGCTGACGGCGTCGTGCGCGAGTTGTTGCGATTGTCTCGTTCCGCTCAGCGCACAATTTTGCTCGAGCAGCAGCAGAGGGTATTCAAGGACCGAACTTCGAAAGGCCACTATATAGAGTGCGAAGTATTACAATATCCAGATCTCGATTACAACGAAGGCGCCATATAAAACAACGGACGTAGAAAAGAGACACGAGACAAACATGTAGGCGCTGGTGCGCCTACATGGTTGTCTCGTGTCTCCTTCCTACGTCCGTTGTTTTATTTGGCGCCTTCGTTGTAATCATGCATAACCAATTCGCCCACTAGCACGTGCTCAGTGATCTAGATCTGGTCAAGTCTCATATTACAGACAGGGGGTTCGTACTTATTTAGGTTTCCTATCTTTTTATTAAAAAAATAATTTTGAAGTTGCCGTTAGAAGCAAGAGACACCCGCCGCTTATGTACAGTGGTTACATGAAGTCCTCCCTCTACGCGAGAGGTTGTGGGTTCGACTGACGGCCTCGGTGGCTGCACTACATCGGTGTAGGAATCTAAAAAATTATCTTGTACAAATATTTGGATGCACGCCGGAGAACCCTAAACCCTAAGTGGTCAAACTAAGACAGGAGCTCCCGACTACGGCATATATCCCCCATAACCCTGTGTTTCACTTTGGAGTTAAAATCTACAAATCAATTGACTAGCAATGCATGAACATTCGGAATGAACTTGTTCACCAAACAGAAACATATAAATCTTCCCAAAGTCTTTTCAAACATCAGTCACGTTTCTGTGAACGTCTTTCTTTTTACAAGAGTGCTGCTTCACTGCAATCATCGATCACCATCTAGCCCGTCAGTTGCTATTAAACAACTATAAAAGTTAGTGTCATAAATTCAAAAATCGTAATAATGAAAGAGCACTATACGTGTGCGGCTGCACCTACAATGCACATTCATCGTCTTCTAAGACAGAGCCATGGCACAAAGGATATTAGGCACACGATGCTAGAGGAGGCAACACTATATTAAGATGCTCCAAAGGACTATCCCCGTGTTGTAACAGACAGCCAAAGTGCACACCCTACTGCTGCAGTATACCTGCATCCCACATCCTGTGTGATGCAGATATTGTGTGATGCGGGTGTTATGCAGTATGCAAGCAAAGAACTGGGTGATGCACATATTTATGCAAAGAGTGGCATTACGCAGGGATGCCTAGTTTTTTACGACGTATACCTTGTGGCAGACCCTTGTAATAAACAGAAGTTCCCAGGCACTACGGGAATCAGAGTCGTCCCAATGGTTTTGCAGGCAGCTAGCTATAACACAGCATCGCTCCGGCATCTTCAGCATCTGTCCTGAATGGAGGATAAAGAGTTACCTGATAGACGAACGTGTCTGTGCGAAGCGAAGAAGAGACGCATCGCGGCTTTCTTCACGACGAGTTCACGTGACCTTCGGGTACACGTGGGAGCGTTTGATGGCAAAAAGCACGCGGCGTGCGCGTTGGCATGCGCTGACAGCTTCGTGTATCGCGGGTTTTCTCGGTTTTCTTGCGATAGCAACTATATGGACACTCCAGCCACATATCCGCCGTCAGCGTCGCTGTGATGTTTCCTATAAAGTCCAAGTGCGATAAGACCGTGGCCGCCCGCGGTATGTTGTAGCTGCGAGTGAAGGCGTGCGAGGGTCAGCCTAGAATGGTGGCTTGATCTCTCGCGCGCAAGGCACCCTGGGACGTTTCACTCCGGCGGCGGCTGCGTATGGCACTGCTGAGAAAGTGATTTGCGATTATAAAAAAAAATTGGAGGCTTATCAAAGTTAAGCCCAGTGGATGCGAAGCATCCACTGGGCTTAACAGTGCTTAACACTGGGCTTAACAATGCTTAACAGTGCTTAACACTGGGCTTAACAATGTGCTTAACAGCGTATCCTTAGCGTTTGGAGGCATCTTGACCGCATACACAACCGGCGCAAAGACGCTGGCGCGGTTGCGGGCACAGACACTGACGCCACGGCGGGCGCGCGCCGCTTCATCCCTGGCGTGACGTCACATATCACGTGATGCAGCGATGGTGGCGCCGCCGCCGCGTCGCGCGCGACAGCGCGAACCGAAGCGTGGAGGCCTCCGCCGGGCGACGTCCGACGGCGCGATATGAGGCCCCATCTGCAGCCGGTGTGACGTCATCACGTGACGTCATGTCACGTGACCTACTTGAAGGTCACTTGAAGGTCAATGGTGGCCACCGCCGGGAGGCGACCGACGGCGCGATATGAGGCCCCATCTGCAGCCTGTGTGACGTCATCACGCGACGTCATGTCACGTGACCCCACTTCAGGGTCAATGGTGGCCACCGCCGGGCGTCGCGCGAAGGCCCGAAACCTACGTTAATATGCTTCGCATAATACGAAGCCAGCCGCACGGCCGCTGAAGGCGTACCTTGAAAGTGGCGTGCGATGAGTAGAGAGTCTAGGAAGACCGATGGCTGATAGCTTTGTGTGCGCTGTGTTCTAGCCGCTTAGTTCGCATTGAAGCGAGAGGCAGCACGAAGGTCAATTTGCTCGCTGCTGCTGCCGCTCTTCCTCCCGCCGGCGTTTTGACAGCGATTGTCCGCGCTCATCGAGTGAGATGGGTTTTTGTTTGCCTTTTTGTTTGTCAACGAGGGTAGCGTAACGCATTTACCGCTAAATGGCCACCGATTCAAATTTTTTATGCGCTAGTGCTTATCGTAGTCGTGTATCTGAAACACATTCAAACCACTAAGTCTCGTTGCTCTCTCGCTTTGCGCTGCAGTCACTAAGTAAGTGCCACAGACGTTACTAGTAGCATCGATATGTCGCTGTATTTACTACATCTGACCACGTAGTAGAAGCTAGGGGCCATTACAACTTGCAATGCTACTAGCAGCATCATACTATAAAGTGCGAAAATACTATCATGCCTACCTCACATTCCATTACTTGCCTCGTACATAGGCATGGCTTCAGTATTTATTAAGTAGAAGGTATTAAGTAGAAGGTATTAAGAATCTTTGAGAACTTTAATGAACACCCCAGCCTATTACCCACTGGTCCCTTATTCATTAAGCATAATATGCTTAAAGCGTCTAAGTTATATGACTACAAACTATCTCTCTATATGTATAAAAATAAACTCCCACACTATACACAACATTCCCCGTATGACTACAGCATACGTAACAGGCTAATACCAGTGCCGCGTACACGTACAAATTACGGTAGATCTAGGCTGGATTACTGCATACCAACACTATATAACCTCTTAAAAAATCACATTAATTTCAATGCCCCACTTGGCACGTTTAAATCGGAGGTGCATGATTACCTGATGAAGCAATGAACTTTTTCTCTTTTCCCCTGGCTGCTACATTTTCCTGCACCGTTTATGCATTCTGTGATAGTGTCCACCTTGTATGCTGCATCTGTATGAAACAAGTTAATTTATTCTTCATAATGTCTGTATCTGTATGCTGCATCAGTATGCTGCAATGTCATAATCTGTATGCTGCATCTGTATGAAACAAGTTCACTTCTTCATAATGTCTATATGTATACACAGTTGTTCGAATTTGTGAAATCCACTGCCTGCTGCTCTCTGTAGGCCCCCTGGTCCCGTCAAGCTGTCTGCGACAGCTTTTTGCCTGGGGGCCCCCAACTAGTGTGTTGGAAATAAAGTGGATTCTGATTCTGATTCTGATTATCCAGGATATATGTGATCTTTCACTTTTACGAATTTTCCTCCATCTTGCGGGTTTGAGCAGAACACACATGTTTGTTCGCCGTCCTAGTGCTGTGAGTTCTCAAATTCGTCCGTCGCGATTTCCCCTACCAGACTTTGGCTTAGCTCAGTTTATAGAGAGACTGTCTCGGAAAGGCCTTGCAGCCTCGTTTGCATGGCGGAGCCAGTTTAATTATATTAAACTACGCAGGTTCCTTTTATTAAGGCGAAAGTCTTATTTTCCTCATCAGTCAGTCGACCTTGAGCGAATGCGTGCCGACAACACGAAAGGTGCAAAAAGGCTACGAACCCTCAACGTTTGATGGGAGTCCAACCTATAACCTTTAGTGTTGATGAAGACGAAGTTAATTAGGCACAGTTAATTAGAATACAGTTAATTAAGGCACTCTAATCTACGACCTTGGGTGGAAGCCGAACCATCGACCTTTGGAACTGAGAGAGGCACGAAGTGAAGTAAACTAAGCAAATTAACGGGAATGTGTACGTTATGTGTGTTTTCAATGCATCGGCACTTGGGCTTTCGCCTTCAAGTCGGCTTAAGGATAACATAAGAGACCCTGCGCATTTCTTCTCAGAAAATTCCTGCGTTTTTTCTTGTTCTTTTTTAAGCATGAAAGCATTGCAATTTGGGAAAACAAGTAGACTCGCTTAGTGATAAGTGCGAATACTACAACCTTGCGTGTCGCTCTCTTGTACGGAGATTATAGCCGTCAGTAAAAAAGAAACGAAAAGCTATTTGATTGCATCGACGCATACCCTGCTTATCCTGTGGTTTTGTTCTTACACCTACATAATCTATACCTGTGTTCCTGAGTTGGCCACCTGCCACGTCGATTGTCTACTTTATGTGTCTCATTCTTGTGCCAAGGGAAGTTCACTTGCGAGTGAGCGCATGTCCCGTGTCTTCGTAAGTTCTCGCGTTCTTATTGCACAAGGTGAAAGACATCCAACTTGCTCAACTTGTAACTTCCAACTTCTGTCGCACGTGTTTCCATCGTATGAATTTGCGTTTCATTCGGATTAACGTCATCCGTTCTACGCCACTGACGGAATTGGTACGCGCCCGAAATGAATAGAGCTCGCACTACGACCCACCAATCAGCAACCCCTCTCGCAGCTTGCAATAAACTCGGAAGTCGGTCTTCGCCGTGTTACCCCACTCTCGTGAGACCGTCGCTGGAGTGACTCCTACTATCCCGACGCGGGCCTTCGCAATTTCGTCGGCGCGCAAATAGCAGAGACGCCGGTTCGCCGGGAAAACATGAAATAGACTGACACGGGACCAACATATTCCCAGAGATTGCGTGTGGTGCGGTTCAGGCCTGCGCGCAGGCGGCAGAATCAGAACTGGCACAAGATGACGTCAGCGTGCCATGATGAGCCAATTCGCGGAGCGCGTAGACGGGCCGAGCAAGGGAAGTCCGCTGCAATTTCCGACTTGGGCGCAGCTGGCCGACGCAGGTGCCAACCGAGATGACCAAGCCTCCCACCGGTGGGAGAGTTCTGCATTGAAATAGTACGAAGAAGATATCTTTTTTATTTACAGAAGAGCGCAGAAGTCGGCCGGAGGAGCTTATGAGTTCTAACCTGTTGCTTCTGCACGGCGACAATGGGAACAGAAGTGGGAGTGAGGATGATGATGCCGCGAATCAAGGTGGGATGAGTGCGGGCCAGCACTAGAGCACGTATGAGCGACAATCTTGAGTTCAGTCCTCTGTCGCACCAATATTCCACCATTGGGTCGTACTGTTATTTTAACACAACCAGGATGCATTGAAAAGAGTTCGACGTCGCTGCCCAGTGCCTACCGTCACAGTGGACTTTCAAAAGAAATCACCCGTGCTCCAAACCTCAAATGATCTGCAGAACTAACTTTGTTTTCTTGAGGTTTTTTTCATCGTAGTGGCCAACAGTCCACTGGATCAATCAGTTCAACCAATCAATGAACCGTTCATTTTCAGTTTTTTTTTCTTTGCAAAAGAGTAGAAGCCGCAACATAAATGTCACCGAGCACTTTGTGTGCAGTGAAGCGATCGCACACGTTCATATTGAGTGTCCTCGTTTTTAACGAGCAGACGGCAGCGCTCTCCTCGACATTAGACAAACTTAACAATCGCCCACTCAAAAATAAACCAATTTCGTGGACGGTGGCCTACAATAACATCAGTGCGAGCGGCTATAAAGGCTCTGATGTGTTCCATAAAACACAGCTCATTATGCCAGATACTCTAATTAAGCGATAGTATGCACCGCATGTCCCGATATTTCTTTGTATGGTACAATGAACAATGTGTGTTTCTATAGGGTCCCTTTTGACACTGTGTGACAACGTCGAATCATATCTTCTTATGTCCTTATTTACGTCGTTCCTCTATTGCTATTTTCTGTCACATTTCATATGCACTTTCGCCGGCCCTGAGAGGACTTATCCTCTCGTTAATCTTTCCTTTAGTTTTATCTTTGTCCCTTGACTTGTCTCTCAACCTCAAAGTAATTGTCAGCTTTTCTTTTGACTAATTTTAACTTAAAAGACTTGTTGCCTTCCTCAATTATGATGGATGTTTTCTATTGCTTTCAGTGCAACGCAAGTAAGAAAAATAGAAGTCAGTTCCGTTGCCGTACAAAACAGCTTCTTTAAAAGTTACGCCAAATAACCGGTGAAAAAATTTTCTTTTGGTCTGTTTTTGGCAATATTAAAGTCCCCTTCATTATCGCTTTCCTCTGGAGTCGTTCTTGCCGCAGTTAGGAATGGTGTCCATCTCTTTTTTATAACTTGACCAATTGGTCATCACTACCAGTAACATCTCACTAAAGTTATTTCTGCATTTTGCCTTTTGTTATGTGGCGAAGTGCCATGATTCGGTAGCAGCCGTTATAAAAGTTACCCACTATCGCTATTTTAGGGTACTATGCTATAGTAAATACATCATGTAACACTTTCCGCACTGCAACACGTTCAAATGCCTTTCTTTTTCACGTCGGCAGATAAAATATTTAATGTGTTGAGAAAACACTTTTACGGTATGGAATGTGTATTCTTTTCGACTATCGCCATTACATGCCTTTTTTTAACAAACACAGAGGGTCTTGCAGTTCTCTTTCTTGCATCCCATTTTAAGTGCGTAAACAGCAGCTTCAAAGGACACCACACGGGACCCAGCAGAAAAACCACGCTACAGAGCGCCGACTAGCACCCAAGGGAGCTATAACCTTAAGCTATTCCAATGTGTTTCTATTTCATTTTTATCATTAGCCCCCCACGATTGGTGAAAAAATTTGGGTGACCACCTCTCCTGCCTACCACGTGAGGTCACAAAAACTGCTAAAGCTTCCCATCTGATATGACGTGTACACACTGATTACGCGTGATTACGCCAAACAAATGAACAGGAGCTATTTCCGGTTCTACGATATTTCCCGCCGTTAGCGCACCGGCATTAGTCAAACTCTTCTCGGATTGCGCCCATTTGGCTTATCTGTCACGTGGCGTAAATGAAACCAAAATAACTCACTACGTCAACGTGACCTGCCCGCACTAAAGATGCAATAATACGCCGAACGAAACAGATTTTTTTTTCTGAATAGCAGGAGAATGCCCCGTTCCAAAAGCAATAGAAGTTGCTGCCTGACGGTCGCTCTGGTATGACGAGAGTCACATCCCGAAGCTGGAATTACAGATGATTGAACGATCATGATGACATCACCATGGCGGTGTGACAACGGATGCATGATGACTGTACAACGACCATGGCGTGTCTACGACGGCACGATAGTTGTCGGATGACGAAGCTAAAACGAAGTCGATGCGATGACCACGATGGCATCAGGACCACGAGCCCATACCTCATGGCCCAAGCTATTTGACAATTTAGGCCATTAGGCTGGCGTAGAAGGCGTGGAAACGATGACAGCATGATGAGAGTGATATCAAGTAGCTGAAATCAAGACATTAGAAAGCCCAGTAGGACAGCACCCACGTACCTAGTGGTTCAAGCAGGTAGGAAACTTCGGAGACTTGGGTTCCCCAAAAGGACGGACAGACAGACAGACAGACAGACTCAAGATTTCTGAAGTGGTCAAAGGATGCTATTGGCAATAATAATAATAATAATAATAATAATAACCACAGCAATAATCACTCTGACAGCGACAAGCTAGCCATATGAGTATTTTTCCGATGACGTATGGGCCCATAGCAGCAGACTATTTATAGCGGATTCATTTCTTCCATATTTTAATGTTCAGACGCCCGACAACAAAGCAAACCGACAAGTTCAACTCTGTGTGGTCTCACCTTCGTTATATTTACGCATTGCTCAACTGATGGGCGGCAAACACTTCCCCGGGAAATACCACTTCACGCTCGTACCAAAAGCATACCGTCATTTACATCACTTTTCCTGAGCAGAATCGCTCGAACAGAAGTTTGTGAGAAAGCTGTACTCCAAGCTTTCATGAGCAATTCCTTTGTCTATGTTATTCACAGACGTTCTTTAAAGAGAGTACGGCTGTGTTTGTCTACTTCAGCCCACATCCGTGTTTATTCTCAAAATATACTATTTAAAAAAGTGAATCTAACCTACCCCTCAAAACGGGCGCGCAGTGTACCTGAGGCTTCACATCACCCCTTTCATGTCTATGGTTAACTTCAAGTGCAAGCCAGCTTTTTTGACACATATAGTGATAGTAAAATAAAAATATCTGGACCACTTAACATGGTTGTTTGTTTTTGGTCCAATGCAGACTACTTGTTAAATCAGCCTAGGAACACATCAGCTTTGGCCCTTACACATCTCAATAGAGTAACACTTCGGTAAAAATAAATGCTTGATCAAGAGTGATAAAAGGCATATTCTATACAATTTCAAAAAACACAAAAGAAATCAGAGAACATCTTGTAATCTGGCCCTTGCGCCAATAAAACCCATTAATATATCAATCAACATTGTTTACATGATTTAACGTAAGATTATACATGAAACGTAGAGAGCCTTTTCAGTCAGGTAGAATACTTTTGAACCGAATCTAAGATTGCGAGCCAGTTTTATCTACAATGGTAATTTGTTCCTTGTTCTTAAGCTAATAAATTACCTAAAAATCTTACCATATGTTTCAGCAATTGAGCATTATAGGGAATTGAGCATCCTCGCCATGATGAAGACCCATGGTTTAGTTTTAGCAGTTAATTAATTGAATGATATAAAACAAGGGGAAGAGGAGCACGCTTGTTTAAAACGCAGTGATTAACATTTTAAAAAAAATTTTAAATATTAAAGCAAACAGCACTTCGAAGAACGCATAATGTTCAGTAAAAGAGAACACGCGCATTCCTTTGGCTTTCGAAGAAACAACTCACCGCAATAAAGATATCTCTAAAAGCTACCCTCCGCCAAATGCGCTCGAAAAACAAGGTAAGCACCGACAAGCTGTCTCAAAACTGTTTTTATATCGTTGAGCTGTCTTCCGTCACATTTCTGACAGCTTAAACGCGCCTCCTCACATTCCTTTTTGTTCTTGCGAGTTTGTAGACCAAGGGCTTTTAATCTCTTTTTTCTGTACGTGTAATCTCCAGGTAGTTCCTTTTACAGAAGCCTCCCCAGCTTAACTATGTCGCTGGCAGCACACAAGCAAGAAATCAAGTGTTTACCGCCCGTATACCTCCATGTGCGGAAGCAAATACTACAGTTCCGAAAAAAATAGGCACACATAGCTAACGTTGAAAGTTGAGACCCGAGCGAGCAGTGCATGAGAGTAAGTAAAATAGTCCTCTCTCACAAAAATAAGGAAAAGAAGAAAGCGTTCATTTAATTCATCTTTTCCTCAAAGTACTCGTCTCTTTGAAGAAGTGCAGACTCCAGACGCACAGGAGACTTCAGAAGGTCTATGAAAGAGGATCAAATTTAGTGAAAATAGCATGTATGATGTATGTTTTGGTTGTGAGCGAAGCTTCGTTCTTAATTACGTTAAATAAGTTTCCTCATACTTCCTTAAACTTCCCTATATGTTTTTACCTTTCTCTCCTGTGCGCTGGTTGGTAAGAACGAGGATGTAAGGATCTTTAGAGAGACGTTTAGGGAATGAGGAAATTTCAGCGTGCCCAAAAGAATCTGTGATGCGCACTGGCTTCAGCACGCTTTAAGCGGAGGTCTGAATGGCATGTCTGAAAAGCTACGCATTCACGGTAAACATCAGTTCCCAAAGAGAAACTCTCTGCTGCCATGAGATTCATACACGCAGTCTTGCATTTCCTTGACCGCTCTTAACATGCAATGCCTCGGGTATATTTTTCCTCCGCCTGTGAGATCTTCTTTTATTGTTTTATTAAGCTAAACTTCATGTATGCACACACTGCCACGTCTTCTTATGCTGCGCTTCTATCAAGGCTTGATAAAGACGCTCGCGAGTTAGCATTGAAACTGAAACAGGTCACCACAGCGTTCCTATTCGTGTTTCATATATAGCGCCGTGTACATCGGTCCCGTCACCTAAGTATTTTCTCAACGACGCTTCTCAGGAAAAACATGAGATATTAACGCGAGTCGTTTCCGGATAGCTCAGTTTTGTTGGATGAAGGAAATTGTCGTAAACTTCATTGGGAGCGACAATTATTGATTGTGCACGCATAGCGTTTTTGAAAACGGAAATGTCACTAAGCTGGGCTTAGTTCCTTGTAATTTCAATCACTTCGAGCTAGCACATTCTAAATAAC